>NC_079506.1:88905329-89505329 GCF_030052815.1 Hevea brasiliensis
ATAAAATTGTCAAGTGAGCCGGGACAGCCTTCTTCCTCCACCCAGCCGCCACAGTGATTGCCGTCAAGTCTGTGAGTAAAATATTAATTTTAATTGTAATTTCGATATTATTATATTTTCAAGCATGCCCATGCATCACTTATATGTAAATATTTATGTAGTTAAACTCTAGGCATGATTTATGTTGCATTCATAACTGTTAGCGTGCCATGGATGTTGTTGTGGTAATTTGGAGCAGTGTGCGTGCGTTGGCGTGCGTGTGATGTGGTGTGGACTATGGATAGGACGGGTAGACACGGCTTGAGATCTTCGCTGGGACCCGGTCCTTCGGGGTAGACACGGCTTGAGTTCTTCGCTGGGACCCCGATTTGGTTATTAAGTGGAAGTCCGAAATGAGTTCTTCACTGCACCAAAGTTGGATTTAAGAGAGTCAGATAGGGATCAGCTCCCATATTTTATGATTGATGTTACAGGTGCGTGAGTGCTCCAAATTACCTTTTGTTGTTATGATGTGAAAATATGGTTCTTTGTTGCATTTCACTCCACAAAGTTGCATTAGTTCTAGATAGTTATAGAGATTATGGTTAAAATTGATATTTTACACTCTGAGTAGAACGCTCACTCTGTTCAATATTTTTTCAAAGCTGAGGAGGATTTTATTGTGGTTAACCTGCTTTTCTCCTTCGCAGGTTGTTTATCAATAGTTTTGTAATTTTATTTACTCCTAGAATTTCCGCATGTGTTAGAAATATTTAAATGATTCGGGTCTGTAATATAAATTGTCATGTGGACCTGTAAAATTATATGCATGTTTGATAGATTGGATGAGGGAGCTGAGCTCCCATTTATTTTTATGCTGATATGAGTATGTGGAGGGTGAGCTGAGCTCCCCAATTGATGATATATTTTGTTTACAGGTCGGGTGAGTCAAAAACTCCCCGTTGAAAGGTCCACTTTATGGTTGGGCTCTGTCCGGTTGGTTTCTTGAAATTGGGCCCAAATGGGCCTTAGAATTGGGTTAATGAACAGTTAGGCTTACTACGGGCCTCGGGGGCTTTAGGCTGGCCCAGGTCCTAGTGCCGGTCCGGCCCATAGCTTGGGTCGTGACAAATGATCTCCAGTGGTTGTATTATGAAATATGAGTTTGATTAATATCATTGAACTACTCCATCAATATTTTAGGTTTTGAAATAAAATTTTTTTAAAATAAGTGGCTTGAATATCGGCAAGCTAGTTTATAATTAACTGAAGTCTTATAAGAGAAGAATAAATAAATAAATATTTATATATTAATAGAGAGAGAAAGAGAAAGAATTTTTTTTATTTATGTAATAATAAATGCTAAAATTAGTCATAAAAATTTTTGCAGTAACATTTATTTTGTTGTGTATAAAACTAATATATAGTAATAGCATGAATAATTACTGCTATTTATACTTAAAAAAATATAACAGTGATTATTGTTATCATTAAAATTTATTGCTAATAACTATTTTTTTTCTTAGTAATCGTAATTTTATTCTGAAATATCTACTGCTACAATTTTATCGCAGTAATATATAACAATTAATTTATTGTTATCATAAATTTATGACAATAAATTTTAAACTTTTACCAATAAAAACTTTACTGCTAAATCTAAGACTCTATTTGTTTTATAGAAAATATTTTGTATTTTTTAATGTTTAAGGCACTCAGAAAAATGAGTGAAAGAAAAATATTTTACTAGTCAAAAAGAAAATTATGTTATTTTTTTCTAAACTTTAATGATCTTATTGGAAAATAAAAATACTTATACATGCATAATATAAATACATATCTTTAATTTAATATTACAATTAAATAATGAAAAATATTTTTTAAAAAAATATTTTCTTTGAAAAATATTTTCCATATACAAGTTATTTTCCGTAAAACAAATGGAATCTAAGTATAAAAACATTTGCTATATCATTTCATGTAGCTCAAAGGGGTGTTTGCTTTGCATCATTTGCTTGTTTTCGACCTTTTGGGTTCCATTCTTGAAGAAAGTTCTCTTTAAAAGTGTTGTGCTACTATTATAGAAACACCTGGAATTGAATTTAATAAAGGACTTATAATTAAGGGATCCTATGGAAATTAAGGGGCAATGAGTCCTATTAATTTTGAAAATGATTCGGTGTGCATGTGTTTCTCACACTTATAAATTAAGTTTAAAAAAAAAAAATAGTAAGAGATTAAATTCAAATCCTAGCAAGTTCTCCCTTTAACAATTTTCAAAAAAAAAAAAAAAAAAAAACTACATTTCTTTATATAAAGTTGCCTTACTGTTCTTGGAATAAAAATGATGAAAAGGGCTTTGTATATAAAATGTACAAACTTAATTGAAGATGCTCAAAAGTCCAAACTTGAAGGAACTGATAATCTAATCCCAAACTAACAGTACTGGATCCAAAAATTTTTAATTTCCTTTAAAAATGGTGCTCTGATGGTGAACTACTGACTTCTGGCAAGGGAATCTGAAAAACAGCTAATTTTAATAGACATCAAACAACTTGTGTGCATTTTTAATATTATGAGTAGTTTCTCCTCTTTGTTGCTTTCTGATTCTATATATATATATATATATACACATACACACACATAAGTAAATTTTGTATTAATTGATGGATAAGCGTTCTTGATATGACTGTCTCTAAAATATAAAAATATTTGATTTGGTGATCTGATTTTTGAATGACTGCGCCTCAAATTATATTCATGATATACATGGTAGAGAAAATAAATTAGATTCAACTTCATTCTAAAAATAATTTAAGAGAAGAATATTTATTTAAAATTTTTTATTTAGTATAAAGTTCTTATCTCAAATTAATATGAAACAACATAATCTTCATATCCAAACATAAACATTTTAATTATGAGGTTTGTAAGACAAATACATCTGTGGGTGATTCAATATTGAAGCAAGACAGACTCATGCCATGTAAAAGAAATAAATTAGATCTAATTCTACTCTAAAATCTAGTTAAAGGGGTGAAAATTTATCAAACACAAAGTATTTGTCCCAAACCAATGTGGGACAATATGAATTACCTAAATAATCCGATAATAATCATGAACCAAGTACAAAGTATTTTCATAATTAAAATATATTAAATTTAATTTAAAATTAATTTTAATAGTTTTTAACGAATATATTTTGTAAGAATTAGTTACTGTATACTTAATTTTATTTTATATTTAAAAAAAATTAAAGAATTCGTCAACTTTAAGCCCAGCGAAGTAGCTAATGAGGGTAATCATCACTGTTGCACAATATAACAACAAAGACCAAACAGAAAAACAAAATATAAAGAAAGACTTAGCCAATCATAATATTGATTCTTCTACACAAATCTATTTTCTGCTAAAGTATATGGTTGAAGCATTCTTCACAATTATACATTTTAAAAATATATGGTTGAAGCATTCTTCACAATTACATATTTTAATTATTGTAGAATATATATTTTTTTAAAGTGATTATAATTTTTTTTTTCTAAAAATAAAATGTAAAGCTCATCTTGTTTCCTTTGTAATGGATGTATTCACATGCAGGATAGTCCAAACCTGCAACATCACAGCTTAGTGTATCTTTGAATAGCTAAAATTATATAATTCACGTAACAGATACAAGTTTGAGTCCTCAATCTCCTCCTAAAAAAAAGAAAACTCTTTTCATTAAGCAGTTTTGTAAGGGTATGACTCTGGAAAAAAGAAACCACACTTCATTACAGATTTTAGTGAAATTTAAAAAAAAAAAAAAAAGAAACAGAAAAGGTATGATCAGTCTTGAGAAGGATAAGATCGAGTGCTTTTTGTTGCTGTTTATGTGCACATAAAATTGCAGCTTTAGGTCGGCATTGTTACGACATGTATAAGCTTTTTAAGGATATGCAAACCTGTAAAAGTTTCAAAGTTGCTAAACATCATGTTGGGCTGCTAATCAATCCTAAACCATGATCAATTAACTTGACAAAGCAACCGCCGCCCATGTGCCGATGCAAGATGTCTTTGTGCTTCCATTACTAGCTACACTGCCAGACTATTTTTGGTAACATAAAGATCAAACTTAGCAAGCAAGGCAGCAACGCAGCATTTTCAATTTCTTTTAATAGTCGGAGTTTGGCATCGCTCGGCTACCTTGCACAAAAGCCGAACCGAATTAATCATCGTGGCTTCTTAGAGTAGCCTGACAACCCCAAAAGACCCTCAAGAGACCGAAATCCGAATATGCGTCATTCCTGACATCCCCTAAACTCGAATGTGGATGTTTCCATTCTAAGGCCTCTGTGCTAACCATTAGGCCAGCACATCATTGGTAAACAACTTATTTGAAAAGCTGAGAAATAGGCTACAGATGATAAAACAACTCCTTAAATATGTTAAGAGGGTATTAAAATTAAATTAAAGTTAAATTTGATATACTTTAGTTAAGAGAATTCAAAACAATTAAATATTTTTTTCAACAATATCTACTGTAGTGTTTTTCTTAAAAAAAGAAGCATTTTGACCTCTTAGCAACAATCATAAACAGACTCTTAATGATTAGTAAAAGGAGTTTAATGTCACAGAATTCCTAAATTAGGGTTCTGCTTCAGATGATAAGAAGAAAGGAGATGAGAGAATAGAAGAGATAGGGATGAGAAGTAGAAAGAAAGAGAATTATAGAGAGAGAAGTAATTCTTTTATTATTAAATTCTTGGCTGTCCCAATTATTTACAATGCTACCCTATTTATACAATATTTTCCTCCCATACATTCTCACAATTCCTATTCCCCTTATTATCATAACATTCCCTGCTTCTTGAGATCATTCTTGTATTCAAGAATGAAAAGTTTCCATGAATAAAAGAAAAATCTTCTATGCAAGTAGCTTGAATGCTATGGTAGAGTTGCATTTTAATTCTAGGACTGAATTGGCAGGAAGCATTTTATCTAAACAAGATTGCCTTTCCAATTGGAATATTGGTGTACCGAAACGTTCTGCCCATACTTTCTTCTTATCAACCATTGTACATTCTCCCTCCAATGACAGAATTTTAATTTCATTTTGTTTCTTTGCCATTTCTCATACTCACCCTCTTTGAGAAGAACAATCGCATAGGAAACTCCCTCCAAATTATAGCAATGAAATTCAAAATCAACTTCTTCATCAACCTTAATTACCCTTGAGTAGTCTAGGATATGCCATGTGTTTGGAAAGGACCACATGTAGCAAAAGTAATGCTCCATAAATGAGAAAAACTTAGTTTTTAGAACCTCTTCAGGAATTAAAACAATATCTCTCAGTTGTTCTTTTGAAAATTCACCAACTCAAATGACATCCCATCTACCTTATCACTACTGAAAATCATCATGGACTGCTTTTCTGGAATATCATGACCCACTGATTCCAACATCAGGTTGAGGATATGAGCCTTAACATCCACCTCTTGGCTGCAAGCCACTTGTGAATTTTCTTCCTTAGTAGCAAGTGAAGCATGAATTCCAATTGTTCCTCATCTAAGTTCAACATATGCATATCAAACTTTTCTATATTGTGATCCTGTTCTACCATATCCACATCATTAATGGGCACTTGCTCTTCTATTTCAAATCTCTCCATTTTTTCTTGAAACGATATCTTCCACTTCTCCTATATTTTATCTAGCCTCTCCTCGTATCTTTTAAATGCCCTATCAACAATTTCATAAAGCCTTATTCCAAATCCCTCAACTTTTATTGATATAACTCCTCCATGCGTTTTGTTAATCTTCGTTCAACAATTTCTAGCATTCCCTTAAGATCCTTTTGTTCCCAAAATTGTACTTCCATGGTTTAATGCTCTAATTTTATTTTGAAGAGAATTTGAGAAAGAAAATTTGAGTAAAATAAAGAAAATTTGAGTAAAATAGTGAAAGAAAATCAACTGATAAAGGAATCTAAGGTTTTTTTTAACAAGGAATTTCAATAAGCTCAAGAATAGGGTTTTAGTACAATCCGAAATTTCATTAACTTCAAGAAATAAGGAAATGGAACCCTTATAATGAACTGAGAATGAAATAAATTGAGAAAAGAGATAGAAAGAGAGAAAAGAATCAAAGAATAGTGAAAAGAGAAAGATATTTTGCAGAGAATGTGAGAAGGAAGAAAGAGAGAAAGAATGGAATATCTGGAGATTCGAAAGAGAGAAGATGAAAATAATTGAGAGGAAAGGAATTTCTATTAATTCTTGGAATTTCAAGAAAGAAAAAAAGAAAGAAGAAAAGAACAAGGTCTACAGAAAAGAAAAGAAGGAATATAGAGGAAAAGAATGAAAGAAATCTCAGGAAAAAGAAGGAAGAATTAGAGGGGAAGAAGAGAGAGAGAGAAGAGAAAGAAACCTAAATCTGAACATGAGTGCAACTCAGATGAACCAAGAAGCAAGCAATGCCCACCCTTGAAAGCTATGATACCAATTTGTTACAGAATCCCTGAATTAGGGTTCTGCATCAAATTATAAGAAGAAAGGAGATGAGAGAATAGAAGAAATTGGAGATAAAAGAATAGAAGAAATTGGAGATAAAAGAATAGAAGAAATAGGGATGAGAAGTAAAAAGAGAGAATTATAGAGAGAAAAGTAATTATTGTATTTTTGAATTCTTGGCTGCCCCAATGCTCCCCTATTTATACAATATTTTCGTCTCATACAATATCACAGTTCCTATTCCCCTTATTATCATAACAGTTAAATGATAAATTTGTCTATGGAGATTTGTAGATGGTGTCAGCTACCACAATTGTCCGCTATAGGCTAAGGTTAGGAAAATGGGAATGTCGACATCACCAAAGAGGACTGAAATATAATAACAACTAATTTGGTAAGTGCAGTTAACATGCAGATGACAATCAGAACTACCCTCACTTGTGCAATGAAACATCAGCCATTCGATCAAATGAAAAAATGATCATCAAACAGCTAACAACTCGGGTACGTAAGCATATCCTCTTGACAACGATCCTAAATCTGCATCGCACACATATGCAGTAAATTCCACTTGAAAACCAACTATATAAAACAATCAGAAATGTGTGGACTATTAATAATCATTGATAAAGTACAATTTACAGAACTGAGACTCTCAGAGAGATACATAAACACTAAACAGGAATGAAAACATGTAAACAGAATTACAATAAGAATCAGAGTATTAACAAATCTAAAGAAATAACCTTTGTGACTATTTGCCCGATGAAAGCACAGATGAATTATTTTTCTGAAAATGCATGACTTTCTTGAACGCCTATGAAATACAAATTAATGCTATACAAAAAGTTGTCTTCTGCACAAAATGCTGCCTGTGTGGAGGGTAAAAGAATGGTAGCTTTCATTTGCATTCTATCCTTATCCTACTATGTCCAACCAGAAGCAGGGATTCCCTGATTTTGAAACCATTCAGGCATGTGGAATCTTTCATATAACACAGGTCTTACATCTTTCTGATTAGAGAGGTGCTTAAGGAGTGGAAGAAGGACATCCAGAAGCTGATAAAGCCATAAAAAAACAGATGGAGATCTAGTAAGCAATGGAACAAACAAGATTGGAGAAATTCACCATAAAAGTTTGCAATTTAGATATAGCGACCTGTGTATCATATGGTTGAGCTGCAGAAAAAGGAACGCATGGAATTCCATTCAACGGTTGCAACAAGAAACTAAATGGATTGTTGTCAACTATAACAGTTCTGCGAGGATCCTTTGACAGACAAGAGAGATCCTTCACATGCTCCCTATATTTCCTGTTCACATACCACATGAGAGGTCTGTCAATAGAAAAAATAATCTCAAGCTTAATGGTCACAAAAGAAGCTTAATGATCATTAATTATGACACTTTTCTTTTTTTTTTTTTAAAAAAAAAGACCAGAATCAAATTAAAGTGCACAGCATAAGGAATCAACTATCAAGGAAGAAATGGAAATACTGCATTTTATTGTCTTAAGAAATGAAGTTGTTTCTTTAATTTTCTTGAATGAATGACTTAGCAAATGAACATTGTATTACAAGTACAAAATACACATGAAGTCATTATGCAGGCACATATCTGAAAAAAGTTGGACAGGGCGTGTTTGTATATATTAGCAATTTAACATGGAAGTTTTAGTAAATTGCATGATCTACAAAAAGTAATAATTTTCTTGATTTCAGATTTTATTTCATTTCACAAGGTAAATACTTGTACTGAGGTATGGCAGTAAACAGCTAATCCAGCAGAAATGCAGAACATTTAAGCATATTCAAGTAAGATAAACAGAAAAAATCTATCAACTAAGAAAGTTCTGAGTAATTGTATTTTGATTTTTTCATCATAGCGAAACTTTCTCTCATCTTACCCATGAACATAAACCTTACTATCAAACCACATAAATGTTGTGTTATTCTTACTCCATTTTCTATACTGTTTGATTGTACGATTGTGTGTGTACCTTATATTTGCATGCCTGATACAACAAGAGCAACACAGAAAAGGGTACTTACGTGCTAATTGTTGAAGGCCGATAAAGGCGACGGCTAAATAGATTTTCTGTATCTATTCTGTCCACAAGGGGTTTAGCATAACCTGCAAACAAGCATAAGTGGTAAATTGAACATAACAACAAAATTAATGATAAAAGAAAAAGAAATAACAGCAAATAAGAAAACCCAAAATAGTATTTAGTAATTAACAAACCTTCAAGGCCAGCAGTAAACAACACAAGATCAGCAAATTCACTTAGTTGTTTTAGGAATTCAGCCAGCCCTGGACGCTCAAACACCGTAACAAAATTGATTTTAGGTTTCCCTTCACATTCCTTCAAGGCCCAACATAGTAATATCAAAATAGTTTCTCTTAAATAGACAATAAATTATCATTTAGAGAGAGAGAGAGAGAGAGAGAGAGAGAGAGAGGAGCGGAAGAGAGCCTAGAACATATGAGACCTTTTCTGAAGATAAGCATTCCAATTCAAACCACTTCAGTCCAGCTTCAGTTGCTTGATTACGTAGAATAGCTGGCAAACTAGATGTCTCATACGAACATATTAGAGTTTCATCCAAGTCCAGAACCACCTGCAGGTGCACACATGCTCAAGAGCATAAACAAACAGAAAGAGAGAGAAAAAACTTGATGACACCACTCAGCACAATTGGTAACACAAAGAAGTTAACACATATCAACCCATGTGTTGCCCTCGGCGTATCAAACTTAATAAATTGCATATTGAAGATCAATAACAAATGAGATACAGCTATTGAATTCTATAAAAACCTCATATTTTTGTTATTCATTCCATAACCATAATACACAATCCACAGAAGTCAAACCCAAAAAGACAGTCTTGAGAATGGAAATCTTTTCAAGGAGGACAGAAGAATAAATTGAAAAATAGAAGAAAGGTAAAACGTAAACTGATGTGAACTTAAACCAATATAAAGTGCGCAAACTATGGGAGAAAGAGGTAAAAATCATTACATCAAATTAGGGATTAAGAAACCATTTGCAAAAAATAATCCAAAAATATTTGCAAATGGAGAGCATATATAGTTTAGTGTTCTTCAATTGTGCCTCAGCAATCCCAGCAATCCCAACTCTTAAAGCACAAAACTTGAGAAGCTATAATCCATCCCAAAATTAGAGTCATTTATCTCCTAATCATGATAATTCCTCAGTTAGTTATACAAAACGGGACTAAATTTAGATATCTGTTTCTATTTATTAAAAAATAACTCCATTCTACAAACAAATCAGACGCAGACAAGTTCAAAGGGGGAAAGAAGAAAGGAAAGAAATTGGAATTCCAGAAAAACAGAAAACCATACTGTGAGTTTTTTGATAGGCTCATCAGCAAAAGAGGAGTCACGTCCGGCGGTGATCTCAAGAGTAGTGCGAGAGTCAATCTCCGGCAACTCAACGACTGGCAAAGGCTTGAAAGAGTTAGAAGAGGAAGAAGAAGAAGAAGAGAGGAGAGGAAGGTGGCCTAAGGCTCGAAGGATCTGGAGGAAGATCTGAAAGAAGAAAGCGAGCCAGTTCCAGAGCGTCCTCCACAGTTGAAGAGAGCGAGTTGAGTAGACGACCTCGGGCTGAGTCAACTCAGCCATATCATGGAATTGAGTGGTGGCGGAGGAGGAGAAGATGGCGGTAAAGAGCCAATTCGTAATGGTGGTGAAATGATTAATTCATTTTATTCATTAAAAGTCTTGAGAGAAAGTAAGAATAAAAATGAGAGCGATGATAAAATTTATCCCACGCGCTTTGATAGAAAGTACATCTTAATTTAGATTATTAATTATTGTCTTTTTTTTAGAATAAATAATTAATTAAAGTCAAAAGTATATTTATACATGCAAAATAATTAATTAATTAATAATTTTTATAAATTTCATAGTTATAATTACAATTACAATATTATTTTCCTTAAAAATTTTAAGCTCTTATGTAAGTCTCATAATTGAAAAATAATAATCATAGCTTAATTAGTTATATTTTAATTTTAATTTTAATTTTGATCATTAAATAAAATTATTATTAAATTTTAAATAAAATTTTGATTATTAAATAAAATTTTGGGATCCTAAAGGTTTTGCGATTGCAAGCAATGATTAGGGGAGGTTTAACACGCACAGGTGGGAGAGCGTAGGAAAGAAATAGCAAAACGACAGAGAGAAGCGAGAAAGTGAAGGAGGGAGTTTTGTTGAATCGAATCAGCCAATGAGAAGAGACAATCTCTCTTTAAGATCATTACTCGCGGTCTGAGAAAGCCTGAGAAGATGATATCTAGTGTAGTCGTGCCTATGGAAAAATATGTGCAACCTTTTCTCTTTGCGTTGTTCAAAGTAGCTAAATATTATCACATATAGTTATAATATTTTTATAATTATCATTAAATTTTAATTTTTTATAAAATTTATTAAATTTTAATTTAATTTATAAAAATCAGCAGGTTAATAAGTTAATAAATTAATTTAAAGATTTTAATTTTTGATCATATTAATTTTCATAAAATTAAATTAAAATTTAATAAACTTTATAAAATAAATTAAAATTTAATAATTTTATGAAAATACGTGAATTATGTAAAACTCTGTTTAAAATAAATAAATTAATGATTAAAAATAATTTTTTAAAAAAAAAGTATATATAAAGTGATTTAAATAGAGAATAACAACAATTATTTAACACATTTAATAACATTTTTTAATTAAAAAATAAATAATGTTTTTACAAACAAAGCACATACGTTATACTTAGAGCAATAAAGTAGGCAAGTTATTATCATTATTTAATTTTTAAATTATGATTATTAAAAATAAGTATAAATTGCAATAATTATCAAAAAATTAAAAACATCCAATGTGAAAAATAATACAATCATAATAAAATTAAAAGTGAAAGCAAATTATTCTAAAATACAAATTGATGTTATTTATTATAAAATAATAAATATTAATGTATATTATAAATATAATAGTTTAAATATCTCTATATCAATTGTAAAATTTATCATATTTATAGTAAAAATGATTCAAAATAGAAAAAGCAAAAATTATTAAAAAGAGAAATATTTAGAGATCACTGGCTATTTTAGTTCAAAATTTAGGAAAATTGAAATCACAATTGCAATTTCCATTCTAATTCAATTTTGATTTAATCAAATTTAACGATTATTTTTTTGTTTTTTAAGGTAATTTTTTTAATTTTTTGAATATAAAAATTTTAATTTTCAATCAAACCAAATGACTTCAATTTGATTCAAAATCAATTTTAGCCAAACTTGTCTTCTTGGTCAAATTTGGACTATGAATGTAGTTTTGGTTGGCTAACCTTGTGATCTCAATCAACTTAATAAATTATTGGATGCATCTAATAATATAAGTTAAAACTCATATAAAATTAATTAAAGTGTATATATAAAGTATTTTAATAAATATATATAAATATTTAATTAAACGATTAATGAGTTTATTTTTATATAAGTTTGATCTATCTGTAGCTGCAAATTTTTTTTAAATTATGTTTGATTTTGAATGTTAATAAATTTGTATAGATAGTTATCCATTTATGAGTCTAGGCCAACTTGATGAGAATTGGAATCAAAGAGTTGATTACACATTAGCAGCCAAAGAGGAGCGATTAAGACCAAGTCTTTCCTAGTTTTCTCCATGAGGTGTACATGAAGAACATTCTTTTTCTCTCCTCATACTAAATACAACTTGTGCTCATCTTTTCTTCCTATCCATTTTTTATAGTTTCTATGTATACATACTTGTCGATCAGAATTCAATTTTATTAACAAAAGTAATTATTGAATCATGAGTTAATGACTCTTAGCTTAATAAGATGAGAACTACACAAGGATAATAATTAAAAAGCAGCATCGACTGCCTTGGAATTATAGTGAACATGAAGCTTTAAGAGCAGCCAAGATTATCATTTGCTAAAGAGAATGGATAAGGATTCAATCGCAGACCATGCTTGTAAGAAATTCAAACCATACTCCTTCAAGAGTTTCTGAAATACCCAGAAAGAAAAATCATATGCAGCATTTTCAGAAGTACTTAACACTTGCCAAGTATGAAGAATCCAAAGCAATGCACTAAACATCTTATTATTGTGCCTCTGTTTATGCCAATCAATGCTGCGGCGTTCAAGCTACATACAAAAACCCCTACCAATGGGATCAAAAAAATATGCAGAACAACCTTCTGTACAGAATAAATTATGTGTTGATTAACAAGCAAGTATATGCAACTTAGTTCAGTAAGCTGGGGTGGTTGCATTCACATCAAAACAAAACTGATATTGGAAACCTGTGCTCCAGTGTTATGCTCACAGTTTTCCCGGCTCACAAGACAGTGTAATAAACAGACGTAAATGTATCAACAAGAGTGGTAAATCCTCCAGAAATTCAGTAAGAATTTGACTCATAAGAATAAGAAAGCCAAGGGTGCTCTAGTGCCTCCCTTGCAGTTGGGCGCCTCAGGGGATTGACCTCAAGCAAGCTTCTCACAAAGTCGATAAATCCATCATCATAAGTCTGCAGATGATGCTCCAATGAGGACTCCTCTGGGATAATGTACTCTATTTGGTTTGTTTCCTGCACACATAATTAGCAGCATTAGTAATAAGGAGTGGTGAAATTAGTATATGGGGGCCCCAGAAACGGGGAGAGTTCCCTGTTTGCTTTTGTAGGGAGGTTGTTTATGCAACTTGAGCCCATGACCTTCTGGTCACAAAGAAACTCAAATCACAGTGGAAATTGATTAAATTATTAATCATTAAGGGAAATCTATTAGAATATGATCTCTCGACTTAAAAGTACTTTTATGCGTCTCATGATTTAAAAAAAATTCCCCCAGTGGAGTTTGAATTTAGCAGCACATTAACGGTCTAAATAATTTCACCTAAATTGAACTTCAGACAACGATTACTTCAGCTTTCACTGTCTCACACATGAAGACAAGAAGTCATGTCCAAAATTGAGTTGCAGGCAAAGCATGCCCAGTATATTATGATTTGGTGAAGTAAATATGGCTGACAAACCTCATTTACATAATAGAGATCGTATTCTTTTGTAAAGTACTTGTGTGTCTCCTGCCCCCTCACCAACATCTCCAAATCAATAGGGCCCAGCATCCCAATCATAAGTGCAAGGATCATTACAACCGCATCATTCGGAAACAGCACCTGATAAAGAAATTTATATTGAATATGACATGTTGGCTAAATTATCGAAGAGAATTATTCTTTAATATCCAAGGCAATCCAAGAGAAACATCAATGGATAATGAAACCATCCATGGAGTATGGAAGGGTAAGACATACTTCCCCAGAACATAGCTCAGCCAAGATGCAGCCAAGAGACCATAAGTCAATCTTCTGGTCATATGGAAGACCCAAAATGACTTCAGGGGCTCTGTAGGAACGAGATTGTACATATAGGCACAAGTTGTCTGACTTAAAGCAACTGCTTCCAAGATCAATAACCTTGATCTCACATCTCCTGTAACTCTTTATCAGAATATTCTCAGGCTTGAGATCACAATGAATAATTCCCAAGTGATGCAAGAATTCCAGTGCCTCCAAACATTGACGAGTTATAACCTGACAGGAACAATCAAACAGCTCATTGTTACAAATTTTGTGTGCTCTAGATTCACATTAGCAAGTTACAATTTTCAGGAATAGGTTATCTTTGTTACTTCATAACAAATAGCAACTAGAATGGCTAAAATGAATTGCTTCATATCAGTTAGCAAATTCAAACTAATGCAAGTCATCAGAACTATACATCCAAAGCGATTGTAGTGGTTCTCCAAATCCAACAGACTAAAACAATAGAATTTTGGACCTAAAAGAAGAGGGCAAAGACAAAGAATCAAAGGAAGATAAAATCAAGTCTAACAGCAGAACCAAACTAACCTGCAGTCTGCTCAGAGTGAAATATGGTTCACCGCCTGATTCTTGATTAAATTTCTGAAATTCATACAAGTTTGCACGGAGGAGTTCACAAACGATGAAGAGATGCTCCTGCAGAGTTCTAAGTAGACAATATTACAAGCAGTATGATAATTTCAACAAGCGAGAATATTTTAATGATTATCACAATTTCTATCAGTAATTTATGAGAACCATACACAAGATAAAGCCATGAAATCTCAGATACGTGTTCTCTGCCACCAGTGACTGTATGAGAATAGAATGAGAAAAATTATAATGTTTTTGCTGAAATTAAAAGGCACGATTATACTGTTGTACCATCTATACAAGGAACGAGATTAACGAGAAGGTGTAATAGATTCTTATTAGCAATAACTTTCAGGAAAAACACAATAAATTACCCAACTTTTCTAGATGTACCTGGTGATAGAAGTAGTCATAAAGACGAAGAATGTGGCGTTCATCAGCTGGATCATGCTTGTTCACAAGCTTCAGAAGTTTAATTTCATCTAAACTCTGATCGAAAAAATCTTTATCGTTTTTAATAATCTTCAGACAAACATCTACTTCTGTGTGAAGATCATGAGCCTGAACAACCTTACTGAAAGCAGCTGAACCTAGGTATTCTGTGACATAATATCTGCCTGCGATGACAGAATTAAGCACAATAGGCAGATCCTTATTTTCCTCGAATCCTGTCCTGTAGATTGCATAACTTGTAAGTATACTGATTCTACATATCAGCTAGCAATGCACATGCTTTAAATATCACTTGAAACAAAGAACCAGCAGCAGGATTCCAAAACACACAAGACCTAAATAATATAAAGGGTCAATTTGCTATACAGGGGAAGTGTCCTCCTTCCAATTAAGAATGACTCGATAAGTTTAATGATGCTGAGAAGCCGGCAAGAATTTGAGCAAGACATATTAGACACTACTAAACCAAAACATGTTTAACTAATTCCAATCCAATGCTTGAACGAATTTTCTTATGGCATACTAATTAGCTCCAAAATTTTAACTATCTCAGTTGACATCCATACCAAGATCAGAACTACAATGCAACCAAAATCTCAGGAAATCAACTATCTCAAACTAACCTGTTTTTCCTATGTATGATTCGCAGATCAAATACTTCATATTCATCCTCCTGAGTATCGAACATCAGAAGCTCATCTGCAGTAACTTCACCATCTTCATCTGCAGCAGTCTTAAGCTCGTCAGCTTCTCCGTTTGCTTCTCTACCATTTCCAACTTCATAGTCAGCAAATCCATTTGATATTATTTCAGTGGAGCTTTTATAATTTTCAAACAAGTCACTGTTGGAATGCGCTTTTGAAGAGTAGTAACCATTCTTGTTTTTTCCATTTCCAGGAGCTACATCACAATCAGTGGGAATATCTCCAACTCTTAGCTGAAAATCACTCAAATAAGTGTTTTTGGAACTCGAATAGATGTGATCAATTGGATCCCTAACATAATTTCCCTCTGCTCCTACACAGCATTTGTAAAGAGGAACTGAACAACCATTCCTCTCAATACCTACTTCAGGATGGTTTCCATTATCAAAATGATAAAAGTCCATTGCTTGAGCTTCATTCTTATCTTTCACAGATGTCACATTAAAAAGACAAGGCTTATCCAAGAAATCATTGTTTGCTTCTGTTTCAAATCCTTCAGTTTTATCAAATAAACTCTGTGGATTTTCAAATTGGTTCACTGTCCCTGATGTCATGACAAATTTATCCTCACTTGGACCACCGAAGCAGTCTGGCCCATTGAACGATGGAGTCATGAAGTAGCCCTCGTCTCTTTCATCATACCAATAGAGGTCATTTTGCAAATCAAGACCGGGGTAATCACGTGCTGTGCCAAACTGAGACAACCTATCTGATGATGTTTCTGAATTATCTTGAGATCCAGAACAAAGTCCATATGGATTTGTAAATTCTGCAGAAATAAAAAGGGGTTAAAATGCTCAATTAACCACCAAGTATGGCACAGAACTGTAGCTTGTGCATGTAAGCACAAAAAAGAAAAGAGCAATATTTTTTTTGGATTTGACTTGCCTACATCAGGAGTATTTCACCAAACCAACAGATGAGTACCTTGAGTGCTTTACACTTTTGGGCAATGAATGATTGCCACCTATTCCAATTGCTACAGTCACCCATATTTGGCACTCATCTATCAGCTTGGAGTAACACTCTTTAAGTGTAGAAAAGAATTTTTCCTCATCTCTAGAGATAGCCCTGAAGACAACCACTCCAGTACCACTATGCCAAAGCTCATTTATAGAGAGCAATTATTGAAACATACGAGAAACACTTATAAAAAAAGCAGAATATTAGAGAGCTATTGGAGTGGCTTGGCATATATTAGCTAAATAACCATTCAAAATAAAAGGGGGAAAAAGAAAAAGAATGGTACTATAATAGATACAAAATAACCTTGTTGTGTCAAGTCATCATAAAAAAGCAGAAGTAGAAATTATATAAAATAATTGCACATTTTGGTTTCTGAGAATTTATAACAACAAGAACTAGGAATCTTATCATAGGTCGCAATCTTTTATCTGAGCTTCATGTGCAAGACCCTCCACAAACAAACAAAAGAACCAAACACATATCTCTATATTAGAAAAAAATAACACTTTCAATCTTTCACGTAGTACTAAGTACTAATCCATAAATCCAATGATCTAAAAAAGTAAAATTTGAATTCCTAAAGTTCCACCATAGAGAGTAGCAGAGATGATGAAACAAGATTCTATGTTCAGATAACCACATGAAGATGCAGTACAATTAACCAATCTCACCTTAAGTAGAAGTTTTCAAATTCTAGAAAACAAAGAAAGAAAAAGACTTGATAAAGCAAGAATCTTAAAATCAGGAAAAAAAAAATATCAATCATAAATTCAAAACTGAAGCTTTAAACACAATTAAGAAAAAAAATTACCTGAAGAGCACAAATTACTAGTGGAAGATCCCAAGCTAACAAACTCCTCATCCGAGCCAGACCCAGAACTCGATCTTGAACCTTCACCACCACCAACACCGCCATCTTCATCCGGACGCCGGAAGCTCGCCGGAATCCTCACCGGAGGCAAAACAAACAAGAATTTCTCGAAATCAAAAGAACCCAGTTCATGTTTCTCAATCATATCCTCTTTAAGAGCATACTCCGCTTCTTTTAGCCCATTTTTGCGTAGAAAATCCAAAACTGATTGGACGTCTGAGAAGACTGGAACTGGAGGCTCTGCTGCTTCTGCTTCTGCTTCTGCCTTCGCCATGATAGTGAAAAGTCAAACAACACAGAGTGAAAGATGAAAGGAAGCAGCAGGTGATGAGTAAATGTGAATTAGGCAAAATTGGAGGGTCAAAAGTGAGAAAAAATAAGCCATGTTTCAGGGTTTGCATGCTCTTTCTTCTCTCTTTCTTGTCTGCGTGTGTTAGTTGTTGTAAAACAGAAGCTAAGAGAGAGAAGGCGGAATGTCTTTCTTACCAACTTTGAAAAGGTGTGGGCTTTGGGAGGTTTGGGATCAGTGGGGTCATTTCGGACACGTGGATATGTAACAGTCTTACACGTGGAGTTTGATAATGATTTGGAGCTTGTGGGTCTTTGCTGTTTTGGTGGCGCGTCATTTTTGGGACCATTTCCATTCCCTACTACTTTTATTATTTTTTATTTTTTTTCTAATTTTCTTTTTAACTTTTTGGTAGAGTTGGCCAAAAAATTTTCGTTTTCAAGCAGGTTGTGTTTGGACATTAATTAAAATAAATAAAAAAAATAATTTCGGAATTAAAAATTAAAAAATTTTAATTTTCTTATTTTATTATATTATATATTTTTATATAAATTTAATATTATATTTATTTCACATAATATATTATTTTTATTAAAAAAATTAAATTATTTTTAAAAATTTGGCTTCCTCTTTAATATTATAATTAAATAACAAAAAATATTTTAAGACACAAAACAAATTTTCACAAAACAAATGGAACTTTAAATGTTATTTTCTTATTTTATTATTATAATTTGAATTTATATAATTAAAAAAAACTTATATTTCTTGTGTTATAAAAATGTAAATAATAATAATAATAATAATAATAATAATAATTCAATAGTGTAAATTTAAAAATTATAAAGAGGAAAATGAAATTTAAAATTCATTGAATGGGAATGGAAATTCAATTCAATGGGATTCAATTTCAAGCTCTCAATAAACTAGAAAAATATTAAATTATCTTTGAACTAAATAAAATTTGTATCATAAAAAATAATTAATAATTTGTCAAGACAATTGAGGTATTATTTTTTCCCTATTGAAACTTTACAAAATAATTTGGCCCTTTTTTCACATGAATAGAGGAGAAAAGTTTGCATGAATGATCTTTTTCTTCTCTTTTATATTCTCTATCAATAATAGGTATTGACCCTCCAATGAATGGATTTTGGCATCTAATTTTCTTCAAATGGATAGCAACCCTTCAATATTTTTTTTCAATAAGTCCAAAATTGACAAATTTGGCATCACCATTTATTCTATTGAAGATTAGAAACATGTTAGGGACAATCTCTCTATATTGAACATGTAAATTTACCAACTAATCATCGAGTATTTACTTGAATTTTTTTTTAATAAGAGTATTAATAAAGTCGGAATTCAAACCTAACTCTATTAGATGAATAATGTATTTTTAACCTTTAAATAAATCAGGATAGGCCAAATGAAACTTGTATTTACCATCTTTTCTATTGTGGGACATCTAATAATACTATTTACTTAAATATAAGATTTAGCAAACAAAATTGTATGGAGGTGTATTAAATTAAATAGAGATAAAAATAAGGCATTGGCATTGCCTACAATATTCTAGTTTTTTTTTTAATACTACTATTATTGATGTTATGAAATAATTTTTATACTCAAATCCCAATTTTTTTAATGTTATATTGAGCTTATTTGTTTACATTGGAAATTAAAAATAAAATAATATTTATTTTAAAATTGACACTTGTAATTAACTAATTAATATACATGAATTCTTAAAGTTCATAATTAATATTATAAATTTTTTAATTTTAGTGATTGGCAGCAGAAGATTCCTATTTAAATATTGGTAGAATATTATTATTATTATTATTTTTGAATGGGGCCAATGCACCAATTTTTTTCTGGTAGAAGCTGCTTTTCATGGGGGGAAGAAGATGAATGATAATTAAATTCAACTCACCTCACAATATGATGTTGTTTCTCCATGAGTAGGTGACACAAATCAGCTTTTCACTTTCCATCTTCTTTTTCATACGACCATTGCGAGGATTAAAGATTATTTCAATTTATTTTCCCTGCTTTTTGCTCCCTTTATTATCATTACCATCTTTTTATTTATTTATTTATTTATCATTCTTTTTTAAATATTACCATTATTGTTATTTCAAATTTGAATTGGATGTCCGTTGCTCAGAAATGGCTGCCTTTATAAGCTAAGAGTGAATGAATAGTCGAGGTCTCAAGAGGTAAATAAAAAATAATCATTCTATGATATTCTTTAAGATATGTCTCTCTTTAAAGAATGATTTAGGATTTATGATTTATAGTTTAAGATTTGGGATTTATTCTTATGTGATATCGAACTCTCTTTGATGTCTGCCTTACGACTTCCTTCAGTCAGTTTGAGAATGGCTCATTCCAGTATTGCATGTCTCAATTCTAGGTTCTCTGTGATGGGAAGAGTTCGATCGAGTGGCACTGCTACTATGGCTACTATGTTTTGCTTGGTTGAAGACTCGATTTGTCTGAGTGGGGGTTTACTAACTAGGTTGGGCCTTTGTAACAGGTTATGTTGTCGGGTAGATTTAGGGCTTATTCTAGTTCATGGACCTGGCATGGCTATCTCTAAAGCTTTTGTGTATCTAGGTTTTAGCCCCTCCTTTTTTAATGAAATCACTATCTTTTGGTAATAAAAAAAATTTTGGAACATGCTAACTTAGGTTAAATTAAAAGCCCATTAAAGGGCAAAACGTACAACTTGGGTCAAGATACAAAAGTTAAAAGGAGGCAAGCCCACCCAACATTTCAAAACCCAATCAAATCCAAACAAATCAAACCAACCCACCCCTTAACCTAAGATTGAACCCAACTAGCATTCCAAGGAGCACCAAATATTGCCCATCACATATCAGCACCTCCCAAGCTTAGACCATCCATTTTCTTAACCAAACACATAGCACAGCTCAAAACGCTGAAGGAAGGATGCTACCGCAGAGTTCACCGACCAGCAATGGACAATAGGATGACCTCTCTAGTCGTAGTGTAGGAGCAAGTCCTAGAGTTACTAAACAACCAAAGCAAGTACCATCCATCTATAGAGGCTGAGCACCCAAATTGACACAAGAGCATACACTAAACAATTCCAAAAGTACAAGCAATAGATATCCATACCCATGAAGTTGAAACCAAAAAACCTAAGAAATAAACCAACCCAAATCCATGAACAACAGCGTCCTCCTTGCAAATCATTGCCAGAAAATCCTCACCAAGATAGGATTTAGAACTACGACATACCTTCAAAAACAAAACTCTACAAAACCAAATTAGGGTAGGGAAGGGACCCAAGCCAAACTGGTAAGACCATTCTCTTTTTTCTGTCCCGAAAGACAATGGAGGGACATTAAAACAAAGTCAGCTAAATCCGAGAAAAGACCTGAGAAAAGCTTCGAGAGAAATTTCTCTCTTTAGATTTCTAAAGAGAGTTAGTTTTATCTTATCCAAATCGGTTTTGCTATCTAGCAATATGTTTTAGATGGAGTGTATATAAATTTTTTTAAAGATAAAATAAAATAATAAAAAGTAGGATATCAAACCTTTCTATCTATTAATTTTTAAGAAGTTAAACATTGTGTTTACAAAGCATTTTAAGTATTTGAAATTGAAGTTAGAAACTATTTTTCTAGAACTAAAATTGTTAAAAGCCGGCTTCCCACCCCTCAATTAAAAAGTTAATCAAACTATACCTTTTGCATTCATCCATATATGTTTTATATTAATTATTATCTTTTAAATTTTGATGTTGATATTTATCTGCTCTTATAAAATCATTCAAAATGTCTTAAAATATTATCGTAATTAATTTTCTCATAATTCCATTAGGATGATCATCAGTCATTTTTATCTAACTGAAAATATATTCAATGATTGATCCTTTTATATCCAAAGTAAGTTTCAAGAAATGGTTATAATTAACTAACCTCCAGCCATGCACAATGTCATTTCATTTTCCTCATTAAATTGAATTTTTTTAATCCACAAGAGAATTAATAAATCAAATAATAATTAATTAATAAAATATATAATAGGTGACGATATTTTTTTAATAACTCTAGCATAAAATAATAAATTTATAATTAATAAAAAAATTCAAATTATTATTTTTATTAACAAACTTTTGGTAATTAGTTAATTTTATTTGCTAGATCTAATGTGATTCCCTCTAAAGACCTTTTGTCTACAAGGTCAAAGAATTTGAGGTTAAAAAAAATTAGGAATGTAGAACTTGAGCCAACCTATCACTAGATTATCCAACCCTTTTGTTTATGAGTAAGCAAATAAATACAGGGCCTAATATTTTACAAAAAGAGTCTGTTGTTAATAAATAATATCTTGCAAATGATTTTTGAAATAATAAAATTATATTGTTTATTGCATGATACATTTTGATGTTACTCACTCAAAAGAACCATTTAAGATGGTTACCCACCATTTCAGGAGACCCAAGCATGCTCGGACAACCCATGAAATATGGGTTGGACACCTGGGAGACAAAGCATGCCCGGGCGATCCATCCAACATGGGTTAGATGCCCGGCGATCCATGCAGACATAAAAGACTATTTCTATCACCCAACAAAATTTCAAAATACTCATCAAACAGAGTTAGAATTCCAAGTCTAAGAGGGATTCCTAGCTCAGCAAAAACTCTGGCAACTAACATCTGAAATGCAAGAGATAAAGTTCTATCTCAACTCAACCAAGTGTAAGTCTAACCGATGTCTATATATATGACAGCTGATAGGTATGCATAACGTAATTCATCATCTCTCAATTATTTCATACTTTCATTCTCCAGTTCCTAATACTAACTTAAATATCATAGAGATTGTCTAAATCAACCACTTGATGTTACTTCACTTGTTTTGCAGATTTATACTCATGGATATTCCTGAGACATAGCATCACATTTAAACCATAAATATTTAATGCTAGTGCTTTTGCATCATGAGAAATATAATTAATGAAATATTAATTTTCAAACAATTAAATTCAAATGAAAATGACCCAGTGAAGACTAACAAAAGTTCTATATTTCATGCATTAGGTAACGATAATTACTAATCTCCAATTATTTATTTTAATTGCAAAAATCAATGATATCATTGTTGATTAGCCACACCATCTACCAATAAGAGATGGATTTGGGTAAAACTATTACAGAATTATATTTTTCTTAGATTTGAAGGGAAAACAAGATGTAGAGAAGAAAATATATATGTATGATCTGCCTAAGTAATGATGCAAAATAGTATTTGATGATGAGTGCTTATGAAGAAGATTTTATTCTTATTCATTTTATATAATTCTTTCAAACACGTGTGAACTCTACTTTTCAAACTTCTCATTTTTCAAGCAAGGAATATTATGTTGCAAATATATATTCTGGCTAATCTTGCAGTAAAAGAAAAACAGATCAAAATTGCATCATAAAAATATTTATTAATGATGAATTAACGATGGAATTAATAATCTATCACTAATAATTTTTATACTGTTGCTAGAAGATATAGGAACATAATTTTTATATCCAAATTATTTTTGTTGGATACATATTATTACTTAAATTCCTTTTTTTATAATTATAATTTTATTAAAAAAAATCAGAAAAAAATTTAACAGATCAAGTCTAAACTCCAATCAAGGCCAACAGGTCGCCCCAATATACCAATTTCTAAGACTCAAAGTGCTATTAAATGAAAAAATCTAGAGCAACATCAGAAGATAAAATATTATAAAATGAGCGGAGAGACATAGACTAAATATAAGACTAGCATGTAAAATGGCTATCCTAGCAAGATTATGAGCTATCATATTAACTTGTTGCTAAATTCAAATCAAAATTCAATTGGACCATTGTAAACTAAGTTGCTCATAATCATGAACAATGCGGCCAAATTCAAAAATATTTTCTTCTAAAGATTATTACTTAAATTCTTTATGTAGTTGCAAATTTGAAATTTTATAATTTTAAAAATAATTTTAATATTATTAAATTAAAAATTATTATGTAAATTTCTTCAATTTTATGTGCACAATCTCTTCGAAATAAACTTGGTCAATGGTTGATTTAGAATTGAAATCAGATTAGAATTAGTCTGATTTAATTTAGAATTGAAATAAGATTAAAATTGCTCGGTTGAATTTCAAATCAAAATTAATTTTTTATTTTAAAAAGTAAACATTTAAAAAAAAATAAAATCAAATTAAAATAAACCGAAATCACATTGCAATTAGAATAAAAACCGGTCCTATAATTTCATTTTTTTAAAGCTTTAAATCTGAAATCGCTGATTTGAGTCTGGTTTGACCGTTGGCCATGACTACTTCACCGTTCTTTTTATGTAACCAATTACAATCTTAATTAAAAGTTTTGATAACTTTTTAAGAATATTCATAAAAAAATAAAAATTCAATACCATTTATCCCATTAAATTTTGTCTTGATAAATTAATTGAAATTACCAAATAAATTATCTGAAATCAGACTGCTCACCCTTTGAAGAAGGTCTCTCTTTCTTGGTTGATTAAATCAAAAGCATGATCAATGATGGATTCCATGAAGATAATCTACCATTAGAAAGGGTCGATACAACTAATTAGGTCTCCTATGATGGGAATTAACAACAAAAACCCTTCACTAACTTACCCTAACCAAAGCCATAATTGACTTATTTTTCAGCCTTTTAATTATTTCAACCACTAATATTACTTTGATGTGATTTGTGCCCAACGTAAAACATGATTAACTACATCAACTATATATGAAGTTCCACTATTAATGGAATCCTTGTCTTGTTGCTCATCAACTTCAAAACTATATTCATATTCTTGGGGAGAGTTGGCAACTTTTTGTCCTAAGATACTCATAACATGTTTAAATTGGATTTTTTTAGGGCCTTAGAACATGCGTTTAATATTTTTACCTAATTATAACACTTTCTCCTTTATTTATATTATTCGGTTTAGTGACATAAATGTTTATACTAATGTATAAAGGTTGAAGAAAGGGATCCTAAACGTTATCTCCTAACTTTTAAAATAAGATTTAGTGTTTTGATTAATGTCAAAAAAATGATAACACTATTTTTATATTTAACTATTAATCCGACAAATATTTTTAACGAACAGTTTTACTTTAAATTACTGTATAAATAATTAATCACTAATAATTAATATTTAATAATTAACAACTAGTAAAACAATCGGCAACCATTAGAATAGTTAATTGTTACTAGAATAACTAGTATACTACAAGTAGAATCTTTCTAGATGAATCTTGTGAAAAAATAAGCTTGACACTACACCAACCTAAAATTTTAAGATAATGAATTTATATATCTCTTTTATATATATATATATATATATATATTGCTCGTCTTATTTCTTTTCAACCTGAAAATTTTAATACTTGAATATTTCAAACACATTTAATTTAAAATGAATCAGACTTAAATGACTTATAAAATTAAAAATCAATTAACAATTTATATGAATTAAAGATGATCTATTTATATTTCACAATCTATTTAAATATATAAATGAATATTTTTTATAAAAAAAATAATATTTTTACTTAAAATGATACATAACTTGTAAACAGATTATGATTATTTAAGCGTAGTTCTAACCAACCAACGATATAAAATAACTCTATCTAAACATATCTAAGATAAAATAAATTTATCTAGTCTAACTCAATAGTCAAAGATATATTATTTACTTGATAAATTCATATTCAATTTCTCGTTCTCTTAATTTTTCTACTAAAAAAAATAAAAAAAAAACATAAATAACTTGCAATTCAAAGAAATGAGCGCCCAAAGGAGGGAAGTGTAGGCCTGGGTTGGCCCATACAATGCGTACCCTTATGGTCCCACCTGCTTGTGGGCTCTCACTGTTTTCCCTTTAAAATTTATGGATGTTCTTATATTCCACCATAACCATCTCCATCTCATGGCCCATTATGAGCCAGTGATTGCTTCACGAAGTAGTATAAGCCATGTGGATTTTTTTTTTTTTTTAAATTTTACATATTTAAAAGTTTTTAAAGAAAATAAAAAATTTAAATTTAAATCTTTAACCTCTCATAAAACTCAATGAAAAAAAAATTCATCAATCTCATCATAAATTTAAAATATAAAATATATAATGAGATATGTCAATTTTTATAATAAATTGAATTTAAATAAAAAAATTTCAATTAATTAATATACAAATGAATTAAATTTTATACATAGAATTGAAATTAATTTTTAAAATTTGAATGTGTGAAATATGAAATTTAATTAAATTTATAAAATTCTGTGAAATTATTTAAACCAATCAGGATATTAAGGTTTTAAATCGAGCCAATGAGCTCTCGAAAAGGATGCAAGTAGCTAATGAGAATTGAGCAAGAGCAGGAGTTTTGATGTTATAGAGTTGGGGAATCTTTTCCCCAAAACGCAACGTACAGGCTTTTTTTTTTTTAATTGGACGTATATTTTGCAAAATTAACAAAAATAAGTTGTATAAATGAAACATATAAACCATTATATATATATAAAAAAAAAAAGATTTTGGCCACATTTAAATCAATTTGCAAGTTGTAAAATGCTTCAAATTAAAATATTAATTTTTATTAAAAAAATTAAATTGACCGAATCAATTCAAATAAATCAATTCGAATTCAGGTGATTTTGTGTTTTGTGCAACTAAAGCAAATGTAATATTTCTAACATTAAAGTAGAATACATTCTAATACCCAGATAAAATAAATCAAACCTAATTTTAATTCTAATCTAAAAGTCAGTTAAAAGGAAAGAGATTTATCTAAGTCATATATTTAACACAAATATCTTATACCAAACTAACGTGGGACAATATGAATAGGATTAATTGAATATAGATATGTTACCACACATTCGATAGGGAATATTATACATTTTACACCCGCACACACATCTAGAAGCACTTTTACTGTACTTATGTCGAGACCAACGTTCATGATTCTTTTGTGGATGAAATTAATTATATATAAAAATGTCACTATATTAAAAGGTTAGTGACAAAATTCAAATACCGTGAAACAAAGTGGCCAAAATTTCTAAAACTAGTAGGTTCTTTGTAAATAATGTGACTAAATATTGAATAAAAAAAATAAAAATATTCATTTTAGACAAGGGGAAAATTTGACAAAGCTAGGAAATAAATGGAGTCGAAAGAACAAGGTTCCCCATCTAGTAGAAAACATAAATTCCTATTTAGGGCAAAATCCAAGGCAACATCAAGCCCAGTAGTCTACTCACTCAGCCACCTCCACCCACCTTATACACTTGTTCATGTCTGTCCACTTTGATTTAATTTCTTTTCCTTTCTTTTTCCTTTTAACATCTCAATAATTGCCTCTTCAGCTGGAAAAAGAAAAACTTTTTTCCACAGTTAAAGGATATCTCTTCCCTTGCTTAGACACGGTCATACGTATATCCTACTCACAAATAGCGATCCCCACGACCGATAATAATAAATAAATAAATAAATAAGTCTTAATTTTAAATTAATTAAAGCTGGTTATATAATTTAAAAAAAAATTCACATAATAAGAGATGATTGAATTTTACGTTGGTCATCAATTTGCCGCAACTCTCATCTTTTATCTATATTTGGGACCAATTATATTTTATTAAGCTCATATAAACCGGTTAAATGAAAAAAGTAAAAAAAAAAAAAAAAGAAAAGGATATTTTTTATTTTTTAAATTCAACAATAAAGGTATTAAAGCCTTATTGAATAAAAGCTTCTATTCTTGCAGACCAAATTAATTTATCCTTCAACTAAATATATAAATTATTTAGTTTTTTAATAATTTCAAATACAAACTCATTAAGATTAATTTAACACACTCTTTACACCAATTAAGAATCATTTAATATATTCCATTAGTATTAAGAATCATAATTTTAATGATAAATATTTTTTTATATATATTGATAGGTATATTTATCATTAAAATTATAGTTTTTCTTATTAGTGGATTGCATTAAATAAGCTTTAATGGCTGTATGTTTACACCCATTAGAATAACTATAAATTATTTTAGGCTAGATGCCCTCTTAATTTTTGGTTAAGTGGGTTCCTTGTCAAGATAGGACCCAAAAATCAACAATGTTGCTGCTTTGTCTTGGTCCTTCGATGGTGTATATGCATGTGTCTATTGTTTGCTCTTCCTTTGGGTAATCAAATTAGTGTCTTGTCATCCAATATGGCACCCATTTAAGGAAATGAATTGCCCAAACACCTACCCTTATTATTTATGTTCCTACTTACTTGTATAGTATTTGGGTAGCTTTCAATTAGGGAAATATTGTCATTAATTATCTTTACCGAATTAATTCTCTCTCTAAGTTTTAGAGAGAAAAACACTTTTTTTTTTTTGGTTCCTTCTATTTCTGCACTCTCTCAGATTTACTAAGCGTCCTCCTTACTCCATGTGGCTTCCCCTGCCTTTGGGCAGGGGAGGATGTGGCTTTGTCCAGCTCAAGTTACGATATAGCCCTCCTCCATCTATGTTTGGGTATGTATATATGGTTTTGTTTGTGATTGTCTTGCAAGTTTGGAGGTCATTGTGAGGTGATCTTTTGAAAATTTGTATATTTCTCTTCCTTTGGTTTGCTTGTGTTGAACTAATCGTCAACATGTGGTGACCAACTTCCGTGGAGAAACTTTGTTTTCGGCCGTGGGTATTTCTCTAGGTTTGTAAGTCAGCCCCTCTAGCAACTACCAACCCCTACCAAACTATACAAGAGTGAGAGGCCACGAGCTTTGCCCTCCTTCTCCTTTGGTGTCTATTGTTGACGATGGTACTTGCTTGGCTTTTGAGGTCCAGCAATTGGCTGCGTTTAGAATCGAATGGTGCTTAGGACGCATGTTTATTTGCATAGAAACTTCAGTATCTTATTTTCCTTGTTTCTGCACCAACTCCAGCCTTGGGAAGAAGGTGGCATTACAAGGGTTCTTCGTTGTTTTGTTAGTTTCAATCTTGCTAGGATTCCTATTTCTGGGTTTCAGGCGTTTTTCTTTGTAATGGGTTGGGCTTAAGCCTTGAAGCCTTTTTCCATAGTAATGGAAGGCTTAAAGTTAAAAAAAAAAAAAAGAATCGGATGGTTTATAACCCTTCTCTTTCTTGTTTGGGATATAATATACCACATGGGATTGTGGGTTTATTTCTTCAAGTAATTTTTATTTGTTTATTATTCTTCATTTTGATATAAATATAATTCAGAATTTTAAATATAAAAAAATTAAAAAATATATATATCAAAATTTTTTTATTATAAATTTAATATATAAATATATAAATTATATTTACTTTCACAGTTGCCTACCATGTGTTTGATGTTTTTACGCATAATAGTAATAGTTGGGAAATCATACATTAAAGCCCTATAGTATGTGCTCAAGATGGTGCCAAAATTCATTGATTTTGTTGTCGGATTGGATTTGGGATTTGCACCAGCCTCTCCATCAGATGATTATATTGTATCTACTTGGCGGTGACAATGCATCTAGGGCAAAAATTCATATTCTAGCCACTACATCAGAGGACATATATTAACTATATATAGAAAGAACAATCCTGATCAGGGATATACGATAACATTTAACATGAAAAAAGAAAGCCATGTAGCCAATATGCAAAATGAAATCATAATATAATTATATATATTGAAAGCACTCTAGTGACAATAATAATCTTGAATGCAAGAAATTAAAATGAAGTATATGTATAAGATTATATGTCCGTTTATTTTATAGAAAATAATTTATATATGAAAAATATTTTTGAAAAAATTTTTTTTAAAAAAATATTTTTCGTTAAAAAAAGCTCAAGAATCTATTAGAAAATTAATTGTTAATAATAATTAATTTTTAAATTAATTAATAATTATATATTTAAGATTTTTTTAATATCAATTTTTAATCGATTTAATAACGATTATTTCGGTTGCTAATGATAAATTGATTTAGTAACTGATTCATGAATCGATTGTTAAATTTTTTTTTTATAAATAATTATTTTATTAAAAAACTGAAATTATAAAATATTTTTAAATAATATTTTATGAATAATTTTTAATTTAATAATCAGATTACGAGTTTAAATTTTAATAATAAAATTAATCAATCAAAAAATATTTTTAAGAAAATTAATTTCTATAAAAAAAAAATGAAAAGAAAAATTGAGAAAGATTGCATCAAGAGATATTTCACTCATGGATTCTTCATTTGCCTTTCACTATCACAAATTTCCTTTCTGTAAAACTAATTATTCTCTGGTGGAACAAGAATGCATGTCACTTTGGCTTTGTTATGTGAAAACGACAGTGTTTCGTTGTGGAATTTGAATATATATTTCCATTTCCTATCTCCTCTTCTGCATTTCCCCTTCTACCCTCTCACGCGTATCAATTAGAGTTTATTTAACATTGTTATTATAACGGTTGTTAAAAAATTATTTTTCAAAATAAGTTAATTATACAACTCAACTCATTTAAATATTTATCTCAAAAATTTAGGGCCAGTTATATGGATTCGTTTTTGGAGGATGGAAAATTTGAAAGAAAAAGCAAAAGAACACGATAGAAAGAGAAAGAATGAAGGGAAGAAACTTTTTGATGGAAAGAAATGACCGCAATTGCTTATGAGTTGATTTTGATATTTGTTCGGATTGAAATTAGTGATTTTAGTTCTGTAATTTAATTTTTTAAAAAAATTAATGAATTAAATATTGTTAAATCATTGATTCTGATTTAATTTAATTTAAAGTTTTAAAAAAAGAAATAATCAAAATGAGTCTTAAAATAATTTTGAGTTGATTCAAATCTATAAATCATTAATCAAATTAATTTTAATGTGATTTCAAATCCAACTCAAACCATGATGGTGCCTACACACATCCTTGTCATCCTCTTTCTCCTTCATTCTCTCTGTTTTTTTTTTCCTAGCTTTCACATTCCACTACGATGACGAATAGTATGTGTGCGGTGGTGGGTGCAAAAGCCCTCATTCTCTTCCATGTCTTTTTCAACCTTTACGATTTGAAGCTTCCCTTTCTCCTTCTCTCTTTTTATGGCTCAGTGAATCGGCCTTTGAATTAATTATTCACTTGATCAATTAATTATTTTGCTTTAATATATATTATTACAATAAAAAGACTTGAACTATAAGATTTTCTTAATTTCCATTAAATGCAGGTTCATGAGAAATGCTAAGTAGTTTGCCCTCCACGAGCCCACCTTCGGCCTTCCCCACCACTATACTTCCTCCATACCCATTATCTAATATATAAACCCTTTTTTTTTTTTTTTTCTAAAACTCTCATACCCCAAACAAGTTCTTGATTCTCTCTCTTTCTTGAGCTTTTCTTCTTCTTTCTTTCTCTCTTCTTTTAAAATCTATATTTGTTTTTGTTTTGTTTGTTGAATTAAACAAAGACATTTTTTTTTAATTTATAAACAAAGACATTTAAAATGGAAAAAAAAAACAGAAATAACTAACTTTGTAACGATTTTTTCGTTTAGTTCTCTTTAGTTTGTTCACCGGCGATGCCTACGCCGGTTATTACGGCCAGGCAATTCTTGACACCCGAAGCAGCCCATGCGCTAGATGAAGCTGTGAATGTCGCCCGCCGGAGAGGTCATGGACAAACGACGTCGCTTCATGCTATATCCGCTTTGATCTCTCTGCCTTCTTCCATTTTACGTGACGCTTGTGCCTGTACGAGGAACTCGGCCTACTCGTCTCGCCTTCAATTCAAAGCGCTTGAGCTTTGCCTTAGTGTTTCACTTGACCGAGTTCCGGTGAATCAGCTAAGTGACGAACAGCCGGTGTCGAACTCTCTCATGGCGGCGATAAAACGTTCTCAGGCTAAACAGAGGATTCAGCCGGAGAATTTCCACTTGTATCACCAATTATCGCAGCAGCAATCCTCCGCTTCAATGTCGTGTATAAAAGTGGAGCTCCAGAACCTGATTCTATCAATCCTCGACGACCCAGTTGTGAGTCGGGTTTTCGAAGAAGCGGGCTTTCGGAGTTCCGAAATCAAGCTCGCTGTTGTCCGTCCCCTAACTAACGTTTTCAAATTCTTGCGTTTCGAAGGCCCTCCCATGTTTCTCTGTAACTTGTGTGATAATTCGGATATGGGTCCTGGTAGGAGGGGTTTTAGCTTTCCTTTTTCGGATTCTACCGGGTCTTTCAATGGAGATGAGAACTGTAGGAGGATTGGCGAGGTCCTTGTGAGAAACAAAGGGAGGAATCCCCTACTTGTTGGTATATGTGCTTATGATACACTTGCAAATTTCAGTGAGGTAATGGAGAAAAGAAAAGAGAACATTTTGCCTGTGGAGTCAACTGGATTAACTGTGACTTGCATTCAAAGTGATATTACAAAGTTTATAAGTGAAAATTTCGATAAAGGGTGTGTGGATTTCAGATTTGAGGAAGTGGGTCGATCTGTGGAACAAAATTTGGGACCTGGATTGGTGGTGAATCTGGGGGATTTGAAGGTATTTGTTAATAGCGATGATGGTAATAGTAGTGGTAATGGTTCGAGTGATTCAGTGACCTATGTGGTTGAAAAATTGACAAGGTTGTTGCAACTGAATGGAAGGAAAGTGTGGTTTATAGGAGCAACAGCAAGTTATGAGGGTTATTTGAAGTTTGTTAGTAGATTTCCTTCCATTGAAAAGGACTGGGATTTGCAGCTTTTGCCTATCATTTCTTTCAGAGATTCCATGGCTGAATCTTACCCCAGGTCCAGGTAAACTGGCCTTTCTTGCATTTTAATAGTACTTTTTAAAGTTCTGATATTATATTTATATATGACATGCATGCATGCAACTTTTTTGTTTATGCTTCTGACTTCTGAGAATTTGTTTGTAAGTGCTGGCTGTTTTTGTTTCTGACTGCAGAGAATTTGCTGTTTATTAGGGAACATATTTTGTTTTTCAGTGAATATAAAAGACCTTAATTTGTTTCTAATTTAATAATCATTATATTATAATGATCATAAGTCATTAACCAATTGTGACTTCAGTAGGAATAATCCACCAACCATTCTTTACTCAAATTTAGGAAGATTTTACATTATTTCTTGTTTTAACAATATATGTTGTTGATTTTCTAATAAGGATTTAACTTTTCATAACTAAATATTATTTGTTAAAAGGCATATGTCAAGAGCTTGTGAATTTTGCCAATACAAGTTTAGGATAATATAATAGACTTCAAATTATACTGCCTCAGCCATATCCCTTCTCTTAGTTGCAGTAACATCAAATCAAAATCTTTTCTTTTGAAACGTAAGTTTGGATTAATTTTACTATTAATTTCTTCCTATATTAAATTTTACTTGGTTATGAGTTGCCTTGACCATATCCTTACACTGAATTGTCTGCCTATAAATATAGCATTTCAGCATGAAAAAAAATTATATATAAAATTTTAGCCGAATTCACTATTTAAATCCAATGTCTTCATCTATTCTCTTTGTGAGGTGTTCACTTTAACCTCTTACCACTTTGTGCCTACTTTTCTCACAGTTGTCATGCTATTGCAGCTTGATGGAATCATTTGTTCCATTTGGTGGGTTCTTTTCTACATCTTCAGAGTTGGAAAGCTCCTTAAGCAGCTCTTACCCATGCATGTCCCGCTGTCATATGTGCAATGAGAAGTGTGAACAAGAAGTACTTGCTGTTTCAAAAGGTGGGTTTGTTGCATCAGTAGCAGATCAGTACCAATCCAATTTATCTTCTTGGTTGAAAATGGCTGAACTTGACACAAACAAAGGATTGGATGGGAAGGTGTTTTTGCTTTTAAATATGTCTTCGATAAGTGGAATTTCCCGTTTCTATTAAATAGAAGTGAGTAAAATGCAGACTAAATGTTTAATCGTGATAATAGGCTTAATTTCATTTAGGTTTATCAAATATGATAATCATTAAACTTTAATTTATATCTGCAAACTCAATCAACTTTAATTTTTGTTTCAGTAAAGTTGCTATTGGTTGATTTTGCTAGCATTTCAGCCAGAGTTCTTTTACATGATAACCAAATAAATATTTTGACATTCAACTTTATTTATGTCTGTCTTAGTATTCATAAAATTTTGGTTAAATCTCTGTAAAAATTAAACAATGAAGACCATATCAAAACAAATTTAAAGTGGGTGATTTTGATGATACAAATTGAAATTCAATTATCATGCTGAAATTCTGTGATAAGATTAGGGGTCATGGCTTGTGAATTTGTAACGATCGGGAACCAACCACTAGAGGAATTGTCCGCTTTGGCCATAAGCCTCACGGTTTTGTCCTATAGGTAGAATGGAGAACTTCCCAGGAGGTCACCCATCCTAGGATTTCTCTCAAGCGAGCACGCTTAACCCTGGAGTTCTTCCAACTCTCCAGGCCATTCCACCAAAAGGCGTCTCTAGTGATTAGTTCCCCCATTTTATATATCATTACTTTTTGAACCCAAGACCATCTCCGTGCTTTGCCGATGTGGGATTTGCCTAAGGGACCTAAAACATGTCACACCTTACCCCTCTGTAAGGCATAACATAATCCCGTAGAATACCTAATGAACTCCCGAACTTCACCTACCGATAACTCATTAAGTACCCTATAAGGAATTTTATAACAATTTTCTTACTTTTGACAAGTGGTGAGCATTTTCTAATAAGTACTTAAAACATTTAGTTAAATTAAATCTAGTTGGAAATTTTAGCCCTGCCGAACTTCACCTACCGATAACTCATTAAGTACCCTACAAGGAATTTTATAACAATTTTCTTACTTTTGACAAGTGGTGAGCATTTTCTAATAAGTACTTAAAACATTTAGTTAAATTAAATCTAGTTGGAAATTTTAGCCCATTTTCTTTTTCCGCAAATTTTATAAAAATTTTGACAGAGTTCCCTCTGTATTTTGAGAAAACAGTTCTTCAAATACCTGTAAAAAGCACTTCTAAAAATTTTTCTCAACAACTGCTTCAATTTCATACTCAATCTCAATCAATTTCTCAAATTCACAAGTTCAATAATTCTCAAAATACTGTCAATCAATATCATTCATATTTCATTAGAAACAAAACAATTTAGATACATCATTACAAGAAATTTACATTAAGAAAATCCAAACTAAAATTTATTACAACTTTATACAAACTTTATACAAGCTGCTCAAGACCGATTTTACATGTCCATACAATTACGTGCAATACATACATCAAAATGAATATTTATAGTCAGGGTATAAATTATACCCGATAACTTCTAGCAGGTAGCTCCCTGTCCTCAGCAGCTCAATCTGCTGCTCCTCTAGTCTCTATATCTGCGACAGCATACAAAGCTATCGCTGAGTGGTGAACTCAGTGGTGCACAAACTAATAATTTAAAACTTAATACAATTTATGCTTGACAATTCATAACAAATAGAATTTTAAAATTTCTAAATTCTTCAAAATCCATGACCTTCCGAAATCAATATTTTCATTCATGCAAATTATTCATTCGAATAACATTTTGATCAAATAGTAACTATTTATTTACATTTCTTTTAAATTCCGAAACAATACAAAAATTTTTGAATCACTGACAAATTATTTATTTCAATCACAATTTATCAAATCATGCATAATTTAAAGGGCGTTGCCAACAATACACACAATCGAACCCATGACCCAAAATTTGAATTGATGCCGTGTTGTACACCACGACATTTCACATTCTCCCAATAACCGAGGTTAAAAGGGAGAAACAAAGACTAGCTAGTATATATGAATACTCATTCACATCATTCCCCAACTGGCAAGCCAGAGAGGAAGAAACTCGCCCCATCAAGTGGAGGAGTTATCTCACTAGACAAGCTAATGAGAATTCACAACATATTTTGTCATGTCAACTGTGGTTTCAAATCATATTCAAAACAATTTCTATTTACAAAGCATTTACAAATCAACATATTTAATCATCATAAATTCATGCTCAAGGTTGGCAACACATCAAACTTAAAATTTACAATCCTCAAAACAATGCAATAAATCCTTAAATGCATAAGAAAATTTATATTCAAATTATACAATTTCATTCAATAAGTTAAAATTCTGAACACAACAAAAATCATAAATCATAAAATAAATTTATTTCAAATCAATTTAGAATTGAAAAATAACAAAAGGGTTAGTTGTGCACAAACCTCAAACGAGTCGTCCCTTAGCATCGACTCGGTTCCTCGGGTTCCTTCCCGATATTCTTTTCAACTGAAACACACAATTTTATAATGTTTCAGTACTAGAACTTAACATAAATCCAAAATAAATTTAGCTTCACGATTACTTAGCTCTAACGTGCTAAATTCGACGTTCTTTAAATTTTGTATTTCGGGTTACTATTCACTGCACTATTCAAGTCAAATAGTTGAATTTCTAAGGCTTAATAGGTATGGGAACTCCAACTTCACCCACATACCACATTTTGGTCATTAAACTTGTTTGTTTTGGTCACTTTCTCAAAGCTTAGGTCATTTTGGCAAAATTGCCAATTTTCGGTTTTGGTGCTCCGAAGTTGCACTGCTCCATTGGTCAATCTACTGTTGGAATTTGGAAAAACTTCCTTCATAGAAAATGTTCCTTATTGTCTTAAATGTATTCTCATTTTTGGGTCACCTCAATCGGAGTTTTGTAGCTCAAGTTATAGCCAAAATACAATTACTGTTCACGTGCACTGTTTATGCTGAGATTTTGGTTCTGGCAGATTTTTGGTCCAACTTTGTTCAGTAATTTGATCAAGTTAAGTTCATAATTTGGTCTAACTTTCTTCATATGAAATGTTCTACTATGTCTTAGGTTTCCATCGGTTCAAGAATCACCTAAATCCGAGTTTCCTAGAGAGAGTTATAGCCCTTCAAACATTACTGCTCAAATGGAATTCTGCAGAATCGCAGGTATAGTAACTCAACTTTGCTCAATAATTTGACTAGGTTAATGGCATAATTTGAGGTGGTGTTCTTCATGAAAGTTTTAGGTCTATGTCCTATCTAATTGCAAGTAAAATTTCAGGTCAATTTGACCTGTCTAGCTCGAATTATGACCAAATGAACTGTTCATTTGGTCAGTTTGGTGCAGTGGCAGCCTGCTCTCATTTCACTTTGGTCAATTGTTTCACTAAGTTTTGGTCAGTTTTTGGGCATAGTTACTTAATGAAAATTGTGCCATTTTGTGTCTATTTTCATCCCCAATTGGTGCTATATCAATTGGACTTGTAAAATTTGAGTTTTGGTCCTTCAAAGTTGGCTTGGTCATGCTGCAATTGCCCTACGAATTTGACTTCACTTCCAATAATTCAAACACAACTTTTTTAGTCACAATTGACCATTTTTCAGTTCACAATTGGTTAAAGATGCCATTTACTCATTTCTTGTATTTTTGGTTCACAAACCCTAAGTCCCAAAACCCTAACTCACTAAGTTGTTTCATTTAACCAATTCAATGCCTATATACATGCTTCTTTAACTCTATTAAGCTCATATACACCTTTAAGTCCATCAAATTCATGCACACACATCAAAACCCTAGCTAGATGAGTTTTGCTTTAATCTTCCAACAATTAATTTCTTTTCATTTTAAGCATAATTCTAATTAATTGAACTATAAACACAATTAATTCAACTAGAAATTTTAAGTTTAGCTTACTAACCTTTCTTTTTTTTTTTGTTGAATTTCTCCCTCTTCAAATCTTCTTTCTTTCCTCTTCTTTTTGTTGTCAATATGCTTGTCAAGATCCAAGAACAAGATTTACTTAAAGGAGTTAGGGAGTTTATAAAATAAAAATCAAGCTTTGAAAGCTTGAAATGAGTGTTAGTGGTGGAAAAGAAATGAGAGAATTGAGAGAGAAGAGGGGTGACGGGAAAAGAAGAAAAAGAAGAAGTAAAAAAATGTGTTTTTTTTTTTTTATTTTGGATATTTATCTCTTAGGGAGACCATAATTCTAATTAAATAAATTTTTAATTAAAATACTTATGGCATCATGCATGTGTCACCACATGATGTCATTACCTTTTTAACTTTTTCATTTTTCTTTTTTTTTTTATATTTTTCTATTAATTCTTTAATTTGATTTTCGATTCCGAAATTTTCTTTTCTCTGATTTTATTTGACAGTTAGGTCAGGAGTCAGCTCTCGGGGTCAATTGACCAAATTGCCCTTCGCCGGTTCAACCCGGTTTGCAAATAATTCCATATTTCTTTCGGTTCCCTGACCTAATTATTTGACTGACTTAACAGTTCTTTTTCGTGATTTTCTCTTTTCCACTGTGTCCATAAGGGTCCTAAGGACCGCAGCGTCACTTTTACGGTTCGAAATTTGAGTTTAAAACGACTTCGCAGTCGTTCCCGAGGAGGTCACTCATCATTTGTGACTCTACTCGTTTAACCTCTTATGTTCTGTTTTTTTTATTTATAGTTAACTAATTAAATATTACTAATTATTTATGTTTATGGCTTCTCAAGTTGTCTTAAGTGTGGCCCTAATCCCAATAATTGTCCGGACCGACACCGGTCACCGGAACAGTGAAATCTACCAGGCTATGCAAACGGGGGTGTTACAATTCTTAAAGGTCCCTTAGGCAAATCCCACATCGGCAAAGCACGGAGATGGTCTTGGGTTCAAAAAGTAATGATATATAAAATTGGAGAACTAATCACTAGAGGCGCCTTTTGGTGGAATGGCCTGGAGAGTTGGAAGAACTCCAGGGTTAAGCGTGCTCGCTTGAGAGAAATCCTAGGATGGGTGACCTCCTGGGAAGTTCTCCATTCTACCTATGGGACAAAACCGTGAGGCTTATGGCCAAAGCGGACAATTCCTCTAGTGGTTAGAGCCCGATCATTACAATTGGTATCAGAGCCGCTCGCGTGTCCTCTTGGGCGATGGTGGGGCAAACCTCAGCGAGGACGCTGAGTCCCGAAAGGGGGGGAGAAAGGTCCCTTAGGCAAATCCCACATCGGCAAAGCACGGAGATGGTCTTGGGTTCAAAAAGTAATGATATATAAAATGGGGGAACTAATCACTAGAGGCGCCTTTTGGTGGAATGGCCTGGAGAGTTGGAAGAACTCCAGGGTTAAGCGTGCTCGCTTGAGAGAAATCCTAGGATAGGTGACCTCCTGGGAAGTTCTCCATTCTACCTATGGGACAAAACCGTGAGGCTTATGGCCAAAGCGGACAATTCCTCTAATGGTTGGAGCCCGATCATTACAGAATTTGTTGTTCTTATTGAACCTCTGCAATTGGGATATATCACAGCATATTTGTCTAACCTGAGTCGCACTGCTCCTCTCTGAACATAGAATTCATGAACCTACAACCACAACTATATGTTTAACAGGTTTACAACCACATCTATATGTTTAACAGGTCTTATCTGGCAATTTGTATGCCTAACAACCATTTTGGAAGCCATAAACTTACTTAGCTCTATGCTTTTGGTCTAAATTCTATGTTCCATCATATTGTAATGCTTTACACAAGAACCAAGTATTTGTTCATAGGAGAAATTGATGATCGAATTCTGTCAACAGAATAGGTTTATGACACATTTGGTTTACCATAGTAAAATTATAAAGAATCTTTTCCACGTCCATGTAAAAACTAGTTGTTTTCTCTTCAGTGCAGACAAGAGATGGAGTGGTATTGAGTGTCAATACTGCAGGCCTGCAAAAAAAATGGGATAGCATATGCTGGCGTCTTAATCACACCCAATCAGCTGGGTCAAACACTCACCCTTCTCATTTTCCAACTGTTGCTGGCTTTCAGCTTGTTGAAGGCAAAAAGGAAGTTGCTGAAAAGTGTAGCAGCAACAGTACGATTGCACCACCAAATGAAAGTAGGTGCACGAATGTCCCCATTGATCTGCAGAAGATTTCAAGAAAGCAATTAGGTGTTCCTTTGTCTGTAGTTTCTGAGCTGAACGCTGAGAGTGTCCTATCCAAACAATGGAAAAAACCTTCAAAAGAAGATTTTGAGTCAGGTGGTCTTACATCTCCTTGGAGTTTTTCCAATTCAAGCATGGCTGATGGCAGTCGAGCATCTCCTTCATTTGTGACTTCTGTAACGACTCATTTGGGCTTGAGAATAAGCCCTGTTTCTACCAGCAATGAGCTGAAGAAACCTGTAAACAAAAATCACACAGAGCTTCCACTGGAGTTAACAGGTTCCCTTATGACGAACATTGATGTTGGCAATGGGAGCATCTCTGACTATCTGGCTGAATCATCATCCCCATCTTCTTCTCTTGATTTTGGCGGGCAGTTTGATCCTGGTAGTTTCAAGTTGCTTTTCAGAGCTCTAACTGAGAAAGTTAGCTGGCAAGATGAAGCTTTACATGTTATCAGCGAAACAATTGCCTGTTGCAGGACAAGATATGAAAGAAGCCAAGGAACAACTCTGAGACAGGATATATGGTTCAATTTCCACGGACCCGATAGCTGTGGTAAGAAGAAAATTGCTGTTGCTTTGGCCGAGATAATATATAGAAGCAAGGAAAACTTAATATCTGCAGATTTAAGTTTCCTTGATGGGTGGATTCACATTCACAACCAAGAAGTGCAAGGATATGATGTAACGTTTAGGGGGAAGACTGTAATTGATTATGTTGCTGGAGAGCTGCGCAAGAAGCCCTTATCTGTTGTCTTTCTTGAAAATGTAGATAAGGCTGATGTGCGGGCTCAGAATTGCTTATCCCATGCTATTCGGACTGGTAAATTTTCAGATTCGTATGGAAGAGAAGTTGGAATAAACAGTGCAATATTCGTGACGACTTCAACATTTACAGATGATAAATTTCTCTCTTCCAGGAAGGATTTCTCTGCCTATTCTGAGGAAAGAATATTGAGAGTACAGGGCCAGCCAATGCAGATGTTAATTGAACAAGCTTCTGCCGATAACATGGGACAAATTTTGAATCTTTCAATCACAAAGAGAAAAGCCATATCTAGTACAATCCTTGTGAATAAAAGGATGATAATTAGTAAGAATCAAAATCCAGGGCAGCATGAAATTTCGGAAGTTGTTAAACAGACTCCTAGGAATCTAGATTTGAACCTTCCTGCGAAAGAGAATGACGAGCAAGGCACTGATGATGGAAATTCTAATAATGACTCTATGTCAGGTAACTCCAAGGCTTGGTTGCAAGATTTCTTTGATCAGGTGGACAGAATAGTGGTTTTCAAGCCTTTTGATTTTGATGCTTTTGCGGAGAGACTATTTGACAGAGATCAATGAGAGTTTCCACAATATCCCTAAGTTAAAATGTAATATTATTTTTATTAATTGATTTAAAATATAGTATTAAAATATAACTAACATAATATATAATTTATCTTGCAACATTATATTTTAATATATATATATATATATATATATATATATATATATATAATGATGTGAAATAAGTGGTTTAATATTATAAAAAAATATAAATTTAGTTTTTGTAAGAATTTTTTACTAAGTAAATAAGTATTTAATATAGTTAATTATTTTTTTGGGAAGTTAGTGATTAAAAAAATAACTATTACACGTGGTTACTTAATTTTGTAAGTTTTTTTATAAAAATTATTGAATTTTAATTACTGAATTTTAATTTGATTTTACAAAAGTCATCATAATGAGAAATTGAAGATTTTTATATTAACCTATTGAGTTATTAATTATTTTATAAATAAAATTGATAAATTAGTGATAAAAAAATTAAAATAATTTAAAATAATTTATAAAAATAATATTAAAATATTTATAATTCTTAAATAGTAATTTAAATTTGATATTAAACAGAGATAAATAATGCAACAGAATATATACATTTGATTTCAACAAATTTTAGATTAAAGTTTAATCATTATTATTATTATTGTTATTATTATTATTAAATAAATTTAATAAAAAAATAAAATCAAAGAGCCCAAAAGCTCAAACAAAGCCCAAAGTAAAAAACGAAGGCCGTCGTGGGCAGGTCCTTTAAACCGATTAGTTTGGTTTTTACCGAATAGGTTACGGTCCGATCGATTCCGTACCCGACAGTGGACATAACTGGGAAGTGGGCAGGTCTGCAAAGTGTAAACCACGTGCGGACTACAGTAGCATAGGCCAACAAATCTCCCTCCTGTCGAGACAGAGCACCCCTTCTCCTCCCCTCTCTTCTCTCTTCTCTCTCACTGAGTCTTGTATTAATAGATTTCTGCATAGCTTCCTTTTTCTCCTATTATCCTCTGAAATCCCAAACTGTAATTTATCTGATCTGCTACTTTTTTCTATAATTGCATTTGCACTAGTTTATGCATGTAAATGGCTTCAATCTCTTCTAGTCCTCGTACTGTAGAGGAGATCTTCAAAGACTATAGCGCTCGCCGCACCGGCCTCGTTCGTGCTCTTACTTACGGTATCTAAAACCCTAATTTTTCATCTCTGTGTATACTTGTGTGTAGGTTTTTTTTTTTTAAATTTATTGTGGTTTTTGTTAATCAGATGTGGATGAATTCTACTCTCAATGCGATCCAGGTCAGTTTCTCGTCATTTTTTTTCTTTGAAAGAATTTTTGTGGTGTGTGTTTGCTGAGAATTTTTTTTTTTTTTGGTTTGGCGTGCTTTTATGAAACATTCTTCTGGATGAAGTTAAAATGACTATAATTGTAATCAGTGTCAAGGAAGTGAACTTTGTTTTGGGTTCCATGATTTGTGATTATCATGTCTCACTTTTAGGCTGCATCTGTAGATGGATATATCTTTCTCTGAGAGGGGATGATTTTGTAATTGATTAAATGCTAAATGAATTTTTTATATCGGACAGTGGAGATTAAGACCAAATGGAGCATTGCTGTTTCTTCTCTGTTTAACTGGTTGTGGGTCTTTTGATTTTCAATTGTTATTTATTAGAATTACTCTCATTTTTTTTATTATCTATTTATAAGAATTCTCCGTAACCTTTCAGAAAAGGAGAATTTGTGTTTGTATGGACACCCAAATGAGTCGTGGGAGGTGACTCTGCCAGCAGAGGAAGTTCCACCAGAGCTCCCAGAGCCAGCATTGGGTGTCAATTTTGCAAGAGATGGGATGCACCGCAAAGATTGGCTTTCACTTGTTGCAGTGCATAGTGACTGTTGGTTGCTTTCTGTGGCATTCTACTTTGGTGCTCGACTTAATCGCAATGAAAGGTATATTTCCGTTCACATTCAGACTGGTTTGCAAATTGGAGTGTACTTTGCAGTACCTGCCAGTACCTAGCACAACAAACTAACAACTGTTTGGTTTTGTACTCAGCAACCTGGTCTAGGTTTGCCTCAAAGGCTATGCTTATGAACTCTATATTGTGATGTTAATGTGAAGCATTAAACTTTTCCTGCAAGCTTCATAGGTGTTTCTTAAAATGTGAAGGTTATCGTTGTTTGAACATTTTCATTAGAAATAGTGTAGAACAGAAGTTTAAAACTTAATATGTATGGGAATTTAACAAGGATTGTTGCAGGGGAAGGATGTAAAGGCAAAAATATAATTTGAGACATAGAATGGCTAAAAAAAACATTTTATTCCACTAAATGAACATCCTATTGGTTCTTTTCAATGAATTCAAGAAAACTGCACAACATTGTTTAAAATGATATTTCAAATTCAAGATATTAATATCTTTTACCATATCATGCATAAAAAATTATATTGTTATGTATTTGGAACTTGCACTTCTCATCTTTCTTTAACATTATTGCTTAATATATTGGTACTTAAAGGTGCTACTATGATTTTAATAAGTGCTGATTTAACAATTTTATTGTCATTTTTTTAAAAAGGAAGCAATTCATTGTATGCTAATAGAGATTCTTAAACTTGGAAATGGATTTTTGGACATATAAAGAACAGGTAATAATACTATATAGTTCATGGGCATTGTTACAATGGTTGATTAAAGAGTGTTGTACGTTGTGCATTGAAAAGAATTTGAATTTCTCTGCTAAAACATGATAGAAGTACTATTTTTCTGTTGGAAATTCATTTGGGACATAATGGATCATGAACAGTTCTCTCTCCCATTCTTAGATCATGTCAAGACAATGCAAGCAGGTGCTGCATCAGCTATTTGACTTTTATTTAGGGAAGTTCCACCATAGGTCTTTCATTATATCTCATGCTAATTTTTTTTTTTTTTTTTCATAAAAATCATATACAAGAAAACCAGCAAAACTTACAGAAGGCAAAACAATAAAAAAAGAACTCTTTTATGACACTTTTTTCTTTCTTATTCATGTTATTTTGCTTGAGTCATTCAATATATAGTAAATATACGGATAACTTGTAGAGTGTGTGGCCAAATCTGGTTCATGTTCATCATTTCTCCGAATAGGCATACTGCCATAGGGCTGAATGGTGGACTTTGTTTGTTAAATTTTCTTGCTTCTTGAAAGACATAATACTGAAGTGATCCTTATGTAGGTTTAGAGGTAACAAACCATAAAATTGCTTGGGTTGACATTGGCTTTTGCAGGTAGAAACAAACCTAGGTGGTGTTGCGTTGGGTTTACTTTGCAGTAGCAGTTTTGAAATTAGATTCTAGTTGTATGTTGGTCTAGTGTATGACATTATGTGTCATGTGATTATAACTCTATTAGTCAAAGCAAGTTGATATTAACATATGCTAAATATTTGATTCATGTGAATAAATTATTCTTGCTTATTTTAATTGCTTAAATTCCTTGCCTGTTCTAGGCTGAAGAGTTGTTCCATAGTTTGGTTGCTTAAATTTGTTGTCATATCCATGGCATCAACCTGCTCTAGTTCTAAGGCTTATTTGTTTCTATACGAATTCTTGAATTGAAGTGCACTTAATTAAGGATTATATCATGTGATCTTTCTCTAGCTTAAGTCAGGGAACTGTGGATGTGAGGCCATACATCACACCACCAATTTTTAGTTTTATTACTTGTGTATTCTCTCCCTTTCATGTGGGATTTTTCTATCACACTTATACATAATATATTAGGAACTTGTTCTTAGTTATTTGAGAAGAAAACCATGGAGTCTGCGGCTTCATGGTTTGATCTCTGGGATTGGAGCCAGTGGCTGAGCCAATATTAAGAGCACATGTGCAGTGCATATAGTACTGTCATTTACTTTTAGGTATCTAGCTATTATATCAATTATATTCTGATCCCTGAAAAGGAATCCCCATATTATGGCTACAAATTTAAGTTGAACTGGTGATACTTTTGAGATTCTGTTATTGTTAATCCTTTATGAATTGTTGATGATGTAAATTCTCATTGCAACTCGGAGGCCTTATAGTTGGATTTAGCATTTCTGCAGTGATAGGGAAAGAGCAGGTTGTCTTTAGTCCTACTTAGGTTACTTCTATTCTCTCTTACCTTAAAATAATTGTCAGGTCAGATACTTGGACATGGGTAGGGCCATAGTACATTCTGAAACTTCAAAGTTCAAATCGGTGAAAAAAATCTATGAAATGTTAAAAGGAAAAATTGAAGTCCTGCTCCCAGACACGTGTACTTATCCCAGAGTCCACTGAAGGTCCTACTAATCAGCCCAAGCTGGGGCTGTGGTCTTTTAAGTTTGTCTTGAACAAATCTTGCTTGGACTTTGGGGTTGGGTTGTATCTTGTCTTCTTATGCTTTCTATATTGTGTGTGTGTGTGTGTGTGTGTGTGTGTGTGTACTGTTTAGAGTGTGTGTTTCATATGGTAGGTGTATCACTTGATCAAGATCAACATAGTAATCCAATTCAATCCCAGTACTATCTACAACTGTATCTTGAGTTGTGATATTCATGCCTATCTGAACTTTACTGGACGAAGTTTAGCCAATACCGAGATTGAGATTCTGTTGTCTAAGATCTGAAACCTCTCTAGGATGTAATACAATCTCAAGTGCATAGTTCAAACTGAACTTAAAGACTATGTTTCCAGATATATTCATTTTATTGAGGACATAATCTACTGCTTTTTAAATAATTTTCCATACCTTGCTGATCATGTCTACTTAATAAAATTTTCTTTATAACTTGCTAGATTTTTAATTTTGGGTGCTGGACAGTGGACGCTGAGGATCCTCTATTGGTGCTGATATTTTCCCCTTCACAGGGTTGAATGCTTTTTTTTTTTAAAAAACATTTTAATAGATGCCTTGTCATTTCAAGGAGTGACATAATCTGCTCTCATTGTTCGCAGGCATGTGCACCTGTATGTTGTTTGTTTTCGATGTAATATCTTATTAGGCCATAATTTAAAGGGTGTGCTTTTCACTTCACAGGAAGCGCCTGTTTAGCCTGATAAATGATCTGCCTACCCTATTTGAAGTTGTCACTGAAAGGAAGCCAGTAAAAGACAAACCCAGCATGGACAGTGGAAGCAAATCCAGGAACGGCACAAAGGTGAAAAGTTCTCTCTCCAGTGGACATACATGTAACTAAATTTTGATGTATGACCTATCTTTCATTGCAGAGATCAAATGATGGACAAGTAAGAAATACCAAGTTACTTGATGAAAGCCATGCAGAAGATGAAGATGAGCATGGTGAGACCCTCTGTGGTAGCTGTGGAGGGACTTACAGTGCTGATGAATTTTGGATTGGTTGTGACATATGCGAGCGATGGTACCATGGAAAATGTGTGAAGATAACACCAGCCAAGGCTGAAATGATCAAGCAGTACATATGCCCATCTTGCAGCACCAAGAAGCGAAGGCAGTAACAACTAACGACCAACGACCAAAGAAAACTGCTTCAGGAGGTGGTTAACCTCACTGTTTTGCACACAGATGTTATCGAGTTAAATCACAGATAGTTAAATCCTTCGTTGTTTCCTTGTTTCTTTTTTCTTCTGAGGATAAAAGGGTGTCTGGTCTTCTTGGTATCATAGTTTTTGATCAAAGATGTTACTTAGTGCCCTTCAAACTTCATGGTCTTTACACTTCAATGGCACATCTTAGCTGGTTATTACGGTATCATGCTAAATAGGGCTGTGCACTGTTCTCGGAATGTTGAACCGAACTGAAGAACTATATGGTTCTTTAAACCAATAAGAACCGTAGCTAATTAAATTTATTTTGATATTTTAATTCAGTTTTGATTTTTTATTAAAAAGTGAACTGAAATAGTATTGAATTAAAAATTTACATGTACTTTTTTTTTTATGTTAAATGTATTATATGTTTATATATAATTATGAATTAAATATAATTTAATATTATATTTTATTTTTATATATTTTTTTAATAATTTTAATTATAAATATATTAAATAATTTTATAATTTTTAATTATAAGTGTACTATTTATAAGTGTATTATTATGCTATATATGTTTAATTTATGATTATATTTATGTCTTATATTTAAAGATTACATAATTAATATATAGTAAAAAACTTTATTATATGATATACTTGCATTATATTATATAATTTAGAAATTGTAAAAAGATATATTATATATTAATATTTCACTTTTTATAAAAATAATTGTATAAAATTATTTCAAAAATTTAATGAAAATCAAAGATCAAAGTGAAATGAAATGAAATGGAATAATAAAGAATTGATTTAAAATTAAAATAATTAAAAATTAAATTAGAATCTTATCGAAATTTCATTTCAGTTTCGATTTTTAGATAGATCTTGAACTAAAATCGAGATTACACACTCTTAAACATCTTTTATTTATTTGACAGGTATTAAGTTTAAATTTTCACTCTCTTAATTTCTTTATTAAAAAAAAATCCTTATCACCACTCCATGTATATTTAGGTAGCTATACTTCTTTTAATTATTAATTAATAATTATTGTATTATTGAATTAAATAAAATTTTTAATTGATTAAGATATTCAATTATTTTTTATGAAGAAATTAAAAAAAATTGAAGCATGTTAATTGAGAGAGAAATTTAAGCTATAAATGGACAAAAGTAATGATAGAATAGAAGATTGATGAAGGTCAAACGCTGGTTAGTTGTGCATACAACAAATAAGCGTGGCTTTTGGGCACGTGGTCTCCGTCTCTCTCTCTCTCCCGCGTCAAGGAAGAGATAAGAATTGTCTCCAAACAGATAATATTGGGGTGGCCCACTTTGACAATTATTGAATCTCAATTTAAATATTTTAAAGATATTTATTTTGTTTAAAATTATGATTGGAAATTAAAAAATAATTTCTAAAAATAATATAATTATCTTCAATTTTTTATTTCAAATATATTAAATTTATTTTATTATTTTTTAACTGTTATATTTAAAGAGTTATTTTTATTAAATCAAATAGATTTTAAATTTTAGTTATATTTTCATTTTATTTTAAATAAAAAATTTATTTAATTTAAATATTTTTATATATTTAAAATTCAATAACCAAAATTAAGGATGAATGTTAAGATTCAAATCTCATGAATATAATTAGTATGAAAAAAATTCATTAAATTCTTTATTATATGAAGATGATAATTTTGTTTAAGAGAAAATAGTGTAAGATAAGATTTTTTAAAATATATATATATAAAGAAAATGTCACGACCCAAATTATGAGTCAGACTGACATTAATACTTGGGTCAGTATAAAGGCTCCGATGCCCATAGTAAGTCCAACTAATTTCTAACCCATCCATGAAACTCATATTTTGAATCCAATTTCAAAAAATCAATCGGACAGAGTCTGGCCATAACATAGATCATCAAACGGAGAGTTCTTAACTCATTCGATTTGTAATCTCAAAACAAAACTATTTGGGGAGCTCAGCTCACCCTTACAATAGTCCACAGATCAATATAAAATCAAATGTGTCACGACCCAACCTATGGGCCAGATTGGCACTAGAACCTGGGCCAGCCTAAACCCCCGAGACCCGTAGTAAGCCTAACTATTCCTTAACCCAACTCTAAGGCCCATTTGGGCCCAATTTCAAGAATTCAACCGGACAGAGTCCGGCCATAAAATGAACTTTTCAACCGGAAGTTTTTGACTCACCCGACCTGTAAACACAATATATATCAATTAGGGAGCTCAGCTCACCCTCCACATACTCAAATGTCATAAAAATAAATGAGAACTCAGCTCCCTTATCCAGTCCATCAACAAGCATAAAATAATAAGTTTACAGGTCCAAAATAATAATTTATATTACCGACCCAAATCAAATAAATATTTCTAACACATGCGGAAATTCTAGAGTTAATAGGTTTATACAAACAATAATAAACGATCTGCGAGGGAGAAAAGCAGGTTAACCTCAAAAATATCCTTCTGTGGCCTGGAAAAATATTGAACAGGAGTGAGTGTTTGACTCAGAGAGTAAAATATCAATTTTAACCATAATCTCTATAACTATCTAAAGCTAATCCACCCTGTAGAGTGAAATGCAACATCAGCAATATTTTCACGTCATAACAACAAAAAGGTAAATTTGGAGCACTCACACACCCAGTAATATCAATCATAATATATGGGAGCTGATCCCCTATACAGCTCTCTTAAATCCAACCTGTGCCAGCGAAGAACTCAAGCCGGACTTTCGCTTAATAAATCAAATCGAGGTCCCAGCGAAGAACTCAAGCCGTGACTACCCTCGAAGGGCCGGGTCCCAGCGAAGATCTCAAGCCGTGTCTACCCGTCCTGTCCATAGCCAACACTACATCACACGCACGCCAATACACGCACACTGCTCCAAATTACCACAACAACATACATGGCACTTTAACAGTTGTGAATGCAACATAAAACGTGCCTAGAGTTTAACTACATAGATATATACATATAAGTGATGCATGGGCATGCTTGAACATATAATAATATCGAAATTATAATTAAAATTAATATTTTACTCACAAACTTGACAGTAGTCACTGTGGCGGTTGGGCGGAGGAAGAAGGTTGTCTCGGCTCACCTGACAATTTTTATTATAATCATTTAATAAATTTGACTCAATACAAACTAAGAAAAAGACCAAAGACGTCCTAAGTCGTGCTGAAAATCCGGCAGAGTCTCCCCCATACCTAGGACCTACCCAACCTACAAAATGGCTCAAAACATACTTCTATATTCACAACCCATATATCCACAACTCAATCACATCACACAGCCCCTCCTGGGCCCATCCAAACAGTCCTCAATCACAATATGTAAATTTATAGTTTAGTCCTTATAATTGATCATTTTTGCAAAAACTGCCCAAATAAGCTCTAAAAATTCTAAAACTTTGCCCCACGGTCCTTAGCAATATTACTAGCCTATTGCAAAAAGAATTATAATTTCCTGAGCTACCACGAATATTTTATAGATTTTTAATCCCATTTAAGTACTAGAAAATTATGAAAAAGCAAGGTTCGGGTTTACCTATGTCGATTCCGACTCTGGGGACGCGCTCGGGACATCTGACAATTGGGGTAGCCAAAATCTCGATCCAATTTGAAGACTTTTTCGGCGGTCAGTCTGTCTAGCCGAAAATTCACAGACCCGGACAACTATCGAATTTCCGTTAATTGAAGATACCTACACAAAGCCCACAACACGGGGGTTAGTATAAAACTTTTACGGAATTTTCTAAGCTCATTTAATACTCGGAAAAATACTACGAAGTTTCGTGGGACCCACCGAAAAACGGTGTCGAAAAATTTTGAAATTTATATTACCGCGAAGGTCTCGACAAGTGGAGCGCTCTGGTACTCTTGGTTTTCTCATGAGGTTCACGGTTTGCGAGAAATCTAGCCCAAAAGTCAAAATGGGCTAAAACTTCCCGGACAAAAATTGGACAAACCGCTCAATGGATTTTGGTGTTCTTGGTGTCTATGGAAAGCTCTCGAGGTGTAGATGGGTTTAGACACAAGACCCAGCCCAAATGGTGGCCAGATTGGCCGAATTTTGGTCGGGAAGATGAAGCGGCGAGCTGCAAGTCGCGTCGCTTCTTACGACTATTCCTGGCGTTCCAGGCGACGGCCGGCGAGCTGGGGTGGCTGGGGAGGCAACTGGCAGGCAAGGGGAGGTGAGAGGAGAGAGAAAACGGGAGAGAGAGAGAGAGAGAGGGAGGAGAACGCGCGCGGGAAGAGGAGAAGAAGAAGAAAAAGGAACCGGCCCGATTCGGCCGGTCCGATCCGGTCCGGTTCTATTCGATCAGTTCGATTCAGGATACAAAATTTTGAATTTTTTACTCTAGCTTGGGACCGAAAACGAGGCCCAAAAAATTCTGAAAAAATTCTAGAAAACTCAGAAAAATTCGTAGACTCCAAATATATTTTTAGTTTTGCCACGTGGTCTTTAAATCAATTTTTTAAAATATCAGAGTTTATATTTTAGGAAAAATCGAACCCGAAAAATTTCAAATAATTTTCTAAAATTTAAATAAAATAAAATATCAATAATTATCCAAAAATAATAAATTTAAAAATTAGGGGTGTTACAAAATGGGAGTCCAACTCCCTCGTCCAACAAGCCATTCATTCACACATTTACACATACATATATTAATGAGTTTAAAACCCCAAAAATAATTAATCTTACAGTCTCAAACTAAATAAAATGGTTTTACAAATACGGAGATCTAGAATTCAAATTTAATAATACAAAATAGGAAAATAACAGCTAGTAGAGTTGCGAGGTAGGAAGCAGGTTAAACACAAGAATAAGCTCTCCTGTAACTTGGAAAAATGGGTGAATAGGAGTAAGCATTCGACTCATAGAGTAAGATATTGATTTTGTCACACTTTACCCCTCTATAAGGTATAACATGATCTCGTAGTATACCTAATAAATTACTGAACTTCGACTACCAATAACTCATTAAATATACTACAAGCGATTTTAAACCAACTTCCATTCATTTTAAGGTGTAAGGTAATGTTGAATAATTGTTACAAAGCCTTTAATTGAAGTTTATGTCATGATTTCAAATTTTGATTTATTTGGGATTTCAAAAATTTTACAGAAATTTCGACAGAATGCGGGCTAGAAATTGAGGAAACAGTTCTTCAAAACCTGTTAAAAACACTTCCAATATGCATATAATGCCCACAACTCCATTTAAGGTCAGCATAATCCAACTCAATCAACACATTTTCAACAATCTCAATATCATTTCATTTAGCTCAACTCAAATATAAAATTTTCAATTCCAGAAAAGAGAATAAAATATTAATTGTAACACCCCTATTCGCATAGCCTGGTATATTTCACTATTTCGATGATCGGTGTCGGTCCGGACAATTAAGAGGATTAGAACCACACTTAAGATAACTAGATAAGCCCTGAACACAAACAATTAGTAATTGTCAATTAGTTAAGTATAAATAAGAAAAAAACAGCACATAAGAAGTTAAACGAGCAGAGAGTCACAGCGATGGGTGACCTTCTCGGGAAGGATTGCAAAGTCGATTTAAACTCAAATTTCGAACCGTAAAATATGACGCCGCGGTCCTTAGGACTATTGCGAACAGAGTGTAAAAGAGAAAATCATGAAAAAGAATTGTTAAGCCGGTCAAATAATTAGGTCAGGGATCTGGAAGAAATATTGAATTATTTACAAACCGGATAGAACCGGCGAGAGGTAATTTGGTCAATTGACTCCTAGAGTTGACTCCTGACCTAACTATCAAATAAAATTTGAGAAATGAAAAATTTGAAATATAGAATTAAATTAAAGAAGTATGGAAAAACAAGAGAAAAAGAAAAGAAAAGAAAATAAATTAATGACCTCATCAAGATGACATCATGCATGACTTCATATTTAATTTTAATTTAATTATTTAATTTGACTAAGTCAAATTAAGAGATAAATACACAAAAAGAAAAGAAAAAATTGATCATCTTCCATTTTTTACTTTCCCGTCCACTTCTCTCTCTCTCTCTCAAAGCTCTCTCACCCTTAAAACTCCATTAAAGCTCATTTTGAGCTTAATCAAACTCTAAATCTCACCATAAAAACTTAAATTTCTGTCATTAAACCTTGTATTCAAACCTTGATAAAGAGCTTGACAACAAAAAGCAAAAGAAAGGAGGAAGTTTTGAAGAGGTGAAAAATTCCAAGTAAGGTTAGTTTGATTTCTCTTTTTGTATCTTTATATTTATACTTAGACAACTTGATTGAGTGATGATTTGTTGAAAAATGAAACAAAATGATATGTTAAAGGACAATATAAATTTTTCCCAGCAGTATGTAGGGTTGAGAATGAATGAATTTGATGCATTCGAATGGTTGTTTAAGTTGAATTATGTGTGTAGACAATGGATAGATGTTTAGAATGCATTAGGTTTGAATTTTATAAAAATTAGGGTTTGGACCTAGGGTTTTAGAAGCCAAAAATTGGAGAATTGATCAAATAGTGTGTTTGACCTAGTTTGAGATGAAAAATGGTAATTTATGACCAATTATGGTGTGTAGGAAGTATTGGAATTGAGTTTGAATTCGGATGGGATGTGGGCAGTATGCAGGCAGCATGACCAAGGTCCCTTTCAGGGACCAAAACTGAAAATTTACAAGCCTAATTGATGTGAGGCGAATTGAGAATGAAACTAGACACAAAATGACACATTTTTCATTTAGAAATCATGCCCAAAAAGTGACTAAAACCTAGTGAACAAATTGACCAAATCTAGATTAGGCAATCTGACCTGTACAAAAATGACCAAATGAACAGTGTGGCCATAACTTGGGCTAGGCAGGTCTAAATGATCTGAAATTTTACCAGTGGAAAGCTGAGATATAGACCTAAAACTTTCATGCAGAACACAAACCCAAATTATGCCCTTAACCAAGTCATTTAGTCACCCAAAGTTGGTGACCTAAAACTGCCAAAACCAGAATTTATCCCGAAATCTGGGTTATATCTAATCCGGCAACCATGATTCAAATGGCTATAACTTGAGCTACAAAACTCCAATTGGAGTAATTTAAAAAGGAGAATAAAGTTAAGACAATAGGAAACATTTTCTATGAAGAAAATTTGCCAAATTCTAACAGCAAAATGACTAATGAAACAATACAATACAAGACACCAAAACTGAAAATTTGTAAATTTACCTAAATGACTTAAGTTTTGAGAAAACAACCAAAACCAACAAAATTTGTAACACCCCTGATTTTTTATATATTATTATTGGGCTTCGTGTAGGTATCCTCAATTCGCGGAAATTCGACAGTTGTCCGGATCTGTGAATTTCCGGCCAGACAGACCAGCTACCGGAAAAGTCTCCGAATTGGATCGAGGTTTTGGCTACCCCACCATTGTCAGGCATCCCGAGCGCGTTCCCGAAGTCGGAATCGGCAAAGGTAAACCCGAACCTTTCTTTTTACGTAATTTTCTAGTGCTTAAATAGGATTAAAAATCCATAAAATATTCGTGGTAGCTTAGAAAATTACGATTCTTTTTGCAATAGCTTAGTAATATTGCTAAGGACCGCGGGGCAAAGTTTTATAATTTTTAGAGCTTGTTTGGGCAGTTTTTGCAAAAATGATCAATAATAAGGACTAAATTGAAATTTTGCGTATTGTGATGGATGACTGATTTGATGGGCCCAGGAGGGGCTGTGTGATATGATTGAACTGTTGATATATGGATTGTGAGTATAGAAGTGTGTTTTGAACCCTTTTGCAGGTTGGGTAGGTCCTAGGTATAGGGGAGACTCTGCCGGATTTTCGGCACGACTTAGGACGTAATTGGTCTTTTTCTTTGTTTGTATTGAGTCAGATTGTATTAAATAAATGTAATATGATTGTCGGTGAGCGATGTCTTCTTCCTCCCACCGCCATTGTAATTTGTCGTCAAGTCTGTGAGTATAATATTAATTTTTATTATAATTTTGATTTTATTATATGTTCGAGATGCCCATGCATCACTTATATGCATATATTTATTTAGTTAAACTCTAGGCACGATTTATGTTGCATTCATAATCATAATATGCCATGGATGTTGTTGTGGTAATTTGGAGGCGGTGTGCGTGCGTTGGCGTCGTGTGATGTGGTGTGGACTATGGATAGGACGGGTAGTCACGGCTTGAGTAATTCGCTGGGACCCGTTCCTTCGAGGGGTAGTCACGGCTTGAGTAATTCGCTGGGACCCTCGATTTGGTTATTAAGTGGAAGTCCGAGCTTGAGTAATTCGCTGGGACCCTCGATTTGGTTATTAAGTGGAAGTCCGAGCTTGAGTAATTCGCTGGCACCAGGTTGGATTTAAGAGAGTCGTAGATGGATCAGCTCCATATGTTATGATTGATACTACAGGTGTGTGAGTGCTCCAAATTACCTTTTGATGTTATGAAGTGAAAATGTAGTTTATGTTGCATATCACTCTACAGGGAGCAATAGTTCAGATAGTTATAGAGATAATAGTTAAGATTAATATTTTTCTCTCGAAGTCGAACGCTCACTCTGTTCAAAAATTTTACAGCCAGGAGGATATTTATTCAGGTTAACTCGCTTTTATACTTCGAGTTGTTTATCGATATTTGTGTAATTATATTTACACATAGAATTTCCGCATGTGTTAGCAATAATTATTTGAATTTGGTCTGTAATATTATATTCATGTTGGACCTGTAAACTTAATATTTTAAGTCTGTTTTGATGGATTGGATGAGGGAGCTGAGCTCCCATTTATTATTATGTTGATGAGTATGTGGAGGGTGAGCTGAGCTCCCCAATGGATGGTTTATTGTGTTTACAGGTCGGGTGAGTCGAAAACTCCCCGTTGGAAAGTCCATTTTATGGCCGGACTCTGTCCGTTTGTTTTCTTGAATTTGGGCCCAATGGGCCTTAGAGTTGGGTTAATGAACAGTTAGGCTTACTACGGGCCTCGGGGGCTTTAGGCTGGCCCAGGTCCTAGTGCCGGTCCGGCCCATAGGTTGGGTCGTGACAAATGTGGTATCAGAGCTTAGGCTCCAGATTCATAGGGAAAAATTATCTAAGTGTTGGGAAGAGTCTACTAGGAGTCACATGCGGAGTATAGGATTCTGTTTCATTTTTTTTCCTGTAATTCTTTGTTTCTAGATTCTACGTTATACCTCGGGAAATATAAGATTACCTCAGTTAGTGTCTTGATTTTCGTGGAGTACACAGAAATGTGAAATAGAGTTTGTAGACATGTGAGATCTATCATGAGGATACGTACTCCAAGAAATATTATATTTTTGTCAGTATGGGTTTAAATGGTGTGCCCATTTCGTGTAAGACACGAGTACATAAAAGTGAGTCTTAAAAGTACAGTTGCCCTAGATAAGGATGAGGATACCACTACTGGCAGTCATCAGTAGATGACCCAATGTAATAAGTTTGTGATAATAGAAGATTCGGAGAGATAAGAAATTAGGAGACCTAGTCTGTCAGACGTATCGTAGTAACTATACAATATTCTCGATGTCCGCTCGCTGCGATTACGATCGACATGAGATTATTGCGTAGAGTCGCGTGCATCCCCGTGGTGCTCCATAATGAGGGTGTTTGAGATGGCTTCCTTTGGTACTTATGCGTAACGAGTTCTATATTTGCAGAGGAGTTGGGAACTCTGGCTAAGAGTTTAGAGTTAGAATATTGAAAGGTCACGGTTGGGTGATAACTAGAGTCGGTGACTCGATTACTGACATGAGCTAGAGTTTCATCAAGAGTTGCCATCGGACTGCAGGTTTGGACTAGTTGCAAAGTAAAGGTGACACTTATAGAGTGAGAATAGTATACCTTGTGTGTATCAAGATGGAATAAAGTACAACTCTACTACCTAGAGAAGGTCGAAACTATGAATTGATGATTTATAGAGCTATGATATGATAAAAGAGTCATTAACTTGACATGGTTCGTGCAAGGTGGTAGATGTAGTACCTTTGTTGCGACAAGTTAGGATATAGTCCTATCTTTTTAATGGATCGAAGGTTATTAGATAATGATGACTTATGGAATAGTGTCCGGATGGACCGTAGAGTGTGGTAGAGAGTAGTTGGCTCGGGTATCTGGAGAGGATACAAGTTCCATCATAGGAATCATATATAATCGATCACAATGGATGTAAATCCTTTGAATTGGATGACGGTTTGGGTGCCCAAATCTTAAGTTTTGGAATTGAGTAAACATGGAAAATAATAATAATAATAATAATAATAATAAAAATAATAATAAATAAAATTACTTTGAATCGGTTCTCGAGGTAGTAAGGGTATTATGTAAGTTAAAGGATAAGAATAGAGATCATACAATAAAAGTATGATCGTAATTTCTTTGAGTTCCTTTCTAATTTCAAATTATTCAAAACAATAGTATAATCTAATTATAATAGTGTTAAGAGTAATAAATTAGCGAAGATCAATCACGTAAGGCCAATGGATAAAGAAAGTGCAGAATGAAAGTTTGGGCAATTGATTGCGGATGCAATATAATCTAAATGCTAGTGGAAGTACTAGCTAGAGTGGTCAAAGGACCAAATCTGAGTAGCACAGACATATGATAACGCGATAGAGACTCAAAGATATAGTTAGCAAGTACAATATTATGTTAGGAAGAAGAATGGAACCAGGGATAGAATAGTCAAGTTCTATTTTGGGTAAGACAAAGGAAATAAATGAAAGGACAACCTAAAGAGCGCATAATAAAAGGAACAAAGTTAAGATATAGGATAGGCTAAGTGTTATTCTTGGCAAGGAGAATGACAAGGATGGAAAACCCAAAATGGGATCACATTAGTGAGAAAAGTGATGGAGGCATGGAATACAATAATAATGAGTAAATGTTAGAAGGTGTGCGATGGTATTGCGGACTACCTAAATAGGTAGAGAAAGAGAAGTTAGTAAGCAGTAAGTTGAATAAAAGTCAGTCTAAGGGATTAAATTAATGACCCTAGATAAGGGTGGAATTAGTGTTGGAAGAATTTATTAGTAAGAGAAATCTTTCAGGAATCAACAAAAGTTAAAGGCACAATAAAAACGATGATAGATATGAATCATAGGTCGAGTATAAGTAAAGTTAATAAATTATAAAATATTATGTCAAGAAGGAAAATGGTACGGTAAAGGGTTTATGCAGATGATAACTTATAGGTAGAGCATAATTGTGCTAGGAGATGATGAAATTTGGAGGTAAAGACCAAGAAACTTAGGTGAAACGTTATAATATGACAATCGGGTGTAGTTGAATATAAGAGGATATTTTCTTTCTTTTCAAGTTTAGCTTGTGCTTTTGGTTCTAGAAGGTTATATAAGGAACAAAAACTGAGTCAATGAGACCTAGTTATTGAGAGTTTAGTAGGCACAAATTCATACATAATTTCCTGATATGAGAATGACAGTAAGTGCATACCTAGTATTAAGTATGAAAGGACGAACAGAGTAATGACAGGAGTTAAATTGAGTTAGCTACTAAGGCTTGCAACTGTTTTAAACTATGAGCTGGAGGAAGTGCTATTTATGGTTGAGATTCAATAGATGAAATTGTTGCTGATGGGTAATTTGAGGTTGAAGTTTAGAAAGCTATGGGCAGTATATATGATTATATTAAGGAGAATGAACACGTGAAGTATCTTGTTTGGAATTAAGGCATGACACATATTTCCTACAGCCGTGTTAGTTCAGATGGAACTTATAGTTTATGGGGCTCATATTCATCCAGGATAAGCAATTTCCTACTAAGGCTGATAGGGAATGATAATGTTCTGATAGTTAAGTTGGAAAAAAGGGGATACAAGAAAAAAAAAAATTTCTATGGGTAATTATAAGTGTTACATAAGGTGAAGAATGTGCTGGTAGGAGTAAATCATAGGGTTAGAATTCTTGAAGTAATGAAACTAGTATTCAAGATAAGACTAAGAAATAAAAAGAAAGTTAAAGTTGATGATGGGATAGACATCTTTGAAGGAAAAGGTGTAAGGATGAGATAGGACTAAAATTAAGGAATAAGTACAGCAGGTTGAAATGATACCAACAATACCAAAAATAGGAAAAGGGAAGTGGATAAGATGCAAAGGACAGGAAGAGAGCTCGATAGAGTCAGTTATAATGATGAGGATAAGGAGTGTCTAACCATTGCCCCTGTGTTAACACTACCTATGAGCGGTGAAGGATACACCGTGTACTGTGATGCCTCTAGAGTTGGCCTAGGGTGTGTTTTGATGCGGAATGGAAAAGTAGTGGCTTATGCTTCAAGGCAGCTGAAGAGGCATGAGCAGAACTATCCCACCCATGATTTGGAAATGGCGGCTGTAGTCTTTGCACTAAAAATCTGGAGACACTACCTGTATGGTGAAGTGTGCGAGATATACACCGACCATAAGAGTTTGAAGTACATCTTCCAACAGAGGATTTAAACTTGAGACAGAGGAGATGGATGGAGCTTCGAAGACTATGATTGCCCCATCCAGCACCACCTGGAAGGCCAATGTAGTAGCAGATGCTTTAAGCGTAAAATCTTCCGCGCTTGGCGCACATTTCAGCAGAGATGATTACCTAGATCTTTCGGATGAGGGTATTGTTGGCTCACTTTTCGGTGAGGCGGACTTGAGGGACAGAGTTAGAGTTTCCAGACCAACAATTGATGAAGATTATAGAAAGAGTACAAAGGTGAAGGTGGTGAGTTGGATTTGCCAATGATGGCGCCCTAGTGCAAGGTTCTAGGATATGTGTGCCCGATGTGGACAACCTCAGAATGAAATCATGCGAGAGGCACACTACACACTGCTGTCCACCTGTGTTCCACCAAGATGTACCATGATGTGAAAGATAGCTATTGGTGGAATGGCATGAAGAGAGACATAGCGGACTTTGTGTCCAAGTGCTTGACTTGTCGAAGGTGAAGTTTGAACACTAGAGACCGTCGAAGTTGCAAGAGCTCCTATCCCGTAATGGAAGTGGGAAATGATCACTATGGATTTTGTGGATCGTTGCCTCGTACCACGCGAGGATATGATTCGATATGGGTAATTGTAGACCGCTTGACCAAATCACTCACTTCTTACCAGAAGACTACATACTGTGGCACGCATGTCCGCTCTACATGCGAGAAATAGTCGATTGCATGGAGTTCCGCCCATAATATCGGCAGAGGGCCCCGCCACTTCTCGATTTTGGAGAAAGTTGCAGGAGGCACTTGGCACACGCTGAACTTTAGTACGGCTTTCCACCCTCGATGCAGACAAGGACAATCCAAACATCGGAAGACATGCTTCGCATGAGTGTTTTGGATTTTGGAGGTCAATGGGATGATCGGCTAGCTTTGGTGGAGTTTGCCTACAACAACGCTTATCACTCCGGATAGGAATGGCGCCCTATGAGGCACTATATGGAAGAAAGTGTAGGTCTCCTCCGTGTTGGACAGAAATGGGGAAGCGAAGGTGCATGATGTAAACTTAGTGCAAGACACTTGAGAGATAGTTCCTTTAATCAGTGAACGATCAAAACTTTTCAAGAGGCGTAAAAGTTATGCACTGCACGGAGGGATGTGGAGTTTGCAAAGGCGTATGTATTCTCAAGGTTTCTCCAATGAAGGAGTCATGAGATTTGGAAAGAAGGGCAAGTTGGCACCTCGGTATATTGGACCTTTTGAGGTTCTTGATAGAGTTAGAGCGGTTGCCTCACGTTGGAGCTACCACCCAACCTCTCTCACGTTCATCCCGTGTTTCACATCTCCATGCTCAGGAAATACATTCCCGATCCTTCTCATGTACTACAGCCGGATGTGATAGAGCTAAAAGAGAACTTGACATTTGAGGAGCAGCCTGTAGCCATAGTGGACTACCAAGTGAGACAGCTGAGATCAAAACAGATCCCTATGGTTAAGGTTTTGTGGAGGAGTCAGTTAGTGGAAGAGTGCACCTGGGAGTTAGAACGGGACATGCGTAGCAAGTACCCTTATCTGTTCAATGTATAATCATGTGCTTTATTCTGCCTTGTGTAAAATTCGAGGACGAATTTTCTGAGGGGAAGAATGTAACACCCACGATTTTTATATATTATTATTGGGCTTGTAGGTATCCTCAATTGGAAATTCGGCGGTTGTCCTGGATTGAATTTCCAAAAGTCTCGATTGGATCGAGGTTTTGGCTACCCCACCATTGTCGGGCATCCCGCGCGTTCAAGTCGGAATCGGCAAAGGTAAACCCGAACCTTTCTTTTTACGTAATTTTCTAGTGCTTAAATAGGATTAAAAAAATCCATAAAATATTCGTGGTAGCTTAGAAAATTACGATTCTTTTTGGCAATAGCTTAGTAATATTGCTAAGGACCGCGGGGCAAAGTTTTATAATTTTTAGAGCTTGTTTGGGCAGTTTTTGCAAAAATGATCAATAATAAGGACTAAATTGAAATTTTGCGTATTGTGATGGATGACTGATTTGATGGGCCCAGGAGGGGCTGTGTGATATGATTGAACTGTTGATATATGGATTGTGAGTATAGAAGTGTGTTTTGAACCCTTTTGCAGGTTGGGTAGGTCCTAGGTATAGGGGAGACTCGATTTTTGCACGACTTAGGGCGTAATTGGTCTTTTCTTTGTTTGTATTGAGTCGATTGTATTAAATAAATGTAATATGATTGTCGTGAGCCTTCTTCCTCCGCCAGCCGCCATTGTAATTTGTCGTCAAGTCTGTGAGTAAAATATTAATTTTAATTGTAATTTCGATATTATTATATGTTCAGCATGCCCATGCATCACTTATATGCATATATTTATTTAGTTAAACTCTAGGCACGATTTATGTTGCATTCATAACTGTTAATATGCCATGGATGTTGTTGTGGTAATTTGGAGCAGTGTGCGTGCGTTGGCGTGCGTGTGATGTGGTGTGGACTATGGATAGGACGGGGTAGTCACGGCTTGAGTAATTGGGACCCGTTCCTTCGAGGGGTAGTCACGGCTTGAGTAATTGACCCTCAATTTGGTTATTAAGTGGAAGTCCGAGCTTGAGTAATTCGGCGCACTGTGTTGGATTTAAGAGAGTCAGATAGGGATCTGCTCACATATGTTATGATTGATACTACAGGGTGTGTGAGTGCTCCAAATTACCTTTTTGATGTTATGATGTGAAAATGTTGTTTATGTTGCATTTCACTCTACAGGGTGCATTAGTTCAGATAGTTATAGAGATTATAGTTAAGATTAATATTTTTCTCTCTGAGTCGAACGCTCACTCCTGTTCAAAAATTTTTACAGGCCACAGGAGGATATTTATTCTGGGTTAACCTGCTTTTATACTTCGCAGGTTGTTTATCGATATTTGTGTAATTTTATTTACTCCTAGAATTTCCGCATGTGTTAGCAGTAATTATTTGAATTTGGTCTGTAATATTATATTCATGTTGGACCTGTAAACTTAATATTTTAAGTCTGTTTTGATGGATTGGATGAGGGAGCTGAGCTCCCATTTATTATTATGTTGATGAGTATGTGGAGGGTGAGCTGAGCTCCCCAATGGATGGTTTATTGTGTTTACAGGTCGGGTGAGTCGAAAACTCCCCGTTGAAAAGTCCATTTTATGGCCGGACTCTGTCCGTTTGTTTTCTTGAATTTGGGCCCAATGGGCCTTAGAGTTGGGTTAATGAACAGTTAGGCTTACTACGGGCCTCGGGGGCTTTAGGCTGGCCCAGGTCCTAGTGCCGGTCCGGCCCATAGGTTGGGTCGTGACAAAATTGGTGACCAAAATATGGTATGTGAGTATAGTTGGAATTCCCATACCTATTAAGCCTTATAAAGTCAACAAATTGACTTGAATAGTGTCATGAATAGTAACCCCGAAATACAAAATTTAAAGAACATCAAGTTTAGCATATATAAGCTAGATAAAAGTGAATTTGAATTTATTTTTGGATTTATGCTAAGCTATGATACTGAAACACTGTGAAACTGTGTATTTCAGTGAAAAAGAATACCGGAAAAGAACCCGAGGGATCGAGTCAAGGCCAAGAGGCAACTTGTATAAGGTTTGTGCACAACATCAATATGCTTTAAAATTCATTTACAAAGTGCATGATATGTGTATTATGCTTTTGCTTTGAATTGTTGAAAGTTTATTTGTGTATATTTGAAATGGTAATAAATGTTTAGTAAATTATTAAGATAAGTTTTGAAACCACAGTGTCATGACCATATATTTGAACACCTCACTAGCATGACTAGTGGGGGAAATCAGTTTCGAATTTTGATTCATTCTCTGGCTGAAGTGTTGAGGTGTGTGCCAGTAGAAGAAGAAAAAGAATGGGTTCCCATATATTTGAGCTAGCTAGCCTTGTGATGTGACTTCTCCTTAGCCTCTGGCTATTGAGATTATATTTGTTTCGAATGGCATGATATAACTGTGAGTTTTTATGAAAGTTGTTTTGAGACTTTTGAAATGAAATTGTTTGAATTAAAATCTTGCAAAGCATGTTTTGAATTTATATTTCATGTTCAGTTTAATTTTTGAATAAATATGTTTTAAATTCCGCATAAAGATTATTTTAGTATGTTGTGCACCACTGAGTCCTAGTACTCAGCGATAGCTGTTATTGCTGTCGCAGATAAGCTGCTGAAGATTGAGGAGTAGCAGAGTGAGCTACTGAAGATTGAGGAGCTATTTACTTTGAAGTTATCGGGTATATTTTATACCCTGAATGTAAAAACTATTTTGATATATGTAAATGTATGTAACTGTATGGACATATAAAATTAGTTATGAGCAGTTGTATAAAGTTGTATAGAGTTGTATAAAGCTTGTAATAAATTTTGGTTTGAATTTCTCTTAATGTAAATTTTTGTAATGATGTATATAAATTATTTTATCTTTAATGAAAAATGAATGAAAGTATTTTGTTTTAATTTGAATGAAATTGATTAATAGTATTTTAATAATTGTTGAATTTTGAAAATTGAGAAATGATGTTGAATTTGGTTGGGATGGTTGTGGAATTGATGAAGTTGTTGAGATAACGTATTGGAAGTGCTTTTTACAGGTATTTAAAGAACTGTTTTCTCAAAATACAGATGGTACTCTGCCGAAATTTTTATAAAATTTACTGAAAAATAAAATGGGATAAAATTTTTTACTAGTTTTAAATCTTCGAATAAATGATTTTAATACCTATTAGAAAATGCTCATCACTTATAAAAGTAAGAAAATTGTTTTAAAATCCCTTGTAGGGTACTTAATGAGTTATCGGTAGGTGAAGTTTGGTAGTTCATTAAGTATTCTACGGGATCATGTTATGCCTTACAGAGGGTTAAGGTGTGACATGTTTTAGATATTAATATTATAATTTTGATTGTACAACTGCTCAACTAGTTCTATAAATACATATGAACAATAATTTACATCAAAAAGGAATTTATAATGGTATAAAATATTATACCAGTAAAAGATCCCAAAATTTGTTTCCCAGCAGCTATAGCAGCTCACTCTGCTGCTTTATCCTTCTCCTTATCTGCGACAGCAAGAAAAAGTTATCGCTGAGTAATTTCCTCAATGGTGCACAACAATAATATCTAAAGTCATCAGAAATATAATCATTCATTGATAACAAAAATTTAAAATTTTTCACAATCACAGTTCTCAAGTTGAAGTCAAGATTTTTAATAACAATTTATAAAAATGAATTGTAAACAATAGTGTTGCTAATAAATATACAACTTAGGTCACGACACAAAATTTCATGATCAATGCCGTGTTGTACACCACGACAAAGCAATCTACAACCTCACTAACTGAAATTAAAGAGGGAGATGGTTAGCTAGCTATATGAGTACTCATCCGATCTCAACCTCAAACTAGCAAGCCAGAGAGGGAGAAATATAATCAATCTCAACTCCATAGATGGAGGAGAGATACAATGGAACTGTCATGCCAAGTGTGATTTCAAAATCAAATTCAAATCACATTATTCAAATATTTCATACAAATCACAAATCATATTTCATTCCAAAATTCTCATTTACAAAGTAGGCAACACACTATTTTTCAAATAAAATTCCCAAGGCCAAAACAATAAAAAATTATTCTTAACTCTTATTCAATTAGCTTTTGAGTAGAAACAATGAATTTAAAATGTTGTGCACAAACCTCTTATGGTTGCTTTGACTTAGTCCACTCTTCCTCCTTCCTTGGTGGGCTCATTTCCCATTGAAACACATAATTAGAGTGTTTCAATATCCATCCAAATTACTTCTACTAATTAATCTAATATTTAAAGTTTGCATACTTAAATTTTTTACTTATAAATTCTCCTAAGGGTTGAGTTCTTTGCATTTAGTATATTTGTGGTTACTATTTACTTTACTATTCATGCCAAATGTTGATTTTTTTTCAGAATTAATAGATATAAAATTTCTAAACACATGGTTATACCACATTTTGAGTTACAAATTTATTAACATTGGTTGCCAATTGCAATTCAAGGCCTAATAGAATTAATCCCAAAATTTCAGATTTGGTCACCAATGTTTACTGTTCTATTGGACTAATCTACAGTAGAAATTTGGCTAAACTTTCTTCATCAAAATTATTCTTTAATGTGTCTAGTTTAATTCCCTTTTTGAATCACTTCATTTGAAGTTTTGTAGCTCAAGTTATGGCATTTTTACTATAACTGACCGGATTGGTCATTTCCAGATTTTCTAGGCAATTTTAGTTCTGACAGTTTTGATGAGCTAATTTTAGTTAGTAATTTGATTAGGTTATGGTCAGAATTTGAGTTTCTATTCCCCATGAAAGTTATTATACTATGTTTAAGCTTTCATGGATTCAAGAATTAGGTCATTTGGACCTCTCTATACAAAGTTATGGCCAATTGAACATGTACTGTTTATTTGGTCAATTCTGCCTAGAATCAAGGCACTAATTTTGGATTCAACCAAATTTTAGACCAACTTATGGTCATTTTTTGAGCAAGGTTTCTTCATAAAAAATATAGCATTATGACCCTAATTTTATCTTTAATTGGCTTCACACCAATTGGAGTAACACAATTCAACTTATAGCCCTTTAACCTAGCTGGACTCATTAGTTCCAGAATTCAACAATTCCATAACCACAACTTATCTCAATTCCATTCATCAGTTCCCAATTCAAAACACACTAAATGACCAAAATTGAGCATTATACACATCAATTAGTCAACAATTCTCAAAAATTCCCAAATTCCTCCAAAACCCTAATTTTCCAATTGCCACAAGTATTCTAATCATATCTACTTACTCATTTAAGCTTGAACACACATTTAGTTCCATCAATTTCCATCAAACCCTAGCCCCACCAAGTTGACCGAATTTTATGGCTTGAGTCTATGCATGAATTTTTTCAATTCTTAAGTTAATTTCTACTTGCTTAACCTCATTTCTACAAGTATAACTCAATTTAAATGTAGAGAGAGAGACTTACCTTATATGGAGCTTTTCAATCTTCTTAATCTCCACTTATTTCTTGAAATTCTTTCTTCAATTCTTCTTATCAAAGTCTAATTAAGGGTTTTTAGTGGAGAGACTATAAAAATTATAGTTGAAGTTTGGGGTTTGGAAGCTTGAAATTGGTTGTTAATGGTGGAAATTTGGAGAGAGCTAGTGTGAGAGAGGGACGACAACTTTTAGAAGAAGAAGACAATGATTTTTTTTCTTTTTAATTTCCATTTTATCCTATTTACACTTATCCATGATTGACTAAATTAAATTATAAATTTTTATTGTGTCATGCTTACATCATTGATTATGTCATAATCACTAAATTTTTGGAATTTTCTTTTCCTTTTTCTTTTCTTCCATACATCTCTTTATGTTTTTAATTCGTTTTCAAAATTTTAATTTCTTACATTTTAATGGACATTTAGGTCAAAAGTCACCTCTAAGGGTGAATTAACCAAATTTCCCCTTATTGGTCTGATCAGTTTTTCCAATGGCACTGAGTTACTTCCTGAACTCTGATTCAATTATTTGATCTTATTCTCTATTCTTTTATGTGGTTTTCACAATATCATTAGCTTTGCAATTATCCTTAGGCCTAGGGCATCATAAGGTCCCACACGAAATTAAGGTAGTAACTGAGCTTGTAGTCACTTCCGGTTCAGTCACCCATCGCCGAGACCTCGGCTCATTTAACCGATAATTCTTTTTTTTCCTTATTTCCATTTCACCTTCATATAATTTCTATTAATTTTTATTTATGGCCTTTCTAGATGACACAGATATAGTTCTAAATATCCTGACTGTCCGGACAGACACTAGTCACCAGAACAGTAGAGTGTATAGACTACTTAATATAGGGGTGTTACAGATTTTACTTACAATTCTATAACTATCTATGTCTAGTGCATCATAAGAGTGAAATGCATTATCTCCACATATTTCAAACAAATCAAGTCATAATCACATCAAAGGCAATCTGAAGCACTCACACATTTTGTGTCACATCCATACTCACACATATATATATATATATGGAAGTTGATCCTCTATACAGCTCTCTTAGCTCCAACCTCTGCCAGTGAGATCAACTCAAAGCCACACTTTCTCTTAACATCTAAATGTAGGGGCCAACGAGATTAACTCAAAGCCGTACCTACCCCGACTTATCCATAATAAGGATTGGGTCCCAATGAGTCAATCTTCAGCCTCGTCTACCCATCCTACCCATATCTATATACATACCACATACACAGCCACTCACAAACACAGCTCTAGATCGCCATAAAACAACAATCACAGCAATATCATCAAGAATAAATGCAATATAAAGCGTGCCTAATATTTACTATATACATATATGTATAAGTGATGCATGAACATGTTTTGAATATAATAATATTGAAATTATAAATAAAATCAATATCTACTCACAGTACTTCATAAGTCAGTGCGGTGGCTGGGCGGAGGAGGAAGGCTGACCCGGCTCACCTAAACAATTACATTACAAACTGATCAATATTACTTAAAATAAAACTTTGAAAAAGTCAAAGACACGCCTAGGTTTTGCTAAAAATTCGGCAAAATTTCCCCTATACCTAAGCCCTACACAACTTACAAAGTAGCTCAAATCACACTTCTAAAATCACAAGTATCAAATTTACATATCAACAACATTATCTTACCCCTCCTAGACCCTTCAACTAGTTAAAACTCACATATTATGCATAAATTAATTATTTAAAAATTTGAGGTGTTACAAAAATTTTTTGAAAATATTTAAAAATTTTAAAGAGAAATCTTTGAAAAAAAAAAAACCACTTTGTCTTTATTCATTCTCATCATCTATATTTAGTGGAATCCATAGGAAATCATTGTCATGTTCAACTTTTTTAAAATAATAATTATTCTACATAAACAAAAAATAAATTAATACAACTAATTAGTTTTTTTATTATTATTTGAGATGGCATCATCACACTTATTTTTTTTCCCATATTAATTCATTCCTTATTAGGTTATAATTAAAAAAAATTATATTATTAGTTCTATTATGTTTTATAGATCTTATTAATAATGCATAGAATCAAAATATTTGATTCTTAAAAATATTTTTTATATAAATCTAGTTTGAATTTTAATTTAAATTAAAAAATTTACAATATTAAAGATAATTATAATATCACTAGATTTTACTTATTTAGTTTATTAATAAATATTATATTAATTTCCAATTTATATTTTAAATTGTATTATTATTAATAATTGGGTATTTATCTTACAATTTCAAAAAAATTAAAAGTTTAGATCTTGATAATTTCATTATTCTTAAATATTTTCAAAATATATATATAAAAAATCAAATTATAAACTCATAGCATGTATCACTTTTTTTAAAATTTTTTTAATACTTATAAAAAGTAGGACTTTTTACTTGTGACGGTTACAACTTCCTTAGTCCCAAGACCCGAGATCATGATTGACGTCCTCAATCTGACCCAATCCTATAGAAAGGAATTTACTATCGAGTTCAGGATGACACCCATGAGATGCACCATTGGACAATTCACTGCTTACTTGTGACATCTCTTACTCGGCTACACTGTAGATGGGTGACGCTGAGTCCCGAAAGGGGGGGAGAAAGGTCCCTTAGACAAATTCCACATCGGCAAAGTACGGAATTGGTCTTGGGTTCAAAAGTAATGATATATAAAATGGGGTTACTAATCACTAGAGGCGCCTTTTGGTAGAATGGCCTGGAGAGTTGGAAGAACTCCAGGGTTAAGCGTGCTCATTTGAGAGAAATCCTAGGATGGGTGACCTCCTGGGAAGTTCTCTATTCCACCTATGGGACAAAACCGTGAGGCTTATGGCCAAAGCGGACAATTCCTTTAGTGGTTGGAGCCCGATCGTTACATTACTCATTCACACTCCTAAATGGAAAGAATATTTATTCATTAATATTAATGTGAAAAATAGAAATTGAAGTGAAACAAAATCATCTCACCAGGTAAATCACAAGACTAACATGCTCAGCGTTACCTTTTCTTTTCCGCTTATTAGTGTATTGCACCATGATGGTTGCCGATTCCATCAAAAATTAACTGAAATAGCCAGTAATGAAATATTTTCTGAATGAATGCAATAAGTGGTAATCCAGGTTGAACCCTAGAGACTAAGTTACTAAATTTCCTATACGTGTGTAACAGAAAAAGAAACAAGGTTGGGGGGGGGGGGGAATTGTAACACTAAATCAGAAGAAATCAAGTTCAGAAATTAAAAAACTAAATTTAGGTATAAAACTCTCAATTTAAACAAACTTCAGTCTAAGGTGATTCGCATTCCAATGCATGACACGATCATAGACAAAAGAAATATAATTATCTCTTATTGAATACTTAATGTAGATGTACCAAACAGCAAGCTAAAACCCCTAACTTCCCTATACTCGTTAATTCGAGCCTAGCACCCTTGTTGACTCTAATTATTAACTGAATTGGTATTAAGCAATTCTCATCAAATTAATAATTACTTTAAGAACATGAAGTAGTTAAGCTTGAACAACGATTTATAAAGCATAAATCATTTAATTCACCCTATTTTTTCCTTAGGTTATTATCGAAAACTTGGATCATAATCAGTAAAACCTAATGGCTACTCACATTCAATCTTACACAACAATTACGGGTTATGAAGATGAACTAGCAATTAATCACATCAAACAATTAACTAATAGGTCTTTTTAGCAAATCATTTAATAGATAAAAAATAATGAAATCGAGAAACAATAGATATTCAAAAAGACATAATTTAAATTAAGAACCTGATCTCACAAATCATGCATAAGAACTAGAATCCCTTGAACTAAAATTAGAAACTTAGCCGCTCATGTTCATGGCTTACATAAAAAAAAGTAAAATAATGAAGTAATCTAAAATAATGAACGTGAATGGAGAATGAATGTGTGAATGAAGGTGTTGAAGATTTTGAAGATGTCTCTCTGCTACTGCCAAAGATAATATTTATAATCAAAAACCTAATCCACAGATAAGAACCAAACTTGAAAAATTTTTGAAATTCAAAAAGACAGATTGTTTGCTTTGCAATCACGGCTAATTTTCAGCCACTTTCCTTCTGATTCTATCTCTGACTTATTCAGGAAATTTGTAGCCCTACTTCTTAGCTTTCCAACGAGTACTCATTTGCCCAAATTGGAGGTCTACAGCCCAAGTTATGAGCCAAAAACTGAAACTGATTCTGACAGAATATCTAGCCCATAAATTTGATTTCATTGCCGTTTTTAACCACGAAAATGATATAGTCTTATCTTCAGCCCTTCATAGAAATTGTAGAGGAGGTTCTTAAGGTTCAATTGGGCCTGGGTTTGCTTCATTTGAACATCTAGAGCTCCAGATATAAAATAAATATCAAAATTAGTCGTGACATATTAAGTGTGAGCTTTTGTAATAGACTCATAGCTAATTTTGATAATGTTGAAGACTGATTTGGGCTTTGATCCCTCTTTATCATTTGTAGTGCTCTGATTAGCTTTTCAATGAATTAAACAACATTAGATTTAGAAACTCACAACTTTAGAAACACCTAAAAAATACAGCAAATGTCAAATTAATGTAAATACTAAAAATTTCTCAATTTAACACAATTATTTCAATAACTCTCTAAAAATATGCCTAATTGATAATTATATTTTAATCAACTAAATTAGGTATAAAAATACACTAGAAACACTAAATGTGATGGGAGTAAAAAATATTAATTATACACTTATCACACCAAAAACATACATTTCTTTAAAGGACACAGAATAAATCAATAATGACCAAAAGGCTTATTTACCATTGGAATTCACAACAAATTAAATCATCACACTATCAACTATTACCTATAAAGGACTACCATAATTTGCTATTGAATAGTTTAATAGACTAGTGAGATTGATATTAAATAACCATTCAAAAGATTTATTGATTTCAAACCAACTAAACTACTTTGTGATCTTAACAACAACAAGTGTGTATTATATATATATATATATATAATAGAATAATTTTGGTCATGTCCTTTTCCATTATAAGGCCATCTTTTTCTTCTCTTTTTTATTCTAATATAGATAAAATCCCACAAAAAGTTACATGAAAACAAACATGTGATTTTTAAAAATGTATTAAAATATATAATATAGTTTATGTTATTGTCATCATGACATTATATAATAATATTGACTTTAAAGAGCTTGGTTATTGATGTATGTGATGGAATCATTATCTTTTAATTAAAGCATAAGTATTTATTTATTATATGCATTTTGTCCATATAGCCATAGATAAATCTCAAAAGACCACAATTAATAGATTAATTTTTAAAGGCCTCTCCTATCAATAACATGATATGGCTTTTGGATAAGTTTAAAGTTCCAAAAGAATGACTCACCATTAGTAGGATGGAGAAATCAGATAACTGTGGTGATTTGCTTATTTAATTTGCATTTTACATATTGATCAGGAATTAATTAAATAAATGAAAAATGGATACTTCCAAACATTATAATTAGGTAAATAAATAATCCTAAAAGATTATAATATATTTTAAATAAAGCATGAAATTAGTTAACTGTTTATATCTATGACATTTCATGACATTTACACCACTCTTGATTTTTAGTTAGAAAGCTACATGTTTTATTATTAAGTATGTGGACCTATTCGGTAACGACTTTTACGGTAGTATTTAATATTTTAATTGAGATTAAAACATTATCTTTTTTATTTACATTATTTGGTGTATAAGTGTTTATATTACTATTTATTGAATACTCTTGCTTTTAACTATAACTACTATATAAATAGTTACCTATTAATGGCTAATATTGTGAAGAAAATAGATCGGATCTAACTCTACACCAAAAGCTAACTCAAGGGGAGAAGGTTTGCCCAAGCCATACATATAGTTCAAATACCTAATCTCAAATCAATGTAAGACAACACATACCCCTTACGTCCAGGCAAGATAAGGTTTGATACCATGTAGAGAAAATTGATCAGGCTTAAGTCTAATCTAAAAGTTAATTTAAAGGGAGAAGGTTTGCCAAAATCATATATATAGCTTAAATACCTCATATCAAATAAATGTGAGACAACAAATATCTAATAGCTAGTAAAACAGTTGGTAACTACTATAACAATTAATAGTTAATTAATAGAACAATTTAGTTTAGCCAAACATATATATATATATATATATATATATTTATATTGATTAAAGCAAGAATTCAAATCTAAAAATGAATATTCAAACACTCATTTTCTCTTGCTAGTGAAGCTATATTAGCAATAAAATAATTTCTTTCTCCTCTATAAAAATTGATGTATCATTTAAATGAAAAAAATCCAAATAACATGTGATATTTGTTAATGTATGAATTTAATTAGTATGCAAAAGCATCTCAAAAACCTGCATGGCAAGAGACACGTGTCATCATTTTTTTTTTTAAATTTTTTGATTTGATATCATGATATAATTTAGTAACCTTATTTTATAGTTGATACTGTTGACTTTAAAACATGATTGATTCATATAGAAAAATCAACATCTATTCAAGCATGACTAATAAAAGTATTAAAATATTTTAAAAATAATTAAAACCGTTTTACTATATTATGTCCAATTTTTTGTTTTATAGAAATGTTAAGATATTTCATTAATTAAAAATATAGTAAATAAATGTAAATTAATATATTATATTTTTACATAAATAAAATTAATTTAGAAGATTCAATAATTTTGACAAATTATGTAAATTAGCTAGTAGGAGGACTGTGCACTCTACCCTTTGACTTCATTTTTTTTTATGAGCCCTATTAGATCAAATTTTGATCTCTTATCGAAGGAAAGATATGCTACTCATAAAGTATTATTCTCCAAAAAAACAAAATATCTTAATAAGAAAAATAAATAATAACTCCATTAAATAAAAAAAAATATTACAAAAATTTAACAATATATCAATAAAGATATATTTAAGAATTTATTCACTCAAAATCTATCGATAATAATAGATATGAGGAGATGTATATTCAAAATCTATTTCAAATCAATACAAATTTATGAGTTAATAAAAAAATCAACAGAAAAGATAGGAAAGGAGTTATTATTGATCAAAATAATCACCGATAACCACACAAAAAATATATTAAAAAGAAGAAAGGATAAAAAAATATATATATATGAGGAATAAGAAAAGGTTTTGTATTGTGTCCAATTTAGCATCGTATATGTAAAAGCTCAAAAGTCATGAGTCGTTAGGAACGTCACATATGAATATATATGAAAATAACGACCACAATTAATATGAAAACATATTAAAGCATATGTATTTATTTATTATATGTATTTTGTCCATATAGCCATAGATAAATCTCAAAAGACCACAATTAATAGATTAATATTTAAAGACCTCTCCTATCAATAACATGATATGGCTTTTGGATAAGTTTAAAGTTCCAAATTAAAGAATGACTCACCATTAGTAGAATGGAGAAATCATATAATTGTGGTGATTTGTTTATTTAATTTGCATTTCTCATTTTGATCAGGAATTAATTAAACAAATGAAAAATGGATACTTCCAAACATTATAATTAGGTAAATAAATAATCCAAAAAGATTATAATATATTTTAGATAAAGCATGAAATTAGTTAACTGTTTATATCTATGACATTTACACCACTATTGATTTTTTGTTGGAAAGCTACATGTTTTATTATTAAGTTTATGACCTATTCGGTAACAATTTTTACAGTAATATTTAGTATTTTAATTGGGATTAAAACATAGTCTTTTTTATTTATATTATTTAATGTATAAGTGTTTATACTATTATTTATTGAATACTCCTGCTTTTAACTATAACTACTAGATAAAAAGTTATCCATTAGCGGTTAATATTGTAAAGAAAATGGGTTAGACCTAACTCCAAACTAAAAGCTAACTCAAGGTGAAAAGGTTTACCCAAGTCATACATACAGTTCAAATACCTAATTTCAAATCAATGCAAGACAACACATACCCCTTACATCCAAGCAAGGTAAATGTAAATTAATATATTATATTTTTACATAAATAAAATTAATTTAGAAGATTCAATAATTTTGACAGATTATGTAGATTAGCTAGTAGGAGGACTGCACAGTCTACTTTTTTACTCCATTTTCTTTTTATGAGCCCAATCACATCAAATTTTAATCTCTTATTGAAGGAAAGATATGCTATTCATAAAGTATTTTTCTCCGAAAAATAAATTATTTTAATAATAAAAATACATAATAACTCCATTAAATGAAAGAAAATATTACAAAAATTCAACATGTATCAACAAAGACATATCTGAAGATTTATTCACTCAAAATCTATCGATAATAATAGATATGATGAGATGTATATTCAAATCTGTTTCAAATCAATATAGATTTACGAGTTATTAAAAAAAATCAATAGAAAAGACAAGAAAAGAGTTATCACTGGTGAAAATAATCACCAACAGTCACACAAAAAATATATTAAAGAGAAGAAAGGATAAAAAAAAAAAAAAAGAGGAAAAAGAAAAATGAGGAAGAAGAAAAGGTTTTGTATTGTGTCCAATTTAGCATCCTATATGTAAAAGCTCAAAAGTCATGAGTCGTTAGGAGCGTCACATATGAATATATATGAAAATAAATTAATTAGAGGCATGGCTTTTGGAAGGGTTCCAAAGATGACTCATTATGATTGGATAATGCCAATAAACAAGACATCACAATAGATTTATAATTGTGAGTGATATTATTCTTTATACATAAGTGATTACCATGGGTGTCCCAAAGAGTCATAATTAAATAACTTCCATACAAAAATATTATAGTGGGTGATTCATAATTGGATTTCCACTCTTAATCTTAATTTAATCTTAATTTTATTGAAGATGAAATTACTGAATCCTTATCCATTAATAATTAATTAAAGATAAATTCAAACTTTAAATAAAATATAATTATTTATAATTACACATAAAAAAAATAATTAATGAATTAAGTCAGATTGAATCAATTTGAATAATTAACAACTTATTTAGAGTTTTGTACATGTATATAAATATTCTGTTTGTATGCAATTGGTCAAATTGAATAATTGAATATCAAAGGCGCCATTAATTAATTTTTTTTATTTTGAATAAGCTAAGTGAGGATTGATGATTTCCACCCATTGATTGATTTTTTTTTTCTTTTATCATAAGAAGTTCAGTAGGTTGAACAACAATTGATACATGAGTTATACACCTCTTGCTTTGCACTGAATATTGAGCATATTCTCTTTTTGTTTTTTCTTGTTTTCTTTTGTTGGGTTTCGGATTTTTTTAGTGGGAAATGTCACTAATAATGTTAAAGCAACAAAAAACATCAATACAACATATTTAAACATTAAAAAATAATATAAAATGAATATAATATTATGTATAATAACGCTGTAAATTAATATAAAAATATTGTTAAAACCTTTAAATTATGAGGTATATACATATCATATTAGTTAATAATTCTCATTAATAATATGTTTTAAAGTTTTAATAGCATATAAGGTATATTGTTAAAATTTAAATTCGTTGTAGTGTGTAAATTTTTTATGAAGCTCATGAGAGACCTTGCATAGGTATTTTTGTTAAAAGTTGCAAATGAATGTTGATATTAATAATAATTTTACAAGTCTTATATGGCTAAAACCTTTAACTGTGTTATATTATTTAATAAGATTGCCAATTTTGTGTAAATGAAAGGTTTCATTGAGTTGAAATAAAGTATAAAAATAATTTTTCATATTGCTCTAGAGATATTTTAATTATTTTTCCTTACTTTTAAAAGGGTGGAGAATTTAATTTTTTTTATCTATTTTTATAAAATATAATTGTAAATATTAAAAAAATGATAACTAATAATCTATTTTTTCAATTAATTTGCTTATAATTTCTTGGTAAAAATGGTGTTATATATATATAGGTTCTTTTTTTTCCCCTCATTCTATTAATGAACATGACAAGTTTTTATATTAGCAACTTGTTGCCTCAATCAATGGTACAAGTGGGACTAACATCCCATCAAGGGACGTAATTAGAATCTTTTTGGGTCCTAAATTCCAGAAGAGAATAAACATTAAAAAAAACACATATATAAATAAGAACAAAAAACTAGAACTATTGTTCTTTTATCTTTTTTTTAATTTTTCTTTTTTTTTTATCAATATTTGTCCTACCTTATGGCTTATAGGCAAATCCCCTCGTGATTACATACATATGCAATTATCTCAAATAATAAGCAATGATGGGATTGTTTACAATTGATTTACAATAAAATCAAAAGCTTAAAATAATATCTTCATCATCTTGGAGATTTTAGAGACTCCACTTGCGATTTGCCTTTGGGACCCCTTGTTCTAATGAAAAGTCTGTACTCATCAAAAGTCATAGCTTGGTATAATGAAGGTCTCTCTGGTGTCACAAGCTCCTTCAATGGTTCTATGGGTATATCACCCTTTGGATTATAAAAGAAGGCAAGTGAGACACGTTCTTTTGCTGAATTTACAATCACTCGATGCTCCACACTTCTATATATTGCATTGCTTAATACCTATAATATAACATTAAAAGATATAAATAATTGTTCAGATCAAAGGTATAGAATCATCTCTAAAATCGTAAAATAATACTTAAATTCACTCATCAATTACTTTGCTTATTCTTTTAATCCCTACATTTTGATAGAATATGAATTGGGGATAAGCTACATTGTGAAGACTAGCTAACTAGCATATCTGGAGGCTATTCAAGTGTTTGAAGTAACTGCTAATAAGTCAAAAAGAGGACTTTAATGTATAGATAAAGCAATGACAGGAACCCTTTAACTATTTAAGTGATGACCTCAACGATGACTCATGGGTTTCTATATCAAATATAACCTTTGCTACACATATTAAAAACGTGGCATTGCTTAAAGAATTAGGTATCTTTAAAGTCACCATTGAAATTTGGCAAAGAAGGAAGAGATTATATAACGGATGTGGTGATGAGAGTGAAAGTGAGCACTTGTGATCCCATTAACAAAAGAATTATTCATTATTGTATAAATGAGTAGGGTTGTGATATATTAAATTATCGCATCGTGTTTATTTAAAGATAAGTATATGTCGATATATATTTTTTAAAATAATTTCACTTTTATTGCATATCAGACTAATTAAATTAAGTAGAGAATTATATATTGATGTGGATTTGCTTGGTGAGTCACAAACATATACATCTTTTCAAAACAAGTACATTCAATGTAACCTTTATTTTAATGAGGTGCTTAACTAATCCAATCTTTTCTCAACTGAAATTTTGACCACTTCCTAGCCTGGCCTTTAAAGTGAAGGGAAATGGCCAAGTGACATGTTCTTTTGACTAAAAGTTATACATCGTTATTTGCCTATCAAAACATGACCCCTCCATGTGTCTTTGATTAGGTTTAATATCTGGGCCAAACATATTTCACATTTATAGATAATAAAGGGATAGAGATAGAGAAAGAAAGAGATATCCGTTAGGAATTATTTGTTGTTACCTGAATTTGATCACCAATATTTACAATAAAAGCATGTGGAGCTGGCTTCACAGTAATCCAATCATTTCCTCGCCTGACTTGAAGACCGGTGACTTTATCGTCCGGCAAGAGAAGGGTCATGCCACCAGGGTCCGAATGGGATGATAGACCAAGGGTCAATTCAGGTTGTGGACACTTTGGATAAAAATTTCCTCTTAGACATGCCCCAATATTCTCACCACCAAATGCATCTTGTAGACGTCTCTCTCCTAAACCAAGATTTATTGATAATACCTTCATCAACCTTCCACAGAGCTCCACAACTTGTCTACCATATTCATCAATCACTTCCCTAAATACATACATATATATATATTCAAACAAATTAAGATTATCCCTTCTAATTTTACTTTGATGATCACTTGTTTGTTAATATTGGTTGACTTACTAGTCAACTATTATTAGTGGCCGGCAATTGCAAAAGCATAAAGGAAACTTCAATATTCTTTATAGTACGATGATAAAGAAATTTCCAATATCGAAAGCACTTTAATTATATATAAATGAAATGACAAAGGTAAGTCAAGAGTCAAGAAGAAAGCAAGAAATGAAGGTGTAGAAGCTCTTAATAATTTACCTGCAATTAGATGGGAGAGCAGGCCATTTATTATAGTCTTTTAACGGCAAGGGAAGATAGTGAAGAAAGTAGTAATCACTCCAATCAAGAATGGCTCCTTTCTCTACTCCTAATCTGCTTCCATACCCTTCATAGGTCTTTGGAGAATTTGCATATTTTTGCTTCTCCTCCATCGGCAAATGAAAGAATTCTCTCCATATTTCGCGACCTCGGTCGAGCAACTCAGGCTTAATTCCATGGTTGATAACTTGGAAGAATCCCCAGTCGCGACAGGCTATGGAAATTTCGCCAAGTATTGAAGCGCGAAGAGTATCATCTTTTCCATATAGACCTCCAAGATCAACAATAGGGATATTGACATCATCATCACTTGCGGAAGAAGAAGAAGAAGATGAAGATTTTATGCTTGGCCTTTCGAGCGGTGGCTTGATATATCGATTAGGAACTTCATCTAGGCAGCTTTCTGATAAGGATTGAACACGAACAATTGGTTCAGGCCAATCTTGAAGATTGTTCATCGCTTTTAATAAGGTTGGTGTTCTTCTATATGAATTGATGATGATGAAGTGCCATGAAACAATCAGAATGAAATAAACAAAGTTCTTATTAGATTATTTTTCTTTTTTCGGTTTCACCAAAGAAAGAAAAGAGAGGCAGAGGGAGAGATGGGGACGAGAGAAACAGAACTGAGGAGCGGTGGTTAAAAGGAGAGGAAGAGTAGTGGCGAGTCCAAGCATGTGAAATAGACATAGATGTGAACGTGAAAATGGTGGAGGTTTAATTTCTTTAAAAAAATATATATTTTGGATGTGGAAGTGACATACACATATATAAATATACTTATATTAATTATTGGTCAATAATCTATTGATTAAATATCTGTTTTTCGCATAATATATAATATTAAAATTCAAATTTTGACACCTTATTTTCTTAAAGAATTTCTGAAGCATGCGTACTTACAATTAATAAAGTATATATACTTTTCAATCTAATTAATTTCCCATTTCAATTTCTCTTTTCCCTTTATAAATTAAAATAAATATCATATTTATGTATTTTTATCTGTATCCATATTCATATCTCATATTATATGCTCACGGAACTAGGAGGGTTGATGGGTGCCAATGTCCCCCTAAATTTATAAAAATAAAAATTTGACACATAATTTTTTGAATAAAAAATTATAAATATAAATATATGCTATATATTACTTTGATCCCTAAATTTTTGGCCTAGCTCCATCATTCCCCACATACATCTAACTAATTTAAAATATCCATATAAATACCTCATATACGTTAATTAATCTAAAATAGTTAATAGTTATATAAATAGAATATAAGATTTAAGGATGAAAATTATTTTTAAATTTTTATTTTTATCATATTAGCTAAATATATACATTTGAGTGCAGATAAAATGGAATCATATGTTTACTTGCAATAATTAAGCAATTAAGTGTGTCCAATTGTTAATTGTGTGTGTGGTTGTAACTTTAGTGAGGTTGAGAAGCTTTTCTTTCTTTCTTTCTCTTTTCTTTTTATAAGGGTAAGTTGTAAGTGTGGGTTTCAACTTTTCCATGCAAGTTGGTGATTCATAATATATAAAAATAAATAAATAAATATGGAAAAAAAAAGAAAAGAATTAGAAATTATTAGAAATATAAAATAAAATTATTCTTTAAATTCTCACTTACTAGCTTAAGTTTTTAGTTAATTTTGTGATTTTTGAAATGATATTAGATATTTTCAAATTAAAAAAATTAAAATTTAATTAAATTCTGATTATCTTTATTTATTAATATATTTATTCACGCTTTGAACTCAATAAATTATATATAAAAATATATATATTAAAAATATAAAATTATTTTTAAAATCTCTTATCTACTTAAATTTTTAAATTGAGTGATTATCGACATAGGTAAATTATCAACCATATATAAATTCACATACAACAAATCACGAGCATGACACATGAAAGGGAACCATATGCAGATGTTCCAATTTCGGCGCCAACCACAATCGCAGCTTACTATTTCTATTTTAACTTCTTCCATTCTAATATTGTCACATTATTGAGATTTGACATCTCTTCTATAAGACAAAAAATCTGCAGGACCACTCAATATTTTCCTTCAATATTCTTCTCTAAAACAAAAATATACAAATTTTCCATATGTTCATGTAAAGGGATTATAAGAAAGAAGCAATATATTGATTATAAAACCACCAACTTTTATAATTAGAAATCTAAATTTTTCTTATATTTTACTAAATAAATGAGTGTTTAAAATATGCATTACTCATTCATATCGAGTATGTATAAAATTGGTATAATATGTATCAATTATTTATTCATTCCTTTGAGCTGCCATGGGTACGGAGGTATTTCCCGGCCTGACCCCATAGCAGCTGGACATATAAAACGTGTTCTTCCTAAACGTTTTACAGGACCTTACGCATCTTGCTTTCAAGGGCCCAAACTCTCATCTCAACTAATCGTACCAATCTCATAGTCTTAATTCAATCATGATTCGTGTTATCCCAAATTGAGCAGGTGTAAATCAAGAGTATTAAATATAAGATTTAGACAACTTCTCCTTTTGAATGAGTTTTTGAGTTAAGTTAAACCTATCTTTTTTCTATATAGGATCATAGTCGACTCTTATTTCGATGTTTAACCACTGCAAATATCATATCTTGGAAGTTTCAAGCTTCAAATATTCTTGGAGTGGGTAAGAGGACAAGTTTCCCTGCACTAGGTAACACAATTTATTTACTTTCTTTCTTTGAATCGCCTTATGGCTTCTTTTCTTTCAGATTTGAGTCTTTCTCTAGGAGCTCATTATCCTATTAACTAATTATTTTTGTTGAATTAATAGACCAGTAATTTTTTTTATTAAAAAATAATTAAAAAAAAAAACTATCAGATATATGTGTATTTAGTTCTCTATTTTACACCAACCTAAAAGATAAGTTCATTCCTTTCACTCTTGGACATTTTCAAAAATACATGAGAAGCATGACTTTCTATGTGGGAACGAGAAAAGGAGCTCTCTTCTCTGTTTACACCAACCTAAAAAAACACGTTATTCTTTTCACTTTCCACATTTTCCCAAATACGTGAGAAGCATGGTTTTCTGTGAGGTGAATGATGAGAAAAAGAGCTTTCTTCTTCTCTCTCTTGTTTTAGAGTGAGAAATTTTTCTTTCTTCTCTTTTTTCTTAAGAGAAAGTCCTCTGTTCCTATTGGTAAGCGACCTTTACTGGCCCTGGGCAGGGAAGGTACATCCTTTGGTTGACTACTTTTGGACTGGGGCGGCAGCAATTCTGCATTGCTGATTTTTCTCTTTGGTTCTGCCTAGTTAGGGTGTGGCATTGGTTTGAGCTTTTCTGGGATGAGCTGAATGAATTAATGCAAGTTTGGAAGTTTTCATTTTTAAAGTGGTGATTGGACCTCAAGATTTTATTTTACAAACTGTATATGATAAGGAAACCCGTGAGACACATTGCCTGATTAAAACCTCTGATATAGATAGTTTTATTTTTATTTTTTAGCTTTACTTGAATGAATTCTTCCCTTACTTCCTCAATACCACATTTTTTTCCTCTTTCATGGTGAAGTTGACGTGAATATATAGAGAGAGAGTAGTGATCAAAAGGCCAATGTAACTACTAGTTCTGGACAATATATTGTAGATTGATGATTGTAATTATAAGGATTGAGACTTTAAGACAAAATGGAAAGGAATTTATTAAGTTTGTTCTTTATTTTAATTTTAAATTTTAATTTAATTATGATTGGGTTCATTCAGTTTAGTATTTGATTTTATTAAATTTGATGATTTAAATTTATTAAGTTAAAAAAAATGAGAAAAATTCAGTTTTGAAATAAAATCGAACTAGACTAATTAAAGCCAATTCAATTTTCGAGTCAAAATGATTCTAATCAAATTTGTATTTGATCAATTCTGATCAAAACTAATTTAATTTTGAGCAAATGAATTCTGATTCAAAAGATGAGAAAAACGTAAATATAAAGGGAGGAAGAATAATCATACTCATTGTAATACTCTAAATTTTTAAATAATTATTGTTTTGATTTAATATTGATGGATTCATAAATATAATTATTTAGGTGATTCAGGCTAACTCTCATTCTCTATATAACCACCTCGGTAATTTTCAAGTGTAGTAGATATTAATTTTATTTATAATTTCAATTTTATTATTATATGTTCAAGGCATATTCATGCATTCACTTATATATATGCATTCACTTAGATAATTAATTTATTTCCATTAACAATTTGATCCTCACATTTTATTTTTATTAACAAATTAATTCTCATAATTCGCTAGTTATAAAAATTAATTTATTAATAAAAGTAAAATGTGAATCAAATTATTAATGGACATAAAATTTAAGGATTAAATTATTACTAAATTTATATTAGACACTAATTTGTAAGTTTTATCAAATATGTAAAACCAGTATTCAATTTGTTTTTAAATTTTTTATGAATGCTTGTACAAATTGTTGAAATATAATTGCGCATTTGGACCCATTATCTGATGTATTTACATTTCAACCTTTTTTGTTACAACATGTTAAAATTTGCTTATTATTGGGGTTGGAAGATAAATAAATAAATAAATAAATAAATATATATATATATATATATATATATATATATATATATATATATATATATAATTAATTTTTTTGATAATAATAAAATTTTATATTATGTAAAAAAATTATTTATTAAATGACTACCAATAAATATTTTCAATAACAGTTACCCTTCTTTCTTATTATTTTTTTTTTTTCATGGTCATTGTTTTTTTTTTCAATTATTTTAAATTTGTGTATTTTTAAAATAGACGTGGTATCAACTCATGTACCTTCTTATTGATAAATTTTGAGTTCTTTATTTGCTTCCTGCTTTATAATGATATATCTTATTTTCATGTTATGATTTATAAAGTTATTGGGTGTGACCTTTTATTCTATGAGTAGAAGTAGTTATAGCTTTTCTCGAGATTAAAGCTTGATGGCTATTAAACTTATAGAAAAATTATGAAGTCTAACAATGATAGATCATTATCGAATGAAGCATGCTTTTATTTAGTGGCTAACTCAAGCACTTTATTAACACAATCAAACCTTTTAAATCACTATTATTATTATTATTATTATTATTATTATTAGTAATACATTTTGAATTTACTTGCAATATAAAGTTGTGTACTTCAAAATTTTTATTTTGTCTGATTTTAATGAAATCTCCTTTTTCCTTTTAAAAAAAAATAAAAGTATTCCATTCAGAAATTTTATAATTAAAATTTGTCTATTTTAAATTAAAATTAAAATCTAAAATTTTTTAATAAATATTTTTAATATAATAATTTTCTCAATAGCAACTTAAACTCCAATTCTTTGCAATACGGGTAATTTTTATATCTCATTTTTTATTTTTGTTCAATATTTTACTTTTTTCTCTTAATTTCAATTTATTATTGAAAAACTCCTGAGCCTTAATTTTGTTTCGTAAAAAAAATCACTTTAACCTGTAATAGTAAGTTTATAGATTAAAAAATCTCTCTCTAAAAAATATAATTTCAGTACTTTTTCGTTAATAGTAAATCCTTTTTCCTTTTTAGGAAGTAGATCATTGTGATGGCATTAATATTTTTATGATAGATCTAGACAATGATTGAAATGACTGATATTTTTTTAGTGTAAGAAAAAATTAAGTAAAAAAGTAATCTAATTAGTTTTTAACCTGAAAACTTACTATGATGTGTTGGATTGATTTTTATAAAATAAAATTAAAAATTAGAATTTTTTAATAATAAATTAAAATTAAAAAAAAATGAAATATAAAACAAAATTTAAGGACAGGTTAGAATGTAATTGGAGTGCTTGTTGGCTTCAATAGGTTTCATCATTTTTCCAACTTATTTCTAGTAATAATAATTTAATTGACTAAAAAGTCATAAATACATATCATTTCTCAAGAAAAGAAAAAAATAAATATTAGTGAATCATACTTGGAGAAATTATTCAACAATAAGACTTCAAATAATCAAACAAAAGAGCATGCAAGTAATAATTATAGGAGGGCAGCAATTAAATAAGCTAATTATATCATTAATTGAAAGATTAAAATTGAACATCCACGTTTCAATATCTAATATCTTTCACTTTTTTTTTTTAATTTTTTTAGCGTGATATTAATTTATATATTAAAATAATCAGGTAAAACGATAAGAATATATAAATGTGAAAAGGAAACGAGTATGGCTGTGGGTAAGCTATAATGAATGGGACATGGACAAGTTGGCTGTGTTGAAACGCAAGGATACAAATAAGGCACAGCTTTTTCACATTTTTTGCAATTTGTTTTCTTCTACACCCGCCAAAGCCCTTGAAAGGTTGATGCGAATGAAAGAAGCAATAAGTACCCTGGTCCACCTAACTTGGTGGCATAAGGCACTTCACGAAATCTGGCAAAGCCCTTGAAAGGTTGATGGTGGGAATGAAAGAAGCAATAAGTACCCTGGTCCACCTAACTTGGTGGCATAAGACACTTCACGAAATCTAGCGAAGCCAGATTCCAGGCTCCCCCTCTCCCTTTACCTTGTATATTGACGACAAAAAAAACAAAAGAAATAAGCAATAAGTCATACTTTTTTTTTTAATTAAAATTATTTTTTTTAAGTATTAAGATTATTTCTTTGCTAGATGAGTAAATTTTGATTCAAATTAAAAAAAATATTAAATTAATATCATTTAAAAGTTTAGTTATATTTTTTAGATAAATTAGTGTGAATTTTCTTTTAAGGAATTTTATATATTCGGCTCACTTTGATTTTTTAAGAAAAAATTAATAAAATTAAATCAATTCGAATAGTTTAATTTTAATTAATTACTGTGGAATTTCAAATTAAAGCTTATATATATATATAATTTTTAAATAATTTCTAATAAAATCAATTTTTAATTGAATTATTCACTAAACTAATTTATTGAGCATAAATCTTTCCAACAAAAAAATTATTGAACATAAAATATGTATTTTTAGTTTTACTCTTTTTATTTTTATAAAAGATTTAATGATTTATTGATAAGAATTATAAAATAAGTATGACATAATTTTTTAAAAAAATTTAAAATTTTATATTCAAAGATATATGGATATAGTAAAATAATTTTTTCAGTAATAATTAGTTTTTTTTATTCAAGATAAACTTTGTATAGAATTGTTCAACTTGCTATCTCTATTATATGCAAAAGAGTGTAAATCATAGAATCCTAACGAAAGAACAAGTCGCACTATTAAATTTTATTAATAAAAAATTATTAATCACAAAGTCTCCAATTAAAAAAAAATTAATAATTCACACTATATTTTAAATTGTTAAAAAACTCATTCAAATACCGTAAAAATAAATAAAACCCATTAAGGAAAAAAACAATAAACCTAATAATGGGGAGAACAATATTAGATAGAAAACTTTAAATTTATTCATAACGAAAATAAAAATGAAGAGAAATAAAATATGTTTCAAATAGACACAAATTTAAAAATTTATTAAAAAAATTAATAAAATCGATTTCTTAATAATTATCGTGAAAATTTTACTATGGCTAAAAAAAAAAAAGAGATGAGAGGAGATTTATTTTTCTCGTATTTTTAGTTTTACTAGTAAAAGTATATATATATATATATATATATATTTCTTTTCTTGAGGATGCAAGGACCAGGCAAAGTGGCTTTCATGGGACAACTCACAGGGAAAGGAACAAGAACCACTAGTACTGTAGAGCTATGATTATTAATTTCTGGTCATATGAATTTTTTTTTTTTTATTGATTATCCAAGTTAAATGCATGTTGTATCCTTATAAATAAGAAAACATTGTGGAGCAAAAGTTTATTTTAATTTTGTTTGTTCTTAAATTTTAGTGAAATTAAATTTTCATTGGATTTTACTTATATTTGAACTCATAATATTTTTGTTAAAGAAATTTTAGAACTAAACTATTCATTTGTTTTCAATTTCTATATTTAATTTTAGATTGCTTTTAAATTTATGAATCTAGATTTTAAATTTAAAATTCATAAATTTAAAAATATTTTATTTAATTAACAAAAAATTTTAATTTTGAAATACATGTGAGTATTTAATAAAAAAATATTTTTTGAAGTTATATTTAAATTTTAAAAATTATAATTAATAAAAAAATAATAAATTACCTAAAATAAATAGTTGGGGAGATTCGAATTCAAGATCTCCCTACTTCCTTCACTTTAAAGATGAAGGAATATCAACCAGGCTACTCCTAATTAGCATAATGTAATTAAAATTTTTATTTCAATTTTTATTTTTAAATTTTTATACTTATTTTAAACTTCATTAAAATTTAAATTTATATTTTTAAATTTTCTTAAATAATATATTTAATTCAAAATTATGAATTTAAATACAAAAATTCAAATAGAGAATTTTTATCCCATTTTGTATTTAGAGTCTGCATTTTATGTGGGCCTTTCCCATAATTTCTACCTTTAATTTGTGGCCCATTCTTTTAAACTAAAATGACCAAGTATGGTCCATGAGCTTCACCAATGCAATCCCAAATAAAAGAAAAAAAAAATCTAAAAACGAACAGAATACTCATGAAAATCAACACATTTAAATTTCAATTTTATTAATAGCTCTAATATTTAAATCTGCTTCATACTTAATTAAAATTTATTTTAAACTATCTGTATTCATTCGTACTTAATTAAAACCCTAATTTTATCTGAATCAGTTTAATTTTTTATATTGAATTAATAATTTATATTTAAAAATTTAATAATCTAATAAAATATTTAAAATTTAAATATAATATTTTATATATTTATAAATATTATTATAAAAATAAAATATTTTATTTATTTATTTAATCAGATTCTGATAATGAATAGGGAAACATAAAATTTAAACCTGATAGGTGTTATCTTTTTAAATCTCAAATATATCCTAAATTCGATTATAAATTATTTAAATATGTTATAATAGAGTTTGGTGGGATTAAATATTTAAAAATGCTCGATCCGCTACCATTCCTAAACTAAATGCTAATCTAAATTAATTTAATTTTATAAATTATTTTAAATTTTATGTAAATTAAAATAAATTATAAGTGGGGAGTTAAACTTTGCACCCCTAGTCTCAAATTGACATTTCTTTTATTTGTTTTGTTATGGTTGGCTAAGACCATACTTGGTCACTTTTGTAGCTTAGCCCAACCTCAGCCTCCTTAAATGGACTAGAGCTCATGGAGCTTTAGGCTAGGCCATTAAACAACTACAGCCCATGCAAAACTTAAAATTTAATGGGCCATAAGTTATGTAATATCACTAAAGGAACCAAATTGAATTGAACAAATAATTTAATAAAATTTATTTAAATGTTTGAAATTTATAATTTTACATGTTAATTTTAAATTTAATTAATTTTTTTAATATTTTAGATTAATATATTTAAAATATTATTTTCTATTAAATTCTCAAAGTGAATAAATTTTGTATTAATTTATTTTAATATTACCTTATATAAATAATAAAATTATTTTAAATATTAAAATAATTAGTTAAATCAATATTGTAATTCTATCACTTATATCCACTGTTTCATTTGTATTCATTTTCCATGTGAATATATATTTTCAATATTTTTCTCAATAATAACTCTAATAATAATTTTAATAAAAAATTTTAATAATAGAATAAAAAAATATTTAATTTGTAACTTCATGGCTATTTTTGGTAAGAAAAAGGCTACGAGAAAAATATAAAAAAAAAACTCACAATTTAAATTATTATAAAAATATGATTAAATGTTACTTTAATAAGAAGATAGATTGAGTCAAAGTGCATAGCCAAAATGGGTTTTAAAAATGGGAACATAGGTGACTTAAAAAAGGAAGAAATTAAAGTTTAATGTTTCTTGGAAAATTAGAATTAGAAATTTTAATTATTTTCTTTTACATGTAATCTTTTACAAGAGATTATGTCTTATCCATTATTTATAATTAATGACTCTTTCAATTTAGCTAATGCTAGTTTTTTTTTTTTCTAATTATTTGATGAATATATCCAAATGCCCATTGTTTATTTATTTGGATAATGACAGAAACTTTATTTATTCCATAATATATATATCATATAAAAGACATACATAAAGCTTGAGTTGATATTAATTATGAATTAAATTTGTAATATGAGTAGTCTCCATCACACATTTAAACTTCAAATTTTATTAATAATATTTTATTATGAAATTAACATGCCTGTGTGAGATATTTATATTTTATATATAAAATAAAAGGTAAGTAAATTATTTCTCACTCTTAAAGATTACACATACCTCATTTATGTTAAATATAAAATTACAGAACTTTAATTATTGTGGATATTTTTAGTAATATAATGCTTTATTCAAGTAAGAAATATAATTATATATACATATATAATTTTTATCATAATTCAAAAGCTAAATTATGAATTACCCATTAAATGATACAACTAACTCAATTTTAGTGAAAGTAAAACTTAAAACTTTCTAGATTAGAGAACCTCAATTTTAGCATTAGATTAAAGCCCTTAAATATTGTATTTAAATAATATAATGCATCAAAATTATAATATTAGAGCATAATATTGTTAATAATAACAAAACAATTATTTTAATAGTGTAAATATGCATATGCTAAGGTCTATTTAACGCACATTAATGACAATTTATATGGAAAATTGTACTAAATGAGAGGAAATTATATTTAATAAATTAGAAATTGTAAGGGAAAGCGGCCATAAAAATTCTAATCTTTGATAATATTTATAATTATACTTTATTTTTTTTTTAATAATTTCATTCTAATTTTTGATACACGATTTAATTTTATTTTATTGTTAAGATCAGTTATTAAACTTATTAGTAACACAATGTTATCATGACTAATAAGTATTAAAATATATATTAACCCTATTATTAAATTATCCTAATAATTCTTAAATTAAAAATAAAAACTCAGGATCCCCAAGTAAAAAATCAATTCTGCTCTTTTATGTTCATTCTTCTCCTACTTGTTTTTACTTATGGAAGAATGAGTCAGAGGAGTAGAATCGATTTTGAATTAGAGATTTTGAGTTTTCTTTTTAATTTAAATTTAACAATTAATTTTGATAATAGAGTAAAATTAATTCAGATGCTACAAGTTAGAATAAAATTATTAAAAAAAAAGATGAATAAAATTATAAAAATAAGCAGATATTAAAGTTTTTATGATTTGCCTAAATTATAATTCAACATGTAAATATAATATATTAAATAAATTTTAATGGGTGAATATTTATACGTTTGAAAACAACAAAATGACAGTAAAGGAAGTAAAAGAAAATGGGGTTGAATCCAAAAACCCTCCCATGAGTCCTAGATTGAAAAACACCATTAAAGCTGGATCTTGATAAGTGATGAAGGGGAGGGCAGGAAGAGGATGCGAAAACAAAGTGGAAGTCATTGTGGATTGAGCAACAGAATTAGAAAACTTCTGTTGGTGTGGTAGAAAACAAGAAGAAAAGGATAAAAATAATAATAGTCATAATGAGAAAAAAAAATTATATATATATATATATATATATATATATATATATATATATATATATATAAATGTAGTGGAAGGGTGAGTCAGGCATATCCTGTCACCCACCCAAATGGAAGAGAAGAGGAAACGCGTTCAGCGTGGTCTCCAGACGCCCTTAGAATCTTTCTTCACTTTCACCCGGTCACCCTTTTCTTCTCTTTGTTCATTCCCTTTCTCCCTCTCCCTCTCCCTCTCCCTCTCCCACACTCTTTCTTCTTTACTCGCCTTGGTTGAAAATATTTTATTTTTTAAAAAGTAAATTTTTCAAAAATATATATATTTTTTTCAAAACTTACTTTCTAAATATTATAATATAATTATGTTTAACATATAAATTAATTTTTTTAAGAATTAAATTTATTTATATAAAAAATTATAATATAATTTAAAATATAAAAATAATTTTATTTATTTATTTTTATCTATCATTTAAAAAAACATTTACTATAAATTTAAATTTATATGAAAATGAATTCATCAATCATATGTATTAATTAATTGTGTTAAATATAAATATTAATTTGATAATCATTAATTTCTTTTTATGTGAGTTTAAATTTATATTAGATATATTATTTTTTAAAAATTATTTTATTTAAAATTATTTATTATTTGAAGAGAATTAAGGAATGTTAATTAATATTTTTACCCATTATTAAATAATTTTAAGATTAGAAAAATTTAAATTCTCACCTTAAATAATAATAATAATAATAAAAGAGATTGAAGACACTTTCGGTGGCGCGCGTGAGTTAAGGTTAGGGCACAGAAGCACACGTAAAGGACAACCCGTTGAGACGGTTTGATAGTGGCTGACGAAAGTGGGTCCACTTCCGAAACTCCGAAATTCATTTACATTTCATTTGAATTTCATTTGAGTTTCATTTCAATTTTTTAGCAGATGCCAGAGAGAAATAGCTTAGCTAACAGCCTATAGGCCAGATGCTGTGCTGATAGAGAAGTGGCCCTCGCTTTGAAGTTTTGACTTTGACCACATTATCGAAGCAGAGTAAGCAAGAAAGAGAGCCGAAGAAAAGTCTTACCTTCCTTCCTCCTTCCTCTTGCCTCTTGAAGATATCTTTTCTGCATATAAAGAGCCCACCATTGCTCTCTTCTACCTGCAGCTCACAGCTTCATTTTATCATCTTCTATATACACCTTTACTAAGCTACTTACCTCACTTCATTAATCTCTCCTTCTTTTCTTCTCACAACACAAGAGACTGCTTATAGGTATGTTCTTATTCCAGAAAAGGAAAAAAAAGGGAAAAAGATGCAATTTTTTTGGTTATTTTTCATGGGTTTTGTTTGCTATTGTTTAAAGTTCGAATTTTTGTTTCTGGGTTAGCTTGAGTTGATTATTTTTAATATTTTTGTTTTGGGTTTTGTATTAGAAATGTTAGTTGATCTTAGAAGAACAAAGTCTTATCTTTTGGCTTGCGGGTAGCGGGTTGACTAATAGTGTTAGCTTTGGTTCTTTTGTTGTTAATCTGTGACTTTGAGCTTCTTTCTGCTTGTTTAAGTCAGAAAATTTGGGAAATAAAAGTTGGACTAGATGGAAATGGAAGAGTTTAATTTGACTTTCTTCAATTTGTCTACTGATGTTATCTAATTCTAACTTTCATAGATTTTTGGGACTTTCTATTTAGGGGCTGGGAATTAAAACTAGTTTTGTTGCTTGTACAATTACTGAATTATTTGAGACTCATAATTGAAGTTTCTTCTTTTGGAGTCCTTTTTTTTTTTTTTGGGGGGGGGGGGGGGGGGGGCCGGGAAGGAAGGAAATTGAGCTCTTAAGTGATTAGATTGTTTTTCCCTTTAACAGAGTGGAATATTGATATCTGTATGTTGTAATTATGCAGGGTTAGGCTATGTGCAGCGGTTCCAAGGGTAAACTTTTCCCTGCAAATCCCACCATGGAAGTTGAGTCTGGCAGTCCGAAGTATGGTATCTTGTCCAAATGCTCAGTGTTGCTTGAATTGTCAGCCTCTGATGACCTTGTTGGCTTCAAAAGTGAGATTGAGGAGAAGGGTTTAGATGTTGATGAGGCAAGCTATTGGTATGGTAGAAGAATTGGGTTGAAAAAGATGGGTTTTGAAGAGAGAACGCCTCTTATGATTGCAGCCATGTTTGGAAGTACTAATGTTTTGAAGTACATAATTGGTACTGGGAAAGTTGATGTCAATAGAGCCTGTGGTTGGGATAAGGTTACCGCCCTTCACTGTGCTGTTGCTGGCGGCTCCAATTCTTTGGTTGAAATTGTCAAGCTCTTGCTTGATGCATCTGCTGATACTAACTGCATCGACGCTAATGGAAACAGACCCAGTGATCTCTTTACCCCTTCTTTGAAGTCTCCCTGCAATTCAAGAAGGAAGTTGGTGGAGTTGTTGCTAAAAGGTGAAAGCTTGAGTGAAGATGAAGAAGAAAAGCTGATCATGATGTCTCTGCCAGCAAAAGAAGGAACCGAGAAGAAAGAATATCCAATTGATGTGTCTCTGCCAGATATAAACAATGGGATATATGGTACAGATGAGTTTAGAATGTACTGTTTTAAGGTTAAGCCTTGCTCGAGGGCATACTCTCATGATTGGACAGAGTGTCCATTTGTCCATCCAGGAGAGAATGCAAGGAGGAGAGACCCAAAGAAATACCCTTACAGTTGTGTCCCTTGCCCTGAGTTTCGCAAGGGGACATGCCAGAAGGCTGACTCCTGTGAATATGCACATGGCGTTTTTGAGTCATGGTTGCATCCTGCTCAATATCGAACCCGGCTATGCAAGGATGAGACTGGTTGCTCACGGAAAGTTTGTTTCTTTGCTCACAAGCCTGAGGAGTTGCGGCCTGTATATGCTTCCACAGGTTCAGCAATGCCTTCACCCAAGTCTGTTTCAGTTAGTTCAATGGACACGGCAACACTGACTCCTTTGAGTCTTGGTTCACCATCATTGACATTGCCTACTGTCTCAACACCACCCATGTCTCCCTTGGCAGTAGCCTCTTCATCCCCCAAGAGTGGAGGGTTATGGCAGAATAAAGTTAACCTCAACCCACCCGCTTTGCAGCTCCCAGGAAGTAGGCTAAAGACGGCGTTATGTGCTAGAGATTTGGATTTGGAGATGGAATTGCTTGGGCTGGAAAATCACATTAGCCAACTTCAGCAACAGCAATTGATGGATGAGATATCTGGTCTATCCTCTCCATCTTGTTGGAGCAAGGACTTCAACAGGATTGGAGATTTGAAGCCTACTAACCTTGATGATGTTTTTGGATCTTTCGATCCTTCTCTGTTGTCTCCATTGCAGGGGATGTCATTAAAATCTTCAACACCGACCCAATTGCAATCTCCTACTGGACTTCAGATTCGCCAAAATATGAATCAATCTCGTTCAAGCTACCCGGCTAATCTCTCCTCCACTTCTGTGAGGAAACCTGCGTCATATGGGTTTGATTCATCTGCTGCAGTGGCTGCAGCTGTGATGAATTCAAGGTCTTCTGCCTTTGCTAAGCGGAGCCATAGTTTCATTGATCGTGGAGCAGCAGGAACCAACCGTCTTGGCATCACTGCAGCAGCAAATTCTGTATCCATGGTGTCCTCCAATCTTTCAGATTGGAGCTCTCCTGATGGAAAACTTGATTGGGGTGTTCAAGGAGATGAGCTGAACAAGCTCAAGAAGTCTGCTTCATTTGGATTTCGTAACAACAATCACACAACAGCGGCAGACTTGACACTATCCAATGTCAACGAGCCTGATGTGTCTTGGGTTAATTCCTTGGTTAAAGACGTTCCTACTGCTGGGCTTGGTGCAGAGAAGCAATACAATCTCAGTAAAGGAGTCCATGAATCGCTTCCACCATGGATGGAGCAGTTGTACATAGAACAAGAGCAGATAGTGGCATAAGCAACATCTGTGCGCTTGAAGCTTATGTGACAAATTCAATACTATTTGAATTCATATTAGTAACTGATAATTGTATTTATGTTTAGAACACTTAAATAGAACTAAAGTGCAGACCAGTGAAGACCGAAAACTCTCTGCAGGAAGTCTCTGCTCATATAATTGATAGGCCAAGTGAGGAATTAGAATAAATTTTATTAAAAGGGACAAGAGAGGTGAAATTTTTTTAATTATTTATATTCTTATTTCTTTTTCTCCCAAGTGAGGAGATTGTACTTTGAATTTCTGAGTAAAGTTTAAGATTCAATGCAATATGGAGAGAGTATAATTTCTCTGATCAAACTTCTGTAAGCAAGAAAAAAGAAGAAAAAAAGGCTCTTGGGGCTTCTCCTTCATGTTGGCTTATATTAACAGCTTATAGTAAAATGCTATTTTTTTTTTTTTCTGGTAAGTTGTTGATTCTGCATTTTCTTTGATGGTCTAGTGGGCATCTTTATTGCACCATTGGTGGTTCTTGGGTATTGATAATATTTCACACTTTGGGGCACATCTTGAATTTCATTGGATCAAAAATAATACTGGGGATTCTGTTGGATTATATTTCTTTCTTGACAAGATAAGATCACGGTTTAGTGCTGGTCTTGTCCTCTGTAGTCTGACCAGTGACCCTCATATTCTTAGGTCTTGTCCTCTATAGCCTGACCAGTGACCTCTATATTCTCAGCAACATGTGATTTCAAAGGTATGAAGATTGTTTAGCAGAACTAGTATGTTATGGATTCATTCAAGGACCCTAATAAAGGGAAGGAGCTCTGGTACAGGGGGCAGAATGCCTCTCATGCATGTGATTGATGGTCTTGGATTTTTATTTATTTATGTTTTTTTTTTCAAAGAAAATTCTATTGATCAGTGGTCTAGTACATGGCCCAAGCCCAACAAGTCAAACAGTAGGCTGCTCTGCCCAAAGCCCAATAAAAACCCATAGCCTAACAAGCAAAAATGGCCAGTGGACGCTTGATAGAACAAGACAGGCATTTCTCAGTTGAATTCAGATTTGAGAAGCAAGCCATTTTTGGTTAGGGACAACGATTACAGTATCCATGGGAATCGTCATTTTCGAATCTAATTAATATTTAAAAATTTTGAATTTATCTTAAATTTAATTATTATTATTTAAAAAATATGATCTATTTAATTTTATATACATATATTCTTAATCAATTAAAAAAAATTACATTAAAATAACTTTTTTGTATTATGATTTTAAAAATAAAAACATCATCAATGAAACACAAATATTAAATATCAACCCACATATAGGCCAAGGATTTATTGAGTACTCTAAGATTTCTTTGAAAATTGGGGATATGATGCTATTTGTAGTTTAAAAAAAAAATACATTAAATTGAATCTATTTCTCATTCATTGAAAGATTTATTTAAAATTTTAATTAAAAATAAAATAAAATTACGACACAATATTAATTAGAAATTCTTTATTTTAATGTTTTTAATTTTGAAAATATTCTTTTGTCGACTATATTCTAAAAAATAAGAGTTAAAATTTTTTATTTAATTTTTAAAATTTTTTTATAAATAAAATATATATTTTAATGCATATTCTCTCTATTTCCATCTGATTTAATCATTATAGGATATTTCAATAAATTTTTAAGATTTCTTTAATAATTTAGTGTAGTGAATTTGTATAATTTTTGGTATAAACTTTTAAAGAAAAATTTCCCTATTCTACATTTCTTTAATATCAAGATTAAATTAATTAAAAATATTTAATACTAAAAAAAAATGAGCTAATAACAAATTTATTAATATGAATTTAAAAATTTTTGTCAATTTTTAATAATAGTTTAAAATTTTCATTTTTAAATTATTTATAATGTATTTTTATTTTTAGAAAAAAATATTTTTTTTAATTAGATTTAAAACAAAAATTTCTGCTTCAATCACTTTTTTTTAAGGGTAAAATACAACAACTTATTCTTTATATTTTTAAAATTAAGTAATTTAATTTCTAAAATTTGACAAAATCTACAACTTAGTTTTTCAATTAAGTTGATCGTTAACTCTAACAAAAATAACCAAAATTCCCTCAATTCTATTTTCAATTGGAAAATAATTTAATATTGAAACTTTATTAATAATTTAATCCTTGATGAGATTCGGTTAAATCAATAAAATAGTCTCTATAATTTTAAAATCAAGCATTCTAATCCTTAATATTTTAATAAATTTACAAGTTAATTCTTACAATTAGAATTATGGTTAATCCCCCGTTAAATTTAGCAAAAATATCAAAATTTTTTAACTATATTTTCAATATAAAAATAATTTAATCCTTAAAGTTTTATTTTAATAATAATTTACATCCATATTCATATATTTTTTAGTTTTTCTATATATAACAATATAATATAATATATATATATATATATATATATATATATATATATTAAAATAATAATAACTTAAATTGAATTTTACAAAATTACAAGGATTTATTTATAAATAGATATAACATTTAAAAATTAATTTATAAAATATATGAATAATTTTATAATTAACCAAAATTTTTAAAGATCTAAAAGTAATTAATTTATGTTTTAATAATTTAAATTTAAAAATTTTTAATTTAATGAGACCCATATTTTAAAATATAGAGATTAAATTATTAATAAAATAAAACTTTAGGAATTAAATTATTAAGAAAATAAAATCTTAGGGACTAAATTATTTTTAAATTAAAATAAAAATAAGAACATTTTGATCATTTTTACTTAAATTAATGAAAACTTAAAGAACTTCTAATGGTAAGAACTTAATTATAAATTTTGTTAAATTTTAAATATTAAATTATTTAATTTTAAAAATATAGAGACTAAATTATAAATTTTGTTAAATTTTATAAACTAAATTTTAGTTTACCCTTTTAAAAAAGACATTACTGCTTATTGAATGGTTCTCCTTTGAATAAGCCATATTTATTTCCTATGATTTTGAGTGATGAACCCATTTGCATTTGTGACCTTAAAAGAGGTATTTGAAAATTGGGGCATACCTCTCTCTCTCTCTCTCTCTCTCTCTCTATATATATATATATATATATATATATTTATTTATTTATTTACATAAATAAGCACACAAACAACTCAGTGATAACATACATTCTTAGATTTGGTAGGTTATATAGAATATAATTATATTATTGACTCATTCGAAATGACATCTAAATTCACAGAATGTAAAAATTATTAATTAATATTTTGAGATTATCGTAAAAACTTAAAATTTACATTAAAAAAATATAAAATTTTAATTTGGTTTATTAGAACAAAAGGATTTAATATTTTTAATCGCATATAATATATTTTAATAAGAAAAACATATTGCTGTACAATTATTTATTTTTCAACAGGATAAAGGACCAAGTTGACAGACAAAATCAAGCCCAGAGTCTCTTGTACGTTTGGTTTGGTAACTACTAGTATAGGCTTCCACAAAACCGGTCTGTGCTTCATTTCCGATACTCTCAAGCTCCATTTCAGCATCTACAGAGAAGAACTCAGCATCCCATCAAAATCGAATCCAAATTATGCTCTCAGGTCTTTGTCCTTTTTTGTTTTATACACTTGGTTATAATGCATATTACCTGTTCCCTGAATTTCCTATTAGACAACTCACTCAATTTAGCACTCGGTTCTATTCCCACAATGCATTTTTGCCTGTTTGATCATGAAAAGAGGGGGAAATTTTCCTTCTTTATAGGTCAAATGATTTTGAAGAGCTAGAGAAACTTGCTCTTATATGTCATTGTTGTTAAGAATTGGTTTTAATGCTTTTGTTATCACATATTCTTGGAATTTAAATTTGCGGGACTTTAGTTTCATATTGATTTTTGTTCTTTAAAGGGCTGGCTACTGGAGGTCACTTGCAGCCCAAATTTATCAATTTGCAAACAAGGCATGCTCCTGGTATGTTTTTCCTCTTATTTATTTCGCAATTTCTTCCTTTATACACCTCAAATGTGCAATAATATTTAACCCCTTTAGCATATTTGATTCTTGGTTAATGTATGTTATTCTGGCATGTTTAACATGCATCAATATGCTTCTCAAGCATCAAGACTGTTGGGTATTTGCAGGTTTTGAGGTGGGGAAATTATATTTTTCAAGATTTAGGCCTCATTTGAATAACAGAATCACTTGCAAATTTTCCCCATTAGAGAAAGTTGCATTTACTAGTGAGGAACATGAAAAGAACTGGCCTTTGGTTAAGATGTGTGGAATTACAAGTGCTAAGGATGCTGCGATGGCGGCAGAAGCTGGAGCTAATTTTATTGGGATGATACTTTGGCCCAATTCAAAACGTTCCATTTCACTTTCTTTAGCAAAGGAAATTTCAGAAGTCGCAAGGGAATATGGAGCAAAACCTGTTGGGGTGTTTGTGGATGATGATGCAGACACAATATTGAGAGCTGCAGATGCTTGTGATCTTGAATTTGTTCAGGTATATTTATCTGATTTTTGGCTTAGTTGTGTATAGCAATAACATTAATTTTTACACTTTTTATGCTTTGTATTTGCAGCTTCATGGAAATGGTTCACGGGCAGCTTTTCCAGATTTAGCTCAAAAACAAATAGTATATGTTCTTCATGCAAATTCAGATGGAGACCTTCTAAATCAAATTTCAGATAAAGATTGTTCAATGGCTGATTGGATTCTTGTGGATAGTGCAACAGGTGGCAGGTAAGAAAATACCATACCTTGTCCCCCCTTCTTTTCAGCAAGTTCATTTGTCAAGCTTTATTTTGCATGCATATGAATTGCTACTATGAACCATCATCTCAAGGTCTAAAATGCACAATTTTTGATTTTATGCCATCACTGTAATAGTTGCGCATCTGCAAATTTAATTAGGTATGCACTCAATGTTGTGCAGCAATAAGTGAATTAATAATGGAACTGCTTAGAGCTGAATCTTCTTTTGATGCCTATTGCACACCTTTGGCAAGAGGCCCAAGACTAAAATGCTTAAAGTAGGTTTGGGAGACAGACCATAATAGAGCATAGAAATAACTTTCTCAATAATCTTTCGATTTCCATCATAGTCTATCAAACATGCTTTTTGGGTGTACTTCAATTGAAACAATCAATTACTTCAAATATTTAAATTAATAAATTATTTTGAATCTCGGTGTCCCATACTAATATCAGTTTGCATTATCACTTCAAGATTAGAAATATTTTAAGATTCCCATTCTTTGTTCTTAAGTTTTTCCTGATATCCTGTTTCCAGTGGCAAAGGATTTAACTGGGCGCAGTTTAAGCTACCACCAATTAGAAGCAAGCTTGGGTGGCTCTTGGCAGGAGGGATCAACCCTGACAATGTTTATGAAGCTCTATCTACCCTGAAACCTCATGGTGTTGATGTCAGTAGTGGCATTTGTGGCTCAGATGGCATTAAGAAAGATCAATCGAAAATATCTTCCTTCATGAGTGCAGTCCGTTCTGTGCAGTATTGATTGGTCATGTGCAAGGGAATCGATCAGTAACTGCCAGACTGCAAAGCACCTGATCATATCGCCGAAAAGACATTAAATTTTTACTATGTATTCAATTCCATTTTACTTTTGTCCATCTCGGGGTAAAAATGTGGATGTAGCATAAGCTTTTCCTCATGCTAAAATACTACCAGCACCTAAAATTGTAAATTTGACTGTTTTATTCATTTACTTGGAGCAAGTTCATGCGCATCACAAGGAATGTAGCTCAATCTATAATCTGCCATTCTTTTCAATACTCGATGGTTTCCCTTTTTACAGATTAAAAATAAAGTTTTGCACAGCTGATTTCAAATTTAGGCTATCCTTAAAGAGTCCCGAATTGGTGTGAGACCCACATCAAATAGGGCTTAACTTTTGAGCCATATGGATATTAACTTTTGAGCCTTAATCTCACCTTAATTGTTAGGTCAGTAGTCCACGTGAGTCATGAAAATCAACTGAATATTAGCAGTACTTCATTAAAGTCCTTTCTCAAAGGGAAAGACTACAGTAGTAGTTGGATAGTAGTGACCAATTGCAAGTTGTGGGAGTGACATGATCTTCTTTCTATGCCATACATTTTTTGGCTTTGTAATGCATATAATGACAGAGAGAAAGGGCCAAAAGAAAAAGAGATTTGAGATTTTCTGTCGATATTACAACATAATCGGCTAACATTAACTATCTGCAATCTCTCCTATCAAATAAGGGAGAACACAAGATTTATGTGGGGCAGAATGGCTGTCCCCACTCCCCATTGGCTTTGTAAGGCATATATTGAGCAGTTGACAGAAGTAAAATAATTGGTGACAAAGAATCTTGGCTTGGTAGGCTTTACTTGTTACACCTAAACTTTTGCAGCTTCACTCTTTTTTCACACCTCCATACAGATTAGTATCTCTCTGATAGTAAACGACATCTCCAGTATCACTTACATAGTGATCTTGTTTCATGCTTCTTATAAGACTTCCCAGTAAGTGAAATGGAAGAGGTGCAGATTTCTTCGGTTCCCGGTAGTATTTCCCTAGCACAGGCTTAGCTGCTTCAGTCTGTCAAAGGTTAAATGCAGAAATCATAAGAACTAGAAGAAAGTGAGCTGCACAATTAACCTAGCTAGGGTAATAACTAAGGAAAAAGATTATACTCACTGCTTCAATTAAGTGGTAGTGTGGGATTTGAGGGAAGAGATGGTGAATCACATGAGTACCGATATCATGGTGGATGTTATTGATCCATCCATAGTCTCGATCAAGGGTTGTAAGCCCTCCTCTCAGATAACTCCATTCCTGTCAGTTTATAGCCAAAGCAAGAAAAAGAAAATCAGCTCGGAGGCAGGTACTACTGAGCTAAAGCTCATTGGTTAAAATTTCTACTTTCATATGTCAAACGCAGCAATAAATAGTTCATTCATTGCAGAAAAAAATGAGTGACCAAGGGTAGAAAGATTTATCATTTATCTTTGCACCTTTCCACGATACCAGGGAAGTTTGTCCTCATGACCATGGTGATGCAGGTAGGTCACAAAGTCCAACCACATGACAAAGATCTGCACTTCAATACAAATTCATGAGTACAAATAAGAATAAAATGAGTTGCAGAAATTCTTTCCCAGGCCCTTGATATGTAAGTTATTGCAGAAATAGACCTACCCAGTAGGGAATACCATAGAGTTTAACCATTTGGACAGGACCCATTACAAAGTTTAAATATACAAGCAATGCAGCCATTGCAGTCCAACAAGCTGTTGAGGTAAGAACACCTTTTCTCTCATTTGGGAGGAACAAATCACTATCTGGATGAAAATGAGAACCCTTTTTTCCAGGGCTTCTACTCCACTGCAGTTAATTGAAATTAAAACATCACTATCAGTACATTATTAGGTTCACAAGTAGATTTGACTAATTAAGATGCTAAAGGATTACCAGATAGAAAGGGTAAGCAAGCATTGGGAAAGGCAAGCTGAACCTCAATGTCTTTGTGACATTATCCAAACTTTTGAAGATTTTCTCAGACAACTGCAATATAGAAGGGATACATTCCAATGAATTCCAAGTTTGAAAAGAGACAAGCAAGATTGCTTGAAAAAAAGGGGTATTTATATATTGACAGAAACTCACTGGATGCCATGATTCATCATTTTCAACATGTCCATGATTTTGATGATGGGTTCTGTGGCTAATTCTCCTGAAATAATCAGCAAATATGCAATTATGTCATATTATATTGAATAACTAATTTACATTTAAAAAGAAAAAAAACAATACAGAAAAACTTAGAATTTAGCATAAATTTAAGGGACTAACCATCCATGGTAAGGAACAAGGATTGAAGAATGAAGGAGATGACCCACCACACTATTCAACTTTGGATTATTTGAGAAACTCCCATGACCACTGCACAATTATAATTTTAACACAATTCACATTAGAAACAAGCTTATGGGTAGTGATAATGTAACAGTGGAACAAATAGAAAATTTGAAAAAAAAATCGTAGATAATTAGATCAACAAGGAAATGCGCATCAAAATTGAAAGCAGTAAATAGAAATTCAAAATTCAAGAAAGAAAAGGATTATTTTACCAATCATGGCCAAGAACAAAAAGAGCCCAGAACATGGTCCCCTGACAAAACCAGTAAAGAGGCCAAACAACCCAATTGTTAAAGTAAGCTGCAATAGCAGCCAATCCAAAAACCACAACCACATCCCTCACAACATAGCTCATAGATCTCCATGGATCTTTAACCCAACAATGCTTCGGTATGGCTGCTCTTATATCAGCCAATTTAAAAGGTGGTGGGGCACCAGGGTCAAAGAATTCACCTTCCTCCTCATTAGTTTCCTCTCTTTCTTTATCCTCCTCTCGACTCACAGTTGTAAAATTTACAGGAGCTGCAACATTTAATTGCCAATTTCTTTGTTTAGACCAACTTGAGACCTTGAAAGAAGAACCAAGATTGTGACTTTTTGAGACTGATAGTGATCTAAGCTTGAAAAGCTTAGTTCTTTGTGATGCAAAGCCAGTTCTGGGTTGAGGGTAGATTCTAGGGAGGGGTCTTAGGCCACATTCTGATAAGACCCAAGAAGCAGCCATTAACGACCCAGAAGCTGAAAATGCAAGATTCCACCCACAGCCAGTCTATGGACTACAAAAAGAAGAAAATGAAAGAACCTAGAAATTGGAAAGGAGAGGAAGAGATAACACAAGTATTTCTCTCCCCCACTTCCAGCTACTGAATTCTCAACCTGTGCTTTTTGTTGCTTGTCCTCTCTATCTTTCTACATCTCTTTAAGCATATTATATACCCGTGGTCCTCTCTGTCCCATGCTTTTCTGAGGTTTCATTTCATATGCGTGTGCCTAACTTTCGGCTTGGTGGCTGTGTAAAACTGAAAATGGTAAAACTTTCAATTATTTGACCTCACAAACAACGTGTGGAAAAGGGCAAAGAGGCTGACGTGGTCAAATGTGGTACGATTGATCATGTGTAGATTGTGTCAAAGGTCATACTAAAATAAAGTTCAATCCTAAGCTTTCCCAATTTCATTAGCTTCGTCAAGATGATAAATAAATAAGATTTTCTATGTTAAGACGGCTCCATGTGATTCACACCATAAACTATTTTCTCCGACCATTTGCATAGAATTTATTTCTCTCTCCGACTACTTTATATCAAAGTAGGACTATGACAAGAATGAGAATTTGGGAAGGGAGAAGGATGCTGCCGAACTTTTGATATTTTAAGGCTTTTGTTCATATTTTCCATTTAAAACACGTTGAAAAATAGTACATCATCATAATTACATTTATAATTTTTTTTAATTAAAAAAATAAAAAATCAAATTTAAATATGTAAAATAAGTAATACAATTTTAACCATTAGATTAAGTCTGACTAGATATATAAATTATTTTAATTCAATGATATCAAAATTATTTATAAAATTATAACATTTAAATTTAAAATTAAAATAAATTAAATAAAAAATATAAATTCATATAAATGTGATAGATGACACATTTAGAGCGTAACAACTTCAGAATTCAGATCATCAAACTAGAAAGAAAATTACTTTTGTATAAGCATTTTGTTTCTTTCAATATGTAATGAACTCTCATCTCATTTGAATGGACAAAACCAATGCTCAAAATAATATTCAGTATAGAGAGAGAGGGAGAGAGATTTAATTTATACATATTCATGTTATACATTTACCAGTCACGATATACACAAATGGGTATAATCACAATAAAAATCCTAAAAATTACCAATGAACTTTTAAATTACTGGTATTAGATTCGTTTCCAAGATTCAGGATATGGAGCCTTAGTCAGGGACTAATGAACCAAAGAAACCTAAAAAATATCATGGACTTCACATCGATGCCCATCGAAAGGCCTTATAGATCCTTAAGGATATATTATCACATCCAACCATAAAAGAATGATCAATGAGACTGTTTCTGGGAAAGTGAAGCTGATTAATGAATCCAAGCACAACTTGGAACTTATAGGTATGAGGCTCTCATATGTTCCACCATTTACGTTTCTCCATTTGTTTGGCAAGTTCGCTTGCCATTGATGCAAAGTTTTCAGCCCCACTTTGCAGCTCTTCGGTGCGCAGACTGAGCCTCTGGGGTGGACAACAAAAAGTTATGAAAAACTTGGTAAAATTAAATAACTCAATACAGGAAAGTGTACAATACACAAATTTACTAGTAAAAGAAAATTAATTACGATGATGGCGATGGTGATGGTGATTTAGTGTTTATGAGGGTTGCTTTTCTTAGGTCATAGTAATAACTAATAATTTATCTTAAGAGTGTTTGTTAAAGCCATTCTATAAGGTATTCTGAAACATATTTCAAGTGCATTATTTGAAAAATCTAGCCTTAAAGACAGCATAAACTTCCATACGAAACTATTCATTCCAACAAACATATAAAAGGAAGCCAAAAAAAAAGACCTCAAGTTTTTCCCCACGTTCTGCAAGCTTGTCCCTTGCACGTGCAGCTGCAGCAGAAGCATCCTGGAGCAACCGACTACCATGTTAAAAAAACATAAGCTACGAAAGTAATACATTTGCCAAATTTGGTATTATAGATTACCTCCTTCCTATATTTGGCCTTAATTTCTTCAGCTGTTCTAAGTCTTGGCTTTGAATCAGAAGTTGCACCCTCAAATAATCTTCCCCTTTCTGTTCCTTTATCTGCAAAACCAAAACAAGATCATTTAAGCACATCCAAAAGTTTACACATATACCAGAGTATAAAGTGGTTAGTGTTAAACCCTTTATATCTTTCTTACCCATCTCTGATGAAGGCAAGACAACAAGAGGTTCATCAATATTAATATCATCTGCAACAAAAAGCAGCTGTAAGAAAAAAATAACAGATGGGAACAGACCAGAGGCAGATGGTTGAAGCGGGAGATAGAGAACCTATGTTTAGCTCCAAAACTTTCTGGTTATCCATGATGTCCAGAGAAGGCTTTAAGAATGGGGGACTGGAAAATATGGCTTGTAAATGTGAAAAGTTATTCTTGCAAACTTCAGGAAGATCCATATTGTGTTCCCCTTTACCAGCTTGGAGACCCTTAACGAAACCACCTAGAATCCCAGATGGAGCAACCTGTTGCCACAGAAATTAAAGAAAAATCTAGAATTTTTCATGAAAGGGAATATAAAGAGCTGGAAGCCCAAAACATGACGTTCAACCTGTACGTTCTTCTGACTGGGACATAAGCTGATAGGGGCCTCAGCAGCAGCGGCAAGGACTTTATCATGTAGGGTAGGCAATGATTCTGGAATCCTAATATCAGCAAACCAATCTTTCAGAAACAAATAGCTTTAGGGTTTGAAAAACAACAGACACACTAGGTACATCACGCATGCATGGAGAGAGAAATAGAGGGAGACCTGAAGATATTTTCACTGGGCAGAAGAGAGACAGAAGCAAATTCACACCCATTTACCTATAACACAAAAATATAAGTGATGTAGAACAGGAAGAACACCAAAATCAAAAGAAATAAATTCTCATGACAAAAGAAAAACAAATTCTCTAGAGAATTAATTCTCAAAATCTTTATTTACTTGTTAATAATATCATAATAATTAAAACTACTAAATAATAGAAAACCTAGACCTATTTATAGAGTTTTCTAACCCTAATTACATAGGATTGGGAATCCTAATTCAATTCTAATTAAGAATACTAAATTAAAATAAAATAGAAAATCATAATAAATAGGGTATTGAGGTTAGTGGTTAATAGATATAATAGCAGTGGCAGCTGTAGCTTATAAAATTGGGTGGGTGGGGGAGGGGGGGGGGGGGTGTGTGGTGGTTCAATTGCCCCTTTTTTTATTAAAAATATTCTTATATGTGGGTGTAGGAGGCCTAAGATGACGTGTAGGAAGTAGTATCAAAAGATTTAAAAGTTTTGGATATTGATTCAAACCTAGTGAACTCTAATAGAGCTAAATGGAAAAAAAGGATCCATATAGCCAACCTCAACTAGTATGGAATTAAAGCATAGTTGTTATTGTTGTTGATCATTAACACTTGAATACAGACCAGTCCTGCTGAGTTGGTTTCGGAATAAAATTTTGATTACCCGCCAAAACAAAGTTTTTGTCAATGAATTTTTGTCATAATTTGGTACCCAAGGAGCCCAATTTGTTGACACAAAGCCTACTTCATTTTTTTCTTTTTAATGCAAGGATGGAAACTCTGCCCACAAGCCCCATTCACCCAATAAAGAAGGAAATATCTAAGGACTCTACAAAATTCATGAAGATAATTCAGGCACTGCAGATCAGAATCTTCCCTGGTTCTTGTGATATAAAAATTCAGTAAAATTTAAAAAATTGATCCATTTCAAAGATGGAAGAGGAAAGGACAAACCAGCATAATCTGTGCAGTGTCAGATGAACACATTGTCTTCTCCATGTTAGTCTTAAAGTTCCACTTCAAAATCGACATTAATGAGCTTTCTCCTAGCACTTCAAGATCTGACAAAGACCTGCCAAACATAAATTTTGCTTCCATTTAAAAACTGATTTCTTGATATCAATGCACTAGTAGTAAGATTAATAAAGGACATCAATTTCTAGTAAAGATGAGAAACAAACAGGTACTGCTGTTTTGTGGCATCCAATTAAGCAAAGGAATGATGTGCATTTTACCTTATTTCAATCACACCAGACCGATAGAGAACAATGAGCCCACACTCTTTATCATTCTTCTTGAAGGTTGCAGTCCAACAGCATGGTTTCAAAAGATTCACCTTTCGAATAGGATTACTATCGCCCTAAAATGAGAATGTTTCGCTCATGGGAAACAGGAAATACATAAATGTTGAAAGTCAGAACAGAAAATGGATAAAATTAAAGGCACCTCTTTCAAAGACTTCATAGAGTATAAATGCAATGCATCCTCACAACAAACCAGAAGAATAATATTTTCTACTCTCTGCCTAGAATAGGCAGTTTCAGCAGAGGTCTCACGGTCAACGTCAAGTGGAGTACTTCCACATTGAGTGACACCCTGATCAGGTTCACTTTTAGTTTCATTCGTCTGAGTTGAGTCTAATGGATCTTTTTTGCTGGACACTACAGAGACTAAGTTGCCACCATCTGCATAGAGACAGTTTCTCAGAAATTCATACAACCTGAAGGCAGCAAACAAAGTCTATTATCCACCCAGATGAAAATACTTGCCTATGATATGCATAGAAATTATAGACAATTCCTTTTCAGATTGCAGTGATTGATAGCATACTATACTGCCAGTGTTGCCATCTATAACAACAACATGTGCATCTTTGGTCATTGCAAACAATTCCCAATTCACATAATCTGCCTTGCGGTTGGACTCAATGTGCTCCGGATTACTTATTGAGCTAATAGCATCTGAAATTGACTTCACAGCCAGAGACTTGACAGGTGACCTAGAGTTGGATACACTGTCGGTAAGAAATAACACTGACAATTCACTAATATCAAGCATTGCCACCTGAAATATAAAATTTAAACATCAATTCTTGAAACTCGTTTGGTTAACAACTAGGCTTGCCAGATGATAATTCAACTAAGAATAAGGAGATAAGGGAGGAGGAAAAAAGAGAGAGAGAGAGAGAGACAGGTGATTCCCACCTTGCCACAGTGAAATCCCACAGCAAGTCTGGTTCCACGATTTGCAAACTGTAAAGTGCATATTGGAGAACTGAGGAAGGAAAAGATAGCTGTGCATTGAGGCCAATCCCCTTTGTGCAAAGTGTGAACTGCACAATTACTTAATATGTAATTAAAAATGGAAGAAGCAATATTGCCTATGCACAGTTGGTCAATATGTCATGAGGAACCATAAAATAGCTTTAATCTAATGTCATTAGGAAAAAAATTAGAGATTCCAAATTCTATAGAATGCATATAAAATAAATCTGTTTTAATTGTTATAATATCAATCACTGGTAAAAGAAAATAATAATGGTCCTCAAACCCATGTTTAACTTAACCACAATTCCCTATTGAGGTCTTACTGCATAGTGTAAATTTTTTGAAAGATAAGCATCATACCAGAAACAAAAATTGAATAACAGAAAGAAAACAAAAACTTGCAAACACACACACACACACACTCTTCAACCATCAGAATTCTTAAACTTCTTCCTAGAAACCCAAACTTAGAGCACCAAAAATGTAAAAGTGGGTCAGCATTGTCATTTGAATGTCATTAGCAAACATTTTAAATGACTTTAACTTCAAAGCTTTTAGTTCAGACAGGAAACTTTGGTTTCAATTTTTAATCAACCAAGCCACAATGACAGCTCTGATGAGTAATTAGAAAATGGACAAGGAGGAGTCGGTCACTTTTCAAATGATACTCATGAAGAAAACTAAAAGGAATTCTTAATTAGACATCCTACAAATACTCCTGTTCCCCGCCACATGATGGTAAAAGAGTCTTGAAGTGCATTGCATGGTGTTACAGGTCAATGGATGATATCACTGCTTTCCACTACAAATTCTATTACAAAGGGATTGAGGACCATGGAGTGACATGTTAGCAGGCTATTGCGAGAGACTACTCTTAGAAATTTGACAATTACTTTTACAGTGACTAGCTTGTTCCACCATAGAAGTCCCAAATCCAAGTCTGAACTCAGTTGTAGAACAAAAATAAGAATCCTAATAACCTGGTACGCAAACTTTGCATGCCAGATATTCGAATCTCATTTAACTGTTTAGATCTGTGTAGAACATTGAATTTAAACTTCTAACATATCTAAAAGTTAGCAATTCCTCAACCGTCAGAACAGATTGCCGAAATTTTCTTAACAAAATTTAGGAATGAATACTCACATGACATTCAGAAGAAATTCAAAAAGACATACGCACAGTGGTAAAAGTACTTATAAAGTGATACCTTCTTTTTCAGTCTCTTTGATAAAGTACACATGCGATTCATTTGTACTCCCCATTAGCTTATATAGACGAACCTATATTCTCTCAAACAGAAAAAATACAATCACCACAGCATCAAATCTTGAAAATTTTAAAAAAGGCAACCACAAAAATATTCAACTCTTACCATACCAAGTTCATTGCCAACAGCTAAACTTAAAGTGAATGAGCAAAATTCCAATGCAGATACTGATGCGCTTGCACCAGCTATATTGATACCTTTAATCTGTCCATAAAAATTTTTTGGATTCTTGATCAATAGTGTCATTGAAAAACAGTGATCCCGTCTATAGAAATCCAAAAATGAAAGTTAGAAAGCTGTGACAAAGTACTAACCTCGGGTCCTAAAACATAAACAAGTGAAAAGGTTGGATTTGTGGCATCCCATATTCTAACAGATCCATCTTGGTAACCTGCTATATATACTCTTTCAACCTGATAATTTTCCACATTGAGGGGTTGGCTAGGAACCCCACCAGTAAGAGGCCAATTCACACTTCTTGGTGTATGTGCTGCCTGAAGTTTTGCAGCAGAAATTGTCTGATAGAAAAATCCCCAAACGAAACAACTTTACTAAACATGTGGCAATAGAAAACAAAAAGGATTTGTTGCCAAAACATGCGGCTCTTGTAGTTTTGAAGCTGAAAAAAGCAGTCCACAAAGACAGCCTAAGACTCCATTTAGTGGTTGGTAAACTTTTGCAAGAAAATGATTTCTGGGAAAAATGAAGTACAAGGAAAGTACAAAAAGAGGAAATTAAATGATCAGTTTGCCCAAAAAGTATGTCTGAAAGAACCTGTTTCTTTAAAGATGCAAGATGAGAATTCAGGAAAATTGAAAACATTTTCTTTTATTCTTTTGATAGGTAATGACAGTGTTACCAATGTTTGAACCTAGGACACCTCTATGGTGTAATGATTTTCCACCCACCTGATAATACAACAGTAATGAAGTATTTCTTTCAAGAAAGACATACCTTAGAGAAAGCCTTTGAGAACTTCCCATCTCTACATATCAAACCCAGCTTTGCCACAGTCATGCCAGGTTCAATAACTGGTATGACTGTGGGATACTCCATTGAAGAAACAGAGTTTTGTTTCTGTTGCTGGGACAATAACGAAGCAAGGCAAGCATCATCATAAAAGTGCAGCTGTCCTGGGTTTGTCAATATGAAAGCACCTCCAGTTTTGCTCACACCATCACTTAGTAATGAACCCATATCGGCAAAAGAACCATTAAGAGTAAGATCTATACGCCCATTGCACTTAAAAGTTTCAATCCCAGAAGACCAATCAATGCTCAAAATCTGTAAAAAGACAGATATTCGTTAATGGAAAATGAACATCATCAACGATGAAATTTTCAAAAAGTAAAATGACTCAGTAAGTTATTATTGGATTTAATTATTAATTTCATGTGAAATCTAACATCTTGCAACAATAGAGGATGTTAACATCTACCTTGGTCCTGAGACAGTCAAAATTATCATTTATTAAACACTAACTAAACATAGAATACCATGTATGTGGAAAGAAAACTACGTTGACAAACATGTTACACAGTCCACAAAAGCTTTTATCTTCTATTTAAACAATTCTCTTTCATGTTCCATAGTTTCTTTGCCTTTACCCTGCAGCTTCTTTTTCCCTATGAAGTTAAATCACTTACCATTCATCTAGGAGTTAGCTAACTACAAATAAGTGAAAAAAGATAGTAGAGGTATTCTTTTGCCTGTTATTATGAAACATTAACTTTGAAAACTTGTAAGAAACCAAATCTAAGTAGGAAAGCCCACCGTTAGAGCTTCTTCAGACCCAATTGCATCTCCACCATAGACAAAGAGCCGACCACAGGAATCATTGTGTGAACTGTCTGCAGACCAATGCAAAACAATAACAGGGAGTCTTCTGTCAACGGAGGATAATTGCAGCTTAACAACATCAGTTGATTTTTCAGTTTTCTTATCAGATGCAGTGGTTGATAGGTTCCACAACACTATATCTCCATCGATGTAACCAACAGCAAGAACTGACCCGTCTGCAGATACCCAACAGAGAGAGCTTATTTCTTTCTCCATGTGCTCATATTCTGACACACCATCTGAAAGCTCTTGTTCCTTGCTTTTGTGAAAATCAGCCAATGTTTTACTCTTCAATTGGAGATCTTTATTGCCTTTAACCAGAATGACTTTATCTTCAGAAACGTCCCAGAGAATAATTAAGCCATCATCATATGCAATCAACAATCTGTAAAAGGATAAATTCTTTAAAATGCATCCAGAAAAACATAAAATAATATGTATGCCATCTAGCAAAATTAAATTTACTACCAAGCATACAGGTAAACAATTTATATGTTCAGGAACATGCACACAATGTCATACACAGAGATCAATGAACACAAATTATTATTTATGTGTGTATTTGTTATCTGAATCTCCATCACAGAAATATGCTAAGGTAAAAATTTGCTGAAACAATAGCACAGTCATCAGCCGACATGTATTGAGTGGCATATTGCGCCAGAGGGCAGTATCCAGTCCATATGCCCCTAGATGGCACAAGAATAATCTCTGAAGAAAACTATGTTGAATGCTAGTAGAATAATAAACGCTCTAAGATATCAAAATGCAAAACCAGGAATTAAATGTGTTTATAAGGGGGAGAAAACAATAAAGAAAAGCTCATCTTGCCTATTTCCTTGAGATGCGGGTTGAGGGAGCAGTCCAACAACAGAGTGCTGATTAGGGGAGGACATCCCAGATGCTTCTGTGAAATTAAGCAAAAAAGTGTGACAATAATTAACAATATGTAGTGATATAGTCGTAAACACCTAAGTACATGCAAAATGCACAAATTGAGGTGACCACAAACTAGGGCTTTAATATAATGTCTAAATTTACCATGAACATCACAGCCATACCAGTAATTAATCATCTATCCAAAAGAAACTAATATGAGAACTGATAGTTAAATGAATATGAAGTGCTGATAAAAGAAAATTGAATGAGGAAAGCTTTTGAAGAGAATGCACTTGTTCAAACTTAATAAAAAACTATAGAAATGAAACCATTACCAGCTATTGCTTCTGGGGGAACATAATATGGAAGCTGGATAAGTTTTACTTCTTCAGCATCATATTTTAACACACAAACCATCCCATACTCATCTCCAACATACCTAAGATGATTACATGACGAAATTTCTGTCATTCTAAAATTCTGCATGCATTTGCAGCCAATAAAATAAATGCCAAACTAGAGTGCAGTATAAAATTATTATTTTCAGATATAATATCATACATGTAACTTGTGCCACATATAACAGAGAATGCAGTTATATTGGACTCCCATTGTAAAGTTGAAGCTAGTCGCCTTCGCTCCAAATCCCACACCTGTCAACATCAATAACTACTAATAAACCAATCACATATGTTACAAGGATAAGAGAAAAAATAAAAAAGATGCAATAGTTCAAGAAATCTAAAGAGTATGAGAGGAGGATACAAATAACAGCTAGCAGTAAAACAGTTGTGAATAAGCATAAATAGAAAGGATGATACCTGAATCTCATTTTCATTAGTGACACTGGCTAGGAAACCCTGGTTTTGCAGGAACTGTAAAAGAAATTTAAAAAATTGGCTCAATATATTTATCTGCCACTTGCCAAATTCAGAAGCACATAATGACAACTAGCAAGAAGCTTTGCTTGACCATATAATGATTGTTTAAGGCTTCAAATATTGAAGCACTTAACAAGTATTATTTGAAGATAGATACCCCAAACTGATGAATTACACCTTGTTGTCGTATTTAAATAACCAATTAAAAAAATTTAAACAATGCTGTAGGCAAGTTATCAGAATATATGAGAAAGGAAATGAAGAAAATTTACTAAAACAAAGTTCTTGCACATCCATTTTCTTAGATATGGATTCCAAATTAGCTTTTAAAAGGAAAAAACGAGTATACATGTGCAACAGATGCCAAAAAATTGTGAAAGGAAGAAACAAGAAGCTTCAACAGCATATAACAAGGAAGATAGGAAAAAATAAAAAAGAGATAAACCACTCTCTGCATATGAACACACAAACCTCCAAGTTCTTAAAAGGTAATTCTTTAGGAGACACAAGAAGCGCTTCAATGTTATCACCACCAATCACTTTTATCCTACCATCCCTACAGCACGCAGAAAGGGAATTTTTAGGGACAAAAAACAAATAAAAGAAATTTAAAAAAACTCAAATTGGAACCTTATTGTGTGCAGTTGTGCACATTTCATCCAGTCCCATCATGCTAAATCACTTATATGTTATGCCAAACGCAAACCATTCACATTTACACAAGGGGAGTAATTATTCTTGTTCCTTTAATCCCTGATATTTGAGATGATACCAACTGAACTATCTAGCACCCACATTTAAATTCTTAATCCATAATATCATCAAAGCACACCAAATAGCTGTTAGATTAATTAATTAATTAATTAATTAGAAACTATCTAACAAACTTAATTAGAAACTTCTATAAAGGAAAAACAGCAGCAGCAATTCATTGACTCACAGAGTTCCAACTGCTAAGAGGCTTTGAATGGGATCAAAAGCAAGAATGGAAGCGGTAGAAGGGATCCCACAGTGAACATCAATCCGTGGATTTATATCTTGAGGTCTCAAAACTACTCTCTCCACATTTCCCTCCACCACCTTAACATCACAAAAATCTTCATCAATAAACACACACACAGACACAAAATCTTGTATGATAAAATTGAAAAAAGATTCAATCTTTATAAATTACATAGAAAAATTTTGTTCCTGAAGCTACAAAAATTACAAAAGAAAGTAGAGCAGCGGCACCTTAGCAGAGAGTGGAGATTGGGCGGGGTTTTTCTGGAAGAGCTTGGCGAGCATGGTGAAATTGAATAGAAGAGTAGATGTTACAAGCTGCTGCTTCAGATTGAGATTGAGTTCGAGTCTATTTCACGTAATTGAAGAAGATAATGAGGAGATTTTCATTGGGAATTTGCGCTTTGGGTTTGATGATCGACGGTGATCCGAAGCGGATGACTGGTTGTTCGTTGGTCGTTAAGGTGAAAGGTTTTGCCTTTAGCCACAGAAGAAAGTAGGCAGGGACCCATCAAACAAATGGGGCTTGCCTTTCTTTTTTTTTTTTTTTTAATTATTTAATACTAAATTATACTTTAAAACAGTGGTAAGTATATTTTAAAAACTTAAAAGTTTTTTTTTTTAAAAGTTTATATTATTATACTATTAACGTTTAAAGATAAAATAAATAAATAATATTAATATATATTAACATGTCTCTTTGTATTCTTAAATCGATATATATCTTTATCATGAGAAAATTAATAAATAAACATAATTATCACGTCAACTTAAAAATCGAGAAAATTAGTATAAAAGAATTTCATACTCTCACTAATAAAATGTACAAATCGCAAATTATTAAAGCTTGTTTATCCTTTAAAATATATAAAACATTTTAAAGTATAAAAATTCTGAATGAAGCCAAACTTTTTTTTTTGGGGATAATTTTTATCTTGCAAAGTAGAGGGAGAGATTCTTGCTTTCAAGAAAGAAAGAGCTTGAGAGAATTTTCTTTGTTATTATCACCAAGATGATGAGTATTAAACTCAAAAGAAATTGAAACTATAAACAATTAGTTAGATTTCAACCTTTAATTCATTAAATTTAATTTAAGAAAGATTTTAAATTTTATGATTAGATTTTTTAAGATTGTAACATCCACACTCTAGTTCTGTTGCTCCAGTGGCCAAATAACAGTCCAGACAAGTCAGGATATCTGGAACTACACTTTGGTGATAGTGAACAGACATCTAATGATGAAATAAATAAAAAGAAAATATAAGAAAAATTAGAGAAAAATGAAAGAGAGAAAATGAAGCTAAGTTAAACGAGCCGGCACCGTAGCGATGGGTGACCACACCGAGAAGGCCGCTGCCGACCCCAGGACCACGGAGAACCCTCGGAGTTTAATTTTGAGATATAAATAAAGGTTTATTGAAATGTAATTGACACTAGAAATATCAAAGAAAAATTAATAAATTAGTGCAAAGAAAAAAGAAAAATCAAGAAACAGACCAAAATCGGTGTTACCGAAAAATCAGGAATATAACCTGAAGTGGGGTATTTTGGTCATTTGACACCTAGAGTTGCCTTTTGACCTCAATGCCCATTAAAAATAAATGATATTATACTTAGAGAATGTCACGACCCAACCTATGGGCCGGACCGGCACTAGGATCTGGGCCAGCCTAAAGCCCCCGAGGCCCGTAGTAAGCCTAACTGTTCATTTACCCAATTCTAAGGCCCATTGGGCCCAAATTCAAGAAAACAAACGGACAGAGTCCGGCCATAAAATGGACTTTCCAACGGGGAGTTTTTGACTCACTCGACCTGTAAACACAATAAACAATCCATTGGGGAGCTCAGCTCACCCTCCACATACTCATCAACATAATAATAAATGGGAGCTCAGCTCCCTCATCCAATCCATCAAACATGCATAGCATATTAAGTTTCTGTGTCCCAAAATAATAATTTAGTTTACAGACCCAAATCAAATAACATTTCTAACACATGCGGAAATTCTAAGATTTAACAAGTTTATACAAACAGTAATAATTGACCTGCGAGGGAGAAAAGCAGGTTAACCAAAATAAAATCCTCCTGTAGCATGAAAAAAATATTGAATAGGAGTGAGCGTTCAACTCAGAGAGTAAAATATCAATTTTAACCATAATCTCTATAACTATCTAGAACTAATGCACCCTGTAGAGTGAAATGCAACATCAACAACATTTTCACATCATAACATCAAAAAGGTAATTTGGAGCACTCACGCACCCTATAGCATCAATCATAACATATGGGAGCTGATCCCCTATACAGCTCTCTTAAATCCAACCTGGTGCCAGCGAAGAACTCAAGCCGGACTTTCGCTTAATAAACCAAATCGAGGGTCCCAGCGAAGAACTCAAGCCGTGACTACCCCTCGAAGGATCGGGTCCCAGCGAAGAACTCAAGCCGTGACTACCCGTCCTATCCATAGTCCACACCACATCACACGCACGCCAACGCACGCACACTGCTCCAAATTACCACAACAACATCGTGGCACTTTAACATTTATCAATGCATCATAAATCGTGCCTAGAGTTTAACTACATAAATATATGCATATAAGTGATGCATGGGCATGCTGAACATATAATAATATCGAAATTACAATTAAAATTAATATTTTACTCACAGACTTGACGATGGTCACTGAGGCGGCTGGGCGGAGGAAGAAGGTTGTCCCGGCTCACCTGACAATTATATTACAATTATTTAATACAATCTGACTCAATACAAACAAAGAAAAAGACCAATACGTCCTAAGTCGTGCCGAAAATCCGACAGAGTCTCCCCTATATCTAGGACCTACCCAACCTGCAAAAGAGCTCAAAACACACTCCTATATTCACAATCCATATGCCCACAACTCAATCACATCACACAGCCCCTCCTGGGCCCATCAAATCAGTCATCCATCACAATACGCAAAATTTCAATTTAGTCCTTATTATTGATCATTTTTGCAAAAACTGCCCAAACAAGCTCTAAAAATTATAAAACTTTGCCCCGCGGTCCTTAGCAATATTACTAAGCTATTGCAAAAAGAATCGTAATTTTCTAAGCTACCACGAATATTTTATGGATTTTTAATCATATTTAAGCACTAGAAAATTACGAAAAAACAAGGTTCGGGTTTACCTTTGCCGATTTCGACTTGAGAACGCTCGGGACGTCTGACAATGGGGGGCTAACCAAAACCTCGGTCCAATTCGGGGACTTTTCCAGAACGGTCCATGCGCCCAAATTTGCGCAACTTGGTCAATCGCCGAATTTCCGCGAATCGAGGATACCTACACGAAGCCCATAACACGGGGGTTAGTACATAAATTTTTCAGAATTTTCTAAGCTCATTAAATGCTTGGAAAAACACTGCGGAGTTCCGTGGGACCCACCGAAAAACGGTGTCGGAAAAATTCGAAATTTATGTCGTTACGAAGCTCTCGACGAATGGAGCGTGCTGGTAGCCTCGGTTTTCTCGTGGGATTCACGGTTTTCGAGAAATCTAGCCCAAAAGTCGAAATGGGCTAAAATCTTCCCGAGCAAAAATCGGACAATCCGCTCGATGGATTTCGGCGTTCGTGGGGTCTCTGGAAAGCGCTCGCCGAGGAGATGATTTTGGACACAAGACCGGTCAATTGGTGGCGGATCGGCGATTTGGCCGGGAAGTCGAGCGGCGTTCAGGGCGCTTTCGCAGATTTTTCCGCGGCGTGCCGTGGCACTGGCTGGTCGGCGGCGGCGCCGGTCTCATTGGCCGGCGTGCTGGGGTGGAGAGGAGAGAGAAATGAGAGAGAAAAGGGAGAGGGACGACGCGCGCGGGGAAGGGAAGAAGAAAAAGGAAAAGGCCGGTCCGATTTGACCGGTCCGATCCGGTCCGGTTCGATTTAGAATACAAAATTTTGAATTTTTACTCTGCCTCGGGACCGAAAACGAGGTCCAAAAATTCTGAAAAAATTCCAGAAAACTCAGAAAAATTCGTAGACTCTAAATATATTTTTAGTTTTGCCACGTGGTCTTTAAATTAATTTTTAAAAATCATCAAAGTTTATATTTTCGGAAAATCAAACCCGATTTTTAAAATCCGAAAAATCTCAAAAAAATTTCTAAAATTTAAATAAAATTAAAATACCAAAATACTCATAAAAATTAAAATTTCGGGGTGTTACAGAGAATATCATGAAAAATTAAATTGTGATACATTATAAGAATAGTGAAAGAAATGGGGGATAAAATCCAATTTATGAAACTTTGAATAATTAACATTAAAATCCAAATTAGTGCTCCACTAACTCTTAATTTGGGACACCTAAATATGCCTTTGGGACAGCAAAACCATCATCTTCCACCTTGAGAAATAACCAGCTGAGAGAAATGAAGTTCACCATGGAAATCACCATGGTCGCCCCACATGCAACCTCCATGGGTGTATGATCAAGCCACCATTTCTACTTAGTTCCTTCATTAAAGCTTACCTACTTACTTTGGGGAAGATATTGGCAAAAAGAAAAACAAGATTTGGTGAAGTTTTTGTCACACCCCGGCTTAGTGGGCCCCAGCTCAAGCCCCTCTAGTGAGCCTTCTTGCCAGCGTACCCTTCTAGAGGCCGGGCCTGCAACTCAAATCAGTACTGTCCGCTTTGGTGGAGTTAATCCCTTGGCCCTGCAGAGCTAGGATTCGAACCCATATCACCTCACGGTTTTACTCGCCTCTTACCAATCCATTTCTACTTAGTTCCTTCATTAAAGCTTACCTACTTACTTTGGGGAAGATATTGGCAACAAGAAAAACAAGATTTGGTGAAGTTTTTGTCACACCCCGGCTTAGTGGGCTGACTCAAGCCCCTCTAGTGAGCCTTCTTGCGGCATTTTTAGAGTAGGGCACAAACTCAAATCGATCTTGTCGCTTTGGTGGAGTTAATCCCTTGGCCCTGCAGAGCTAGGATTCGAACCCATATCACCTCACGGTTTTACTCGCCTCTTACCAATTGAGCTGAGCTGCAGCTCAATTGGTAAGAGGCGAGTAAAACCGTGAGGTGCTCAATTGGTAAGAGGCGAGTAAAACCGTGAGGTGATATGGGTTCGAATCCTAGCTCTGCAGGGCCAAGGGATTAACTCCACCAAAGCGGACAGTACTGATTTGAGTTGCAGGCCCGGCCTCTAGAAGGGTACGCTGGCAAGAAGGCTCACTAGAGGGGCTTGAGCTGGGGCCCACTAAGCCGGGGTGTGACAGTTTTGATAAGCTTCAAAAGTGGTAAGTGTCCAAATCTTCTCCCTAGCTTTAGTAAAAGTTGTGTTTAGGTTGAGATGAGTAGTTTGGTGAAGAGAAATGAAAGAAATAGTGAGATATGGACTTGTCCATTTTCAGCAGCCATGAACCTTTGTTGAGCTTGAGTTATTTTTACTTCTAATGAATGGAAATGAAGGTTGATTAATTCAAATGAAAGTTGTAGTAAGTTTATATCCAAGTATGTGCATGTTAATGCTTGAATTAAGAGTTTGAAATGAGATTTTGATGCTTTGGCAAACTGTCATATTTGGCAGCCTATAATATCATGAATTTGTGTGTGTGAATATGTAGTTTATTAATGAAATGTAATGGTAGTAAATTGTGGGCAGCATGTGTAGTTAAAATGAAAGTATATGTGTAACATAAGTGTTGATGCACATTGAATTTGGGTGGATGTAAATGTTGAAGTTTAATGGTGTATTGTGTGCTTTGTGCACTTGAGTATTCTACCCAGAATGCTTACTGGAATTGTGTCCAATATATATATAGAAGTTCCATTGATTGAATATTGAAGTATTGGGAGGAGGAGGATTGTTAAAATTGGAAGTGTGATGTTCAAATGCAGGTTGTGTATGTTGGCAGCACCTAAATTAGGTCATAAGTGCCATATTGTGAACCCAATTGGTATGAGGCCAATGGGGAGTGAAACTAGATACCAAATAGGCCAACTTTCATGTAGAAATGTTGCCAAAATTCTGCCTAGAAACTGACCTTAAAAATGACCAAATCTGGAATAGCAACCTTGCAATCCAGATTTTTGACCATATGAACAGTAGTCCTTGGGATGACCATAACTCACTCAAAATAGGTCCAATTGAACTGAAATTTTTACCATGGTTAGTTTAGACATAGATCTACAATTCTTATGCAGACACCAAAGCTCAGAAATGGCCAGAACCAAGTCAAATGGCTTGCACAAGTTCGGGTACAAAAATTGTCGAACCAAAAATGACCTAAAATTGACCAAATTTTGCACTAAAGGTGCAATCTGTCCAGTTTTAGTAAATTGACCATAACTTGGTCTATACAACTCGGAATGACCTGAAATTTTGCCCCGCATGCAATAAGACATAGAGCTACAATTTTTCTTCTTTGACCAAAAGCTAAAAACCAAAAGAAATAGGACTTTAAGCTAGACCAATCTAGCACACCAAAATTTGAGAATTTGACATTTACATACAATGATGCTTGAAGCACTTTGGCAATGAATGCCAACTTGTAAAAATGGTAAATTGCACTATATTGGCAGCATATTGAATTACAATATGTGACATGATGATGCTAGAAACAACTTATCCATAGTACATAAAAAGGTCAACATATGCATTGACTTATGAATTACATAATAGCTAGTAAACTTAAAAAAATTGATGAATTAAACAATTAATTTACAATGTGCCCTAGTTTGCCTAGTTGACTAGTTTGGATAGGTTGTCATGCCAATAGGATTCTGACAATTGTTCTATAAATGGCTTCATGCCATATTGTGTTTTTACGGCTTATTATGCCGCACTGTGACTTTAATAGCCTACGGCTATACATATTGTGTATTTATTCTTGGCTTATCGCCTGATTGACTATATGGCTTTTTAGCCACACTATTTGCACACCTAGAGACACTTTGTGACCGATGGTGTGACGGGCCGAGGTACTAGGTACCCAGTGCCAGTATATCCGTTTATCCAGTCTGGTTAGTATATAGGCTATATAGGCAGTAATTCAAGTACTATTAAATTCAAATAGCTAAATCCAGTCTACTGACATACAGCACCACCAAAAATTCGTAAACACTTTATTTACTTTATTTTAGTGTATATTTATTTATATTTGGCATCACTAAGCAAAATTGCTTAGCGCGTTGCTTTTGTAACGCGTAGGTATTGGAGACACAACTGGGAAGCCTAGCAGACCTACGACCGGGTGAGACATCAAATCTGCACAGGAGTCCAGAGTCATCTGCACTGCATTGCATACATGGTAGGACTTAGGATATCTTGTATTTTATACTTTTGTTGTATTTTTGAAATTCGGCCTTGTATTTTGTAATATTATGAAAGCTCTAAAGTTTGTAATATCTTGTACATATTAAATAACATGGAGATTTTCTAGATATATTTAAATTATTATAGACTGTATTATGGAACTGTTTAATGACTATAAAAGTCTATTGACTTTACTGAGAAATAGAGACTGTGAAATATTTGAGATTTTGATATTATCATATTGAACTGTTTTCAACAGGTTTGGAAGGACAGTTTGTCCGAAATACAGACGGCACCTTACCAAATTTTTATTACCAATCTTGAAACACTGATTTTATCTAAGTATGAAAATACTATTGTCACGACCCAACCTATGGGCCGGACCGGCACTAGGACTTGGGCCAGCTTAAAGCCCCCGAGGCCCGTAGTAAGCCTAACTATTCCTCAAATCCATAACCAGGCCCACAATTTAGGCCCAATATGCATATAAAATAATCTAAATCAGACTGTTATAATTTCATTTCAGGCCGACTTAGCCCAGAAATTTTCAGAAAACTAAAATTAGGAGAGCCCAGCTCAACCCTGTTACCTCATTTACAAACTGTTTAAATACCATACAAATCTTTATTTATTAATCTCAAAATTTTAAATTAACACAATTTCTAACAAGGTCCACACTATTACTAACACATGCGGAGTTCTAGATTTTAAATTTAGAAAAGATAGTAAAACAATTAAATAATCGACGTTAAACCTGCGAGGAAGAAAACAGGTTGTTCTGTAAAATAACTCCTCCTCTGGCCTGGAAAAATATTGAACAGGAGTGAGCGTTCGACTCAGAGAGTAAAATATCAATTTTAACCATAATCTCTATAACTATCTAAAACTAATGCACCCTGTAGAGTGAAATGCAACACCAGCAATTATTTCACATCATAACATCAAAAAGGTAATTTGGAGCACTCACGCACCCTGTAACATTAATCATAATATATGGGAGCTGATCCCCTATACAGCCCTCTTAAATCCAACCTGGTGCCAGTAAAGAACTCAAGCCGGACTTTTGCTTAATAAACCAAATCGGGGGTCCCAGCGAAGAACTCAAGCCGTGACTACCCCCGAAGGATCGGGTCCCAGCGAAGATCTCAAGCCGTGACTACCCGTCCTATCCATAGTCCACACCACATCACATGCACGCCAACGCATGCACACTGCTCCAAATTACCACAACAACATACATGGCACTTTCACAGTTATGAATGCAACATAAATCGTGCCTAAAGTTTATCTACATAGATATATGCATATAAGTGATGTATGGGCATGCTTGAACATATAATAATAGTGAAATTACAATTAAAATTAATATTTTACTCACAGTACACTGATGACTATTGTGGCTGCTGGATGCAGAAAAATAGCTGACCTCGATCACCTAATAATTAAATTATAAATTTATTAGTATTAAGTTAAGATAAAGCTATAAAGAGGCAATAGACAGCCAAATTCATGCATGAAATCCGGCAGAGTTTCCCCTATACCTGGGACCTACCCAACCTGCAAAAAGGCTCAAATAAAACTTCTAGATTCTCAATTTCCACAATCACATCTCATCAATATCACATGGCCCCTCCTGGGCCCTCCAAATCAGATAATACTCAAAATCTTAAAAATTACGTTTTAGTCCCTATAATCAACATTTTGCAAAAATCCACTCAAACATGCTCTAAAAATTCTAAAATTTTGTCCCGTGGTCCTTAATAATATTATAAGGCTATTGCAAAATGAATTGTAATTTTCTAATCACCCATGAATATTTTATTCAAGAATTTTACTCGATTTCATAAGTTTCCAACATCTAACATATTCTTAATTCAACCTAATTAAATATTCACATATTTAAACCTCCATCCTCAAGCTTCAACCAATTATATAAAATTTAATTATCTTAATTTCAAATAATCTTATATGCCCATATGCTAAAAATCTAACTAAAATCCATCTATATTTCTCAAAAATATTCTACAATCACTCAAAAATTCAATTAACACCATAGAATATCTCCAAATAATTTTACTTTCATCATATATTTTTCTTAGAATTTTTCTCCAATTTTTTCCTGTTTAAGAAACACTGTATTTATGCTCCACAGACAGAGAAATAATAAAAATTATTTTACCCAAAGTTTATCTGTGTCTCAAAAATTCCAAAAATTTATGAGGAAGCCTCTGGAAGTTGAATTATCTCCATAGCCCACTGGAGCCATCGCTGGAACCACCGCACACGGTGGCCGGCCGCCGGTCGCCGGCGACATTTGCTGGATCTGATCATACCACCATGTTCCTCTCCTCTTCCTCAGTCCATAGGTGGTCTCGGATCGTCGATCCAACGGTCGGATCGTCGTAGATCTGACGAAAAAGCTTAAAAAATCCGAAACTTCTCTCCTCCATATCTCACTCATCCGACCTCCATTTGCTTCAAAATTTGGTATCAAAAGAAAGCTCTCGGAACAAGCTTTCCAACGCCACCTGAATCGCCTCGATCGGACGTCGAATGAAGCCGGAATCGCGCTGGAAAGCCGCTGCCCACTGTGCGCGCATTTTCTCTCTCTTCTCCCTCTCTTGCCGCCGTTTCTGGTGATTATGGCCGTTGCTGGAGGGTCGCCGGCGGGGTGGGGAGCTGCTCGGGAGGTCGCCGGCCGGTCACTGAAAAAAGAAAGAAGAAGAAGAGAGGGAAGGAGAGGAAAGAAAAGAGAGAATGGGGGGGAGGGGGGGTTCCTCCTCCCGTTTTCAATTTTTTTTTTTTTTAATAAATGTTTGGCAGTGACAGTGGAAACCCACTGTCACACGCCAAACTCAAATCACCTTTTTTTTTTTTTTTTTCTTCAGGGTTGTTACATTCTTCCCCCCTTAAGAAAAATTCTTCCTCGAATTTTCGAAGAAACAAGAGATATGGAAAAGAAGATTATCGGAACAAGTGCAATCATTACTCCTCCAGCTATGCAGAGATTGGTAAAATATTTATTCTTCAAACTCTTTGTATGTTATATATGATATTCTACCGCTCTCTGATTCTACTATAGTTTCCTATTTGTCATCATCTCTTTCTAGAGATGCTCTTATCTTTTGGCTATTCACTGACCATTCTTCTAACATCTCAGGTATTCATTATAACTCTATTACTCTCGACTTGATTTCTGATAACTTTAATTAACTTTGGCGCTTACCTCACTTTTATTACGCCCTAACGTGTCTCTTAGTGACTTCAGTCCTCATCCCTTTGTTTCAATAATCTCTGTTTCCCCAATGACATAACTTATGTTCCTTACTCTATGGTATCCTATGAGTAGCTTTCCTGTAGCACCTAAACCAGGCATCTTGTTCGAGATCTTCACTCTTCTTATGACCTCAGTGGTCAATACCTATAAATCTTCTCACTCCCATGATACTTCAAATTTTTAATCTCTTTTGTGTCATTACTAAGGTACTTAGACCAACCTCTATCCATCTTATGTAACTAGTCAGGTAGAGTCTCCTCCAAGGGCCAAGTGTATCATTTATCAACATTGGAAAGTAAACTGGGTCTCCTCTCTTATATGACAAACATGTTTATTTTTCCTGACAACTCAATCCATGCGACTTTATCAATTCTCATTCCTTCTCTGAAATGGAAATATCTAGACTTCTTCCTTTAGCTTCTTAGTATGTGGCCTACTTTTGATACATTGGCACTCAGATCGACGCTCCACTACTCCTTTAATCTATCATCTCATAATAACTTATTTTAAACATCCCTTAGTGTGTTCCTAGCATACCTATTCCTCCTTATTCTCATCATTATAACTGGCTCTATCGAGCTCTCTTTCTGTCCTTTGCATCTTATCCACTTCCCTTTTCCTATTTTTTGGTATTGTTGATATCTTTTCAACCTGCTGTACTTATTCCTTAATTTTAGTCCTATCTCATCCTTAAACCTTTTCCTTCAAAGATGTTTATCCCATCATCAACTTTAACTTTCATTTTATTTCTTAGTCTTGTCTTGATTACTAGTTCTATTACTTCAGGAATTCTAACCTTACGATTTACTCCTACCAGTACATTCTTCACCTTATGTAACACTTGTAATTAACCATAGAAAATTTTCCTTGTATCCCCCTTTTCCCAACTTAACTATCAGAACATTATCATTCTCTACCAGCCTTAGTAGGAAATTGCTTATCCTAGATGGATATGAGCTCCAGAAACTATATGTTCCATCTGAACTAACACGGCTGTGGGAAATGTGTGCCATGCCTTAATTCTAAACAAGATACTTCACGTGTTTATTCTTCTTAATATAATCACATATACTGCCCATAACTTTCCAAACTTCAACCTCAAATTACCCATCAGCAACAATTTCATCTATTGAAACTCATCCACAATTAATATTTCCTTTAGCTCATAGTTTAAAACAGTTGCAAGCCTTAGTAGCTAACTCAATTTAACTCCTGTCATTACTCTGATCGTCCTTTCATACTTAGCACTAGGTATGCACTTACTGTCATTCTCATATCAAGAAATTGTATATGAATTGGTGCCTATCAAAATCTCAAATAACTAGGTCTCCTTGCCTCAGTATCTGCTCCTTATATAACGCTCTAGAATAAAAAACACGAGCTAAACTTGAAAAGAAAGAAAAATATTCTCTTATATTCAACTACGCTTGATTGTCCATATAATAATGTTTAACCTATGTTTCTTGGTTTTTCTCTCCAAATTTCATTATCTCTTAGCACAATTGTGCTCTACCTATAAGGTATCATCTGCATGAACCCTTTACCGTACCATTGTCCTTCCTGACATAATATTTTATAATTTATTAACTTTACTTATACTCGACCTATGATTCATATCTATTATCGTTTATATTGTGCCCTTAACTCTTGTTGAATCCTGAAAGATTTTTCTCACTAATAGATTCTTCCAACACTAATTTCACCCTTTTCTATAGTCATTAATTTGATCCTTAAACTTTTTAGTGATTTATAACCACCTAGACTTGTCACTTTCCGTTCTACCCCTACTGTTGTCCTGTTGTTATTGCTTCACTACAAAGTGATTATGTTGATCACACTAAAAATGTTTGCCTGACATTCATAACGAACCTCTAACTACCTTCTCACTATCTCAAAAGTCTAACCTAAAGCCTATGTGTCATTATCTATAATTCTTTCCACTCATCATACTTATTTGATCCCTTAGACTGACTTTTATTCAACTTACTGCTTACTAGCTTCTCTTTCTCTACCTAATTAGGTAGTCCGCAATACCATCGCACACCTTCTAACCTTTGCTCATTATTATTGTATTCCTCGCCTAATCTTCTTGATACTGTTAACAAGTTAAAAGAATCTTGCACTACTTCAACTACATCATGCTATGAGTATCACATTACTAGATTCCACACCTCCATCACTATTTTCGCTAATATGGTCCCATTTTGGGTTCTGCATCCTTGTCATTCACCTTGCCAATAATAACAGTTAGCCTACCCTATATCTTAACTTTGTTCCTTTTATTATGCGCTCTTTAGGTTGTCCTTTCATTTATTTCCTTTGTCTTACCCAAAATAGAACTTGACTATTCTATCCCTGGTTCCATTCTTCTTCCTAACATAACAGCTATACTTGCTAACTATATCTTTCAGAGTCTCTATCGCGTTATCATATGTCTGTGCAACTCAGATTTGGTCCTTTGACCACTCTAGCTAGTACTTCCACTAGCATTTAGATTATATTGCATCTGCAATCAATTGTCCAAACTTTCATTCTGCACTTTCTTTATCCATTGGCTTTCTGTGATTTATCTTCGCTAATTTATTACTCTTAACACTATTATAATTAGATTATACTATTGTTTTGAATAATTTGAAATTAGAAAGGAACTCAGCAAATTACAGTCATACTTTTATTGTATGATCTCTATTCTTATCCTTTAGCTTACATAATACCCTTACTACCTCGAAAACTAATTTTGTAGTAATTTTATTTATTTGTTGTTATTATTATTATTATTATTATTATTATTATTATTATTATTATTATTATTATTATTATTATTATTATTATTATTATTATTATTATTATTTTCCATGTTTACTCAACTAGCCAAAACTTAAGATTCCGGGCACCCAAACCCGTCATCCAATTCAAAGGATTTACATCCATCGTGATCTGATTATATATGATTTCTATAATGGAACTTGTATCCTCCGCAGGATACCCGAGCCAACTACTCTCTACCACACTCTACAGTCCCATCTGGGACACTATTCCATAAGTCATCGTTATCAATAATAACCTTCAATCCCTTCTGAAAAGATAGGACTATACCCTAACTTACTGCAACAAAGGTACTACATTTACCACCTTGCCCAAACCATGTCAAATTAATGACTCTCCTATCATATCATAGCTCTGTGAATCATCAATTCATAGTTTTGACCTTCCCTAGGTAGTAGGGTTATACTTTACACCTTGCTAATACACACAAGATATTCTATTCTCACTAAGCTCTAAGCAAAACGTCTGTCGTTTTGCAAAAATCATCCAAAATTCCACACCGAAGACTAGATGGTCTCACTCTATAGGTGTCACCTTTACTTTGCAACTAGTCTGAAACCTTTGGTCTGATGGCAACTCTTACTGTAACTCTAGCTCATGCTAGGGTAACTGAGTCACTGACTCTAGTTATCACTCAACTGTGACATTTCAATATTCTAACTCTAGACTCGTAACCAGGAGTTCTCAACTCCTCTGCAAATATAAAACTCTGTTCTGGTATTACTGTACCAAAACAGAGACTGCCTGAAAACATCCTCATCATAAACACTACAGGGAAGTACGCAGCTCTACACAATAATCTCATATCGGTACTGTAATCTGCAGCTTATAGAGCAGACATCGAGAACATTGTATAGTTACTACGATACGTCCTGACAGACTAAGTCTCTTAATCTCTTATTTCTCTTGAATCTTCTATTATCATAAACTTATTCTGACTGGGTCATTCACTGATGACTGCCAGCAGTGGTATCATCATCCTTATCTAGGGCAACTGTACTTTCAAGACTCACCTTTATGTACTTGTGCCTTGCACGAAATGGGCACACCATTTAAACCCATACAGACAGAAACATAGCATTTCTTAGAGTATGTATCCTCATGATAGACCTCACATGTCTACTAACTCTATTTCACATTTCTATGTACTCCACGAAAATCAAGACACTAACTGAGGTACTCTTATATTTCCCGAGATATAACGCAGAATCTAGAAATAAAGAATTACAGAAAAGACAAAACGGAATCCTATACTCCGCATGTAACATCCTAACAAGACTCACTTTTACACTCCCTTTTATATTATTTCCCATGAATCTAGAGCCTAAGCTCTGATACCAACTTTGTCACGACCCAACCTATGGGCCGGACCGACACTAGGACCTGGGCCAGCTTAAAGCCCCCGAGGCCCGTAGTAAGCCTAACTATTTCTCAAATCCATAACCAGGCCCACAATTTAGGCCCAATATGCATATAAAATAATCTAAATCAGACTGTTATAATTTCATTTCAAGCCGACTTAGCCCAGAAATTTTCAGAAAACTAAAATTAGGGGAGCCCAGCTCAACCCTGTTACCTCATTTACAAACTGTTTAAATACCATACAAATTTTTATTTATTAATCTCAAAATTTTAAATTAACACAATTTCTAAAAAGGCCCACACTATTACTAACACATGCTGAGTTCTAGATTTTAAATTTAGAAAAGATAGTAAAACAATTAAATAATCGACGTTAAACCTGCGAGGAAGAAAACAGGTTGCTCTGTAAAATAACTCCTCCTGTGGCCTAGAAAAATATTGAATAGGAGTGAGCGTTCGACTCAGAGAGTAAAATATCAATTTTAACCATAATCTCTATAACTATCTAAAACTAATGCACCCTGTAGAGTGAAATGCAACACCAGCAATTATTTCACATCATAACATCAAAAAGGTAATTTGGAGCACTCACGCACCCTGTAACATTAATCATAATATATGGGAGCTGATCCCCTATACAGCCCTCTTAAATCCAACCTGGTGCCAGCGAAGAACTCAAGCCAGACTTTCGCTTAATAAACCAAATTGGGGGTCCCAGCGAAGAACTCAAGCCAGACTTTCGCTTAATAAACCAAATTGGGGGTCCCAGCGAAGAACTCAAGCCAGACTTTCGCTTAATAAACCAAATTGGGGGTCCCAGCGAAGAACTCAAGCCGTGACTACCCCAGAAGGATCGGGTCCCAGCGAAGATCTCAAGCCGTGACTACCCGTCCTATCCATAGTCCACACCACATCACACGCACGCCAACGCACGCACACTGCTCCAAATTACCACAACAACATACATGGCACTTTCACAGTTATGAATGCAACATAAATCGTGCCTAAAGTTTATCTACATAGATATATGCATATAAGTGATGCATGGGCATGCTTGAACATATAATAATAGTGAAATTACAATTAAAATTAATATTTTACTCACGATAATCGATGACTATTGTGGTCATTGGATGCGTAAAAATAGCTGACCTCGATCACCTAATAATTAAATTGTAAATTTATTAGTACTAAGTTAAGATAAAGCTCTAAAGAGGCAATAGACAGCCTAATTCATGCAGGAAATCCGGCAGAGTTTCCCCTATACCTGGGACCTACCCAACCTGCAAAAAGGCTCAAATAAAACTTCTAGATTCTCAATTTCCACAATCACATCTCATCAATATCACATGGCCCCTCCTGGGCCCTCCAAATCAGATAATACTCAAAATCTTAAAAATTACGTTTTAGTCCCTATAATCGACATTTTGCAAAAATCCACTCAAACATGCTCTAAAAATTCTAAAATTTTGTCCCGTGGTCCTTAATAATATTATAAAGCTATTGCAAAATGAATTGTAATTTTCTAATCACCCATGAATATTTTATTCAAGAATTTTACTCGATTCCATAAGTTTCCAACATCTAACATATTCTTAATTCAACCTAATTAAATATTCACATATTTAAACCTCTATCCTCAAGCTTCAACCAATTATATAAAATTTAATTATCTTAATTTCAAATAATCTTATATGTCCATATGCTAAAAATCTAACTAAAATCCATCTATATTTCTCAAAAATATTCTACAATCACTCAAAAATTCAACTAACACCATAGAATATCTCCAAATAATTTTACTTTCATCATATATTTTTCTTAGAATTTTTCTCCAATTTTTTCCTGTTTAAGAAACACTGTATTTATGCTCAACAGACAGAGAAATAATAAAAATTGTCTTACCCAAAGTTATCTGTGTCTCAAAAATTCCAAAAATTTATGAGGAAGCCTCTGGAAGTTGAATTATCTCCATAGCCCACCGGAGCCACCGCCGGAACCACCGCGCACGGTGGCCGCCCGCCGGTCACCGGCGACATTTGCTGGATCTGATCATACCACCATGTTCCTCTCCTCTTCCTCAGTCCATAGGTGGTCTCGGATTGTCGATCCAACGGTCGGATCGTCATAGATCTGATGAAAAAGCTTGAAAAACCCGAAACTTCTCTCCTTCATATCTCACTCATCGGACCTCCATTTGCTTCAAAATTGGTATCAAAAGAAAGCTCTCGGAACAAGCTTTCCAATTCCACCTGAATCGCCTCGATCGGACGTCGGATGAAGCCGGAATCGCGCCGGAAAGCCGCTGCCCACTGTGCGCGCATTTTCTCTCTCTTCTCCCTCTCTTGCCGCCGTTTCTGGTGATTATGGCCGTTGCCGGAGGGTCGCCGGCCGGGTGGGGAGCTGCTCGGGAGGTCACCGGCCGGTCACCGGAAAAATAAAGAAGAAGAAGAGAGGGAAGGAGAGGAGAGAAAAGAGAGAATGAGGGGGGGGGGGGTTTCTCCTCCCGTTTTCAACTTTTTTTTTTTTTTTAAATGTTTGGCAGTGACAGTGGAAACCCACTGTCACACGCCAAACTCAAATCACCCTTTTTTTTTTTTTTGTTTAAATGTTTGGTAGTGACAGTGGAAACCCACTGTCACACGCCAAACTCAAATCACCTTTTTTTTTTTTTTTCTTCAGGGTTGTTACAAGTATCAGCATGATATGAATATTGCATAAAAGACTTCTTAAAATCAAATTGAGCTCAAAATAAATGAAATAATCACAGACTAGGTGTTTCGGCACGCCGTGTAGCATGCCTTGCTCGGCTATTCTGTAGACGAGTGAGGGGTGTTACATTTAGTGATATCAAAACATGGTTTAGGCATTTCTGGACCTAGATGGATTGCATATCATGCATTGTATTGTAAGTGTTAAGATGACTCTAATGCAGATCTTTTGATTTATTTTGTTATTTTGATCAGAATATGGACTCCACATCGCAGAGAGTGGTCGATGAGGAAGTGAAAAGTCATGCTCCATCTATGACTGAACCAGGAGATAGGAGGGAACCTACTCCACTAGTACCAAATGCACCAGCCACATTTCAGCAAATGGCTGAGTTCTTTAGACAGATGGTAGGAGTTATGCCACCACCACCACCTCCACATCAAAAATCTCATATGGAGAGACTCAGGAAGTTTGGAGCAGTGGATTTTCTGGGCAAAAGGGAAGATGATTCTATCACAGCTGAAAACTGGTTGGACAGAACTGGAAGAGTTTTGAAACAACTTCATTGTACTCCAAAGCAGAATTTGGAAGCTGATGTATCACTACTGCAAGATGATGCATACCAGTGGTGGGTACAGTAACTAGTGAGGTGCCACCAGAACAGATAACTTGGGATTTCTTTCTCACTGAGTTCAGAAAGAAGTATGTGGGCAGTGTATACCTGGAAGAGAAGAGAAAGGAGTTTATTACCCTACGCCAGAGATAGCTGACAGTAGCTGAATATGAAAGAAAATTTGTCAGACTGAGTCACTATGGGCGGGAAATAGTCTCTAATGAGGCAGAGAGATGCAAGAGATTTGAGGAAGGACTCAATGATAACATTAAAGTAATGATTACAGCCTTGGGGATTACAGAGTTGGCCAAGTTAGTGGAAGCTGCACTGAAGGTTGAAAAAGTTAGAATGAATGAGTAGAACAGAAGGGACAGACAGCAAAAAAGAGGTCAGGGTCAGACCAGTACATCTTCTGCCCCTAGTAAGAAATTTAGAGGTTCACCTACTCAGAGTTTCAGTAGAGCACCAAGTCAGGGTCAATCACAGAGGCCCAAATCTCAGTTTGCACCAAGGAGAGGCCAGTCCACACCTTCAATGGCTAGCTCTCCAGGAACAGGATTTAGGGGACCAGCCCCAACAGTATCTGTTGCTTGCCCACATTGCCAAAAATGGCATAAGAGCGAATATTGGAGGATGATAGGTGCTTGTTTACGGTGTGGATCTATAGACCACCTAGTCCCAGATTGTCCTAGAAGAACTGCTACATCCACTCCGGTATCAACTGATAGGCCTGCCCCTCTAGGTCCAAGGGGTAGAAGGCTGGGTAAGGCTGAGGCAGCCGGTACTTCACAGAAACCTGTGTCAGAGTCTGTGGAGAGAGCAGAAGGCAGAAAACCAGCCAGAGCCTATGCTATAAGGGCACAGGAGGAACATGATACTCTAGATGTCATCAAGGGTACGTTCCTCCTTTATAATACTTCTGTGCATGCATTAATGGATCCTGGATCTACTCATTCATATATTTGTATCAAGCTGCCCGTAAAAAAGGGAATACCAGTGGAGGAAAGTGACTAAGACATCCTGGTCACAAATCCGTTAGGCCACAGTGTGGTAGTAAACAAGGTGTATAAGGGCTATCCATTGAAGATTCAAGGGAAAGAGTTCTCAGCAGACTTAATTGAATTGCCTTTCCATGAGTTTGATGTGATTTTGAGAATGGACTGGTTATCCCATCATCAGGCAATAGTAGATTATAAATTGAAGAGAATCTCTCTGAAAACTGCTGAGAACGAAGAAATAACAGTTGTGGGTGAAAGGACAGATTTCTTGTCCAATGTCATCTCAGCTACAATTGCAAGGAGATGGTTGAGAAAAGGGTGTGAAGCCTATCTAGCACATGTGGTTGACACTAGGCAGGGTAAACTTAACTTGTCTGACATACCCACAGTAAGGGATTTCTCTGAGGTATTTCTTGAGGAATTGCCTAGTTTGCCACCAGAAAGGAAAGTTGAATTTGCTATTGAGATTATGCCGGGTACAACTCAAATTTCAATTGCTCCGTATAGGATGGCACTTGCTGAATTGAAAGAGTTGAAAATCCAGCTATAAGAATTACTAGACAAGGGGTTCATACGCCCCATTGTATCACCGTGGGGAGCTCCGGTACTGTTTGTAAAAAAGAAATATGGGACACTGAGGTTATGTGTTGACTACCGACAGTTAAACAGAGTAACAGTGAAGAACAAGTATTCGTTGCCTAGAATTGACGATCTGTTTGATCAGTTGAAGGGAGCTTGTGTGTTTTCTAAGATTGATCTCAGATCAAGGTATCATCAGCTAAGGGTTAAGGATACAGATGTGCCTAATACTGCATTTAGAACCCAGTATGGGCATTATGAATTCCTAGTGATGCCATTTGGGTTAACAAACGCTCCAGCAGCATTCATGGACCTGATGAACCGTATCTTCCATCCATACCTAGATCGGTTTTTAGTGGTCTTCATTGATGACATCCTGGTGTATTCCAAGGATAAAGTAGAACATGATGAGCATTTGAGAATTGTTCTGCAGACTCTAAAAGAGAAGAAACTGTATGCTAAATTGTTCAAGTGTGAGTTCTGGTTGAATGAGATTGCATTCCTTGGACATGTAGTATCAGCTGAAGGGATTAGAGTGGATTCCAAGAAGATTGAAGCAGTGATAGAATGGAAGCCTCCCAGAAATACAACTGAGATCAGAAGTTTCTTGGGGTTAGCTGGATATTATAGAAGATTTGTAAAGGGATTTTCCCTGATAGCTGCTCCATGACCAAATTACTACACAAGAATATAAAATTTGACTGGAATGACAAGTGTCAAGCCAGTTTTGAGAGACTGAAGGCTATGTTGACAGAGGCACCAGTGTTAACATAACCAATGTTTGGAAAAGACTTTATAGTCTACAGTGATGCCTCACATAATGAGTTAGGGTGTGTACTCATGCAAGAAGGGAAAGTGATCACATATGCTTCCAGGCAGTTAAGGCCACATGAAAAGAATTACCCTACTCATGATTTAGAGTTAGCAGCAATTATCTTTGCATTGAAGATATGGAGGCATTACTTGTATGGAGAAAAATGCTACATATACACAGACCATAAGAGTCTGAAGTATCTGCCAACCCAGAAGGAACTTAATTTGAGACAGAGGCGATGGATTGATGTCACGACCCAACCTATGGGCCGGACCGGCACTAGGACCTGGGCCAGCCTAAAGCCCCCGAGGCCCGTAGTAAGCCTTAACTATTCATTAACCCGACTCTAAGGCCCATTTGGGCCCAATATCAAGAAAACAAACGGACAGAGTCCGGCCATAAAATGGACTTTCCAACGGGGAGTTTTCGACTCACCCGACCTGTAAACACAATAAACAATCCATTGGGGAGCTCAGCTCACCCTCCACCTACTCATCAACATAATAATAAATGGGAGCTCAGCTCCCTCATCCAATCCATCAAACAGACTTAAAATATTAAGTTTACAGGTCCAACATGAATATAATATTACAGACCAATTTCAAATAATTACTGCTAACACATGCGGAAATTCTAGGAGTAATTAAAATTACACAATATTGATAAACAACCTGCGAGGTAAAAAGGCAGTTAACCTGCAACAAAATATCCTCCTGTGGCTGTAAAAATTTTTGAACAGAGTGAGCGTTCGACTCGTAGAGTAAAATATCAATCTTAACTATAATCTCTATAACTATCTCAAACTAATGCAACTTTGTAGAGTGAAATGCAACATACACAACATTTTCACATCATAACATCAAAAGGTAATTTGGAGCACTCACACACCTGTAGTATCAATCATAACATATGGGAGTGATCCCTATACAACTCTCTTAAATCCAACTGGTGCCAATAATTAATCAAGCTCGGACTTCCACTTAATAACCAAATCGAGGGTCCCAATAATTACTCAAGCCGTGACTACCCTCGAAGGAACGTCCCAATAATTACTCAAGCCGTGACTACCCCGCCCTATCCATAGTCCACACCACATCACACGCACGCCAACGCACGCACACTGCTCCAAATTACCACAACAACATCCATGGTACATCAACAGTTATGAATGCAACATAAATCGTGCCTAGAGTTTAACTACATAAATATATGCATATAAGTGATGCATGGGCATCTTGAACATATAATAATATCGAAATTATAATTAAAATTAATATTTTACTCACGGACTTGACGACAAATTACCGTGGCGCGGGCGGAGGAAGAAGGTCGTCCCGCTCACACGACAATCATATTACATTTATTTAATACAATCTGACTCAATATAAATAAAGAAAAAGACCAATTACGTCCTAAGTCGTGCCGAAAATCCGGCAGAGTCTCCCCTATACCTAGGACCTACCCAACCTGCAAAAGGGCTAAAAACGCACTTCTATGCTCACAATCCATACATCAACAGTTCAATCATATCACACAGCCCCTCCTGGGCCCATCAAATCAATCATCCATCACAATACGCAAGATTTCAATTTAGTCCTTATTATTGATCATTTTTGCAAAACAGCCCAATCAAGATCTAAAAATTATAATACTTTGACCAGCGGTCCTTAGCAATATTACTAAGCTATTGCAAAAAGAATCGTAATTTTCTAAGCTACCACGAATATTTTATGGATTTTTAATCCTATTTAAGCACTAGAAAATTACGTAAAAACTAGGTTTGGGTTTACCTTTGCCGATTCCGACTTGAGGGCGCTGGGACGTCGACAATGGGGCTAGCCAAAACCTCGGCCCATTCGGAGACTTTTCCCGGTCACGGTGCATGCGGCGAAATTTGCGAACGGTCAATCGCCGAATTTCGAATCGAGGATACCTACGAAGCCCATAACACGGGGTTAGCACATAAATTTTTCAGAATTTTCTAAGCTCATTTAATGCTCGAAATTACACTGCGGTTCGTGGGACCCACCAAAAACGGTGTCGGAAAAATTCGAAATTTATGTCGCTAAGCTCTCGACGAATGGAGCGTGCTCGTGGCCTCGGTGACCTCGTGGCATTCACGGTTTTCGACAAATCTATCCCAAAAGACGAAATCGGATAAAATCATACCGATCAAAAAACGGACAAACCGCTCGAAGGATTTCGGCGTTCTTGGTGTCTATGGAAAGCTCTCGCCGAGTAGATGATTTTAGACACAAGACCCGGTCCAATCGGTGGCCGGATCGGCCGGATTTGGCCGGAGAAACTGGAGCGACGCGCGCGCGCAGGGGAGGGGAGGAGAGAGAAAAGAAAGAGAAAAGAGAGGGACGACGCGCGCGGGAGAAGAAAAAGGAAAGGGAGCCGGTTCGATTCGACCGGTCCGGTTCGATTCGGCCGGTTCGATTCGAAATACAAAATTTTGAATTTTTACTCTGCCTCGGGACCGAAAACGAGGTCCAAAAATTTCGAAAAAATTCCGTAAAACTCAGAAAAATACGTAGACTCCAAATATATTTTTAGTTTTGCCACGTGGTCTTTAAATTAATTTTTAAAAATCATCAAAGTTTATATTTTCGAAAAATAGAACCCGATTTATAAAATCAGAAAAATCTCAAAAAAATTACTAAACATAAAATAAAATTAAAACAGCAAAAATCCTAACAAATAAGAAACTTTGGGGTGTTACATTCTTCCCCCTTACAGAAAAATTCGTCCTCGAATTTTTACACAAGGCGTAATAAAACACATGATTATGCATTGAACAAGTAAGGGTACTTGCTACGCATGTCCCGCCTCGACTCCAGTGCACTCTTCCACTGACTGACTCCTCCACAAAACCTTAACCATAGGGATCTGTTTGGATCTCAACTGTCTCACTTGGTAGTCCACTATGGCTACAGGCTGCTCCTCAAATGTCAAGTTCTCTTTTAGCTCTATCACATCCTACAGCGACATGAGAAGGATCAGGAATGTATTTCCTGAGCATGGAGATGTGAAACACGGGATGAATGTGAGAAAGGTTGGGTGGTAGCTCCAACCGGTAGGCAACTGCTCCAGCTCTATCAGTAACCTCAAAAGGTCCGATATACCGAGGTGCCAACTTGCCCTTCTTTCCAAATCTCATGACTCCCTTCATTGGAGAAACCTTCAGGAATACATAGTCGCCCACTGCAAACTCCACATCCCTCCGTCTGGGTGCAGTATAACTCTTACGCCATCTGAAAGTCGCCCTCGTTCCCTGATTAAAGGAACTACCTCTGAAGTGTACTGCACTAGGTCTACATCATGCACTTTCGCTTCCCCCATTTCTGTCCAACACAGAGGAGACCTACACTTTCTTCCATATAATGCCTCATAGGGTGCCATCCCATTGACCTCCAAAATCCAAGACACTCATGCGAAGCATGTCTTCCAGTGTTTGGATTGTCCTTTCGGACTGTCCGTCTGTCTGAGGGTGGAAAGCCGTACTGAAGTTCAACTGTGTGCCAAGTGCCTCCTGCAACTTTCTCCAAAACCGAGAAGTGAACTGGGGCCCTCTGTCAGATATTATGGAAGCCGGAACTCCATGCAATCTGACTATTTCTCGAATGTAGAGCCGGGCATACTGTGCCACAGAGTATGTAGTCTTTACAGGTAAGAAGTGAGCTGATTTGGTCAAGCGGTCTACAATTACCCATATCGAGTCATATCCTCGCGTGGTACGAGGCAACCCAGTCACAAAATCCATAGTAATCATTTCCCACTTCCATTCTGGGATAGGGAGCTCTTGCAGCTTCCCTGACGGTCTCTGGTGTTCAAACTTCACCTTCTGACAAGTCAAGCACTTGGACACAAAGTCTGCTATGTCTCTCTTCATGCCATTCCACCAGTAGCTATCTTTCACATCATGGTACATCTTGGTGGAACCTGGGTGGATACTGTACAGTGTATAGTGTGCCTCTTGCATGATTTCATTTCTGAGGTTGTCCACATCGGGCACACATATCCTAGAACCTTGCACTAGGGCGCCATCATTGGCAAATCCAAACTCACCACCTTCACCTTGCTGTACTCTTTCTATAATCTTCATCAATTGTTGGTCTCTGTGCTGGGAAACTCTAACTCTGTCCCTCAAGTCTAGCCTCACTGAAAAGTGAGCCAACGTATCCCTCATCTGAAAGATCTAGGATTAAACCTTGATCTATCAACTCATGTACCTCCTGAATCAACAGTCTCTTCTCTGCTGAAATGTGCGCCAAACTGCCAGAAAATTTTCTGCTTAAAGCATCTGCTACTACATTGGCCTTCCCAGGGTGGTACTGGATGATGCAATCATAGTCTTTCAGAAGCTCCATCCATCTCCTCTGTCTCAAGTTTAAATCCCTCTGTTGGAAGATGTACTTTAAACTCTTGTGGTCGGTGTATATCTCGCACACTTCACCATACAGGTAGTGTCTCCAGATTTTAAGTGCAAAGACTACAGCCGCCATTTCCAAATCATGGGTGGGATAGTTCTGCTCATGCCTCTTCAGCTGCCTTGAAGCATAAGCCACTACTTTTCCATTCCGCATCAAAACACACCCTAGGCCAACTCTAGAGGCATCACAGTACACGGTGTATCCTTCACCGCTCATAGGTAGTGTTAACACAGGGGCAGTGGTTAGACACTCCTTATCCTCATCATTATAACTGACTCTATCGAGCTCTCTTCCTGTCCTTTGCATCTTATCCACTTCCCTTTTCCTATTTTTGGTATTGTTGGTATCATTTCAACCTGCTGTACTTATTCCTTAATTTTAGTCCTATCTCATCCTTACACCTTTTCCTTCAAAGATGTCTATCCCATCATCAACTTTAACTTTCTTTTTATTTCTTAGTCTTATCTTGAATACTAGTTTCATTACTTCAAGAATTCTAACCCTATGATTTACTCCTACCAGCACATTCTTCACCTTATGTAACACTTATAATTACCCATAGAAAATTTTTTTTTTCTTGTATCCCCTTTTTTCCAACTTAACTATCTTTACATTATCATTCCCTATCACCTTAGTTGGAAATTGCTTATCCTGGATGAATATGAGCCCCATAAACTATAAGTTCCATCTGAACTAACACGACTGTAGGAAATATGTGTCATGCCTTAATTCCAAACAAGATACTTCACGTGTTCATTCTCCTTAATATAATCATATATACTGCTCATAGCTTTCTAAACTTCAACCTCAAATTACCCATCAGCAACAATTTCATCTATTGAATCTCAACCATAAATAGTACTTCCTCCAGCTCATAGTTTAAAACAGTTGCAAGCCTTAGTAGCTAACTCAATTTAACTCCTGTCATTACTCTGTTTGTCCTTTCATACTTAATACTAGGTATGCACTTACTGTCATTCTCATATCAGGAAATTATGTATGAATTTGTGCCTACTAAACTCTCAATAACTAGGTCTCCTTGACTCAGTTTCTGTTCCTTATATAACCTTCTAGAACAAAAAGCACAAGCTAAACTTGAAAAGAAAGAAAGTATCCTCTTATATTCAACTATACCCGATTGTCATATTATAACGTTTCACCTAAGTTTCTTGGTCTTTCTCTCCAAATTTCATCATCTCCTAGCACAATTATGCTCTACCTATAAGGTATTATCTGCATGAACCCTTTACCGTACCATTTTCCTTCTTGACATAATATTTTATAATTTATTAACTTTACTTATACTCGACCTATGATTCATATCTATCATCGTTTTTATTGTGCCCTTAACTTTTGTTGATTCCTGAAAGATTTCTCTCACTAATAAATTCTTCCAACACTAATTCCACCCTTATCTAGGGTCATTAATTTGATCCTTGAACTTTCTAGTGATTTATAACCATCCAGACTTGTCACTTTTCGTTCTACCCCTACTATTGTCCTGTCGTTATTGCTTCACTACAAAGTGATTCTGTTGATCACACTAAAAATGTTTGTCTGACATTCATAACGAACCTCTAACTACCTCGAGAACTGATTCTGCAGTAATTTTATTTATTATTATTTTTATTATTATTATTATTTTCCATGTTTACTCAATTCCAAAACTTAAGATTTCGAGCACCCAAACCCGTCATCCAATTCAAAGGATTTACATCCATCGTGATCTGATTATATATGATTCCTATAATGGAACTTGTATCCTCTCCAGGATACCCGAGCCAACTACTCTCTACCACACTCTACAGTCCCATCTGCCACACTATTCCATAAGTCATCATTATCAGTAATAACCTTCGATCCATTCTGAAAAGATAGGACTATATCCTAACTTGCTGCAACAAAGGTACTACATCTACCACCTTGCCAGAACCATGTCAAGTTAATGACTCTTTTATCATATCATAGCTCTATAAATCATCAATTCATAGTTTCGACCTTCTCTAGGTAGTAGAGTTATACTTTATTCCATACTGATACACACAAGATATACTATTCTCACTCTATAAGTGTCACCTTTACTTTGCAACTAGTCCGAAACCTCTGGTCTGATGGCAACTCTTGATGTAACTCTAGCTCATGCTGGGGTAACTGAGTCACTGACTCTAGTTATCACCCAACTGTGACCTTTCAATATTCTAACTCTAGACTCTTAGCCAGGAGTTCCCAACTCCTCTGCAAATATAGAACTCGCTCGCATAACTATACCAAAATGAAGCCATCTCAAACCCCCTCATTATGGAGCACCACGGGGATGCACGCAGCTCTACACAATAATCTCATGTCAGATCAGTGTCTGCGACTTACAGAGCGGACATCGAGAACATTGTATAGTTACTACGATACGTCTCCGGACTAGGTCTCCTAATTTCTTATCTCTCCGAATCTTCTATTATCACAAACTTATTCTCACTGGGTCATCTACCGATGACCGCCGGAGTGGTATCCTCATCCTTATCTAGGGCAACCAGTACTTTTAAGACTCACTTTTATGTACTCGTGTCTTACGAAATGGGCACACCATTTAAACCCATACCGACAAAAATATAACATTTCTTGGAGTACGTATCCTCATGATAGATCTCACATGTCTACTAACTCTATTTCACATTTCGTACTCCACGAAAATCAAGACACTAACCGAGGTAATCTTATATTTCCGAGGTATAACGTAGAATCTAGAAACAAAGAATTACAGAAAAGACGAAATGTAATCCTATACTCGCATGTGACTCCTAGTAGACTCTTCCCAACACTTAGATAATTTTTCCCTATGAATCTGGAGCCTAAGCTCGATACCACAATTGTCACGACCCAACCTATGGGCGGACCAAGACTAGGACACAGGCCACCTAAAGCCCCGAGGCGTAGTAAGCCTTAACTATTCATTAACCCGACTCTAAGGCCCATTTGGGCCCAATATCAAGAAAACAAATGCAGACAGTCCGCCATAAAATGGACTTTCCAACGGGGATTTTTCGACTCACCCGACCTGTAAACACAATAAAAAATAAATTGGGGAGCTCAGCTCAACCTCCACATACTCATCAACATACTAATAAATGGGAGCTCAGCTCCCTCATCCAATCCATCAAACAGACTTAAAATATTAAGTTTACAGGTCCAACATGAATATAATATTACAGACCAATTTCAAATAATTACTGCTAACACATGCGGAAATTCTAGGAGTAATTAAAATTACACAATATTGATAAACAACCTGCGAGGTAAAAAGGCAGGTTAACCCAGAACAAAATATCCTCCTGTGGCCTGTAAAAATTTTTGAACAGGAGTGAGCGTTCGACTCAAAGAGTAAAATATCAATCTTAACTATAATCTCTATAACTATCTGAAACTAATGCAACCTGTAGAGTGAAATGCAACATACACAACATTTTCACATCATAACATCAAAAAGGTAATTTGGAGCACTCACACACCCTGTAGTATCAATCATAACATATGGGAGCTGATCCCCTATACAGCTCTCTTAAATCCAACCTGGTGCCAGCGAATTACTCAAGCTCGGACTTCCACTTAATAACCAAATCGAGGGTCCCAGCGAATTACTCAAGCCGTGACTACCCCTCGAAGGAACGGGTCCCAGCGAATTACTCAAGCCGTGACTACCCCGTCCTATCCATAGTCCACACCACATCACACGCACGCCAACGCACGCACACTGCTCCAAATTACCACAACAACATCCATGGTACATCAACAGTTATGAATGCAACATAAATCGTGCCTAGAGTTTAACTACATAAATATATGCATATAAGTGATGCATGGGCATGCTGAACATATAATAATATCGAAATTATAATTAAAATTAATATTTTACTCACAGACTTGACGACAAATTACTGTGGCGGCTGGGCGGAGGAAGAAGGCTGTCCCGGCTCACCTGACAATCATATTACATTTATTTAATACAATCTGACTCAATACAAATAAAGAAAAAGACCAATTACGTCCTAAGTCGTAGAAAATCCGTGAGTCTCCCTATACCTAGGACCTACCCAACCCGCAAAAGGGCTAAAAACGCACTTCTATGCTCACAATCCATACATCAACGGTTCAATCATATCACACAGCCCCTCCCGGCCCATCAAATCAATCATACTTCACAATACGCAAACTTTCAATTTAGTCCTTATTATTTATCATTTTGCAAAAACCGCCCAAACAAGCTCTAAAAATTATAAAACTTTGCCCGTGGTCCTTAGCAATATTACTAAGCTATTGCAAAAGAATCGTAATTTTCTAAGCTACCACGAATATTTTATGGATTTTTAATCCTATTTAAGCACTAGAAAATTACGTAAAAACTAGGTTGGGTTTACCTTTGCCGATTCGACTTGAGGGACGCTCGGGACGTCGACAATGGGGGCTAGCCAAAACCTCGGCCCAATTCGGAGACTTTTCGGTCCACGGAGTCCGTTCGGCCAAATTTGCGAACCGGTCAGCTGTCGAATTCCGCGAATCGAGGATACCTACGAAGCCCATAACACGGGGTTAGCACATAAATTTTTCGAATTTTCTAAGCTCATTTAATGCTCGAAATTACACCGCGGTTCCGTGGGACCCACCAAAAACGGTGTCGGAAAAATTCGAAATTTATGTCGTTCGAAGCTCTCGGACGAATGGAGCGTCTTGGTGGCCTCGGTTTCCTCGTGGATTCACGGTTTTGAGAAATCTCGCCCAAAAGTCGAAATGGGCTAAAATCTTCCCGAGCAAAAATCGGACAAACCGCTCGATGGATTTTGGCGTTCTTGGTGTCTATGAAAAGCTCTCGCCGAGTAGATGATTTTAGACACAAGACCCGGTCCAATCGGTGGCCGAATCGGCCGGATTTGGCCGGAGAAATCGGAGCGGCAGCGCCAGCAGGGAGGAGGAGAGAGAAAAGAAAGAGAAAAGAGAGGGACGACGCGCGCGGGAGAAGAAAAAGGAAAGGGAGCCGGTTCGATTCGATCGGTCTGATTCGGTCTGGTTCGATTCGGCCGGTTCGATTCGAAATACAAAATTTTGAATTTTTACTCTGCCTCGGGACCGAAAACGAGGTCCAAAAATTCCGAAAAAATTCCGTAAAACTCAGAAAAATACGTAGACTCCAAATATATTTTTAGTTTTGCCACGTGGTCTTTAAATTAATTTTTAAAAATCATCAAAGTTTATATTTTCGGAAAATCGAACCCGATTTTTAAAATCCAAAAAATCTCAAAAAAAATTCCTAAAATTTAAATAAAATTAAAATATCAAAAATACTCATAAATAATAAAATTTGGGGTGTTACAATTGAATTCCTGAAAGATTATGATTGTGTGATTGACTACCACCCTGGGAAGGCAAATGTAATCGTTGATGCTTTAAGTAGAAAATCTATTATAGCATTAAGATCTCTGAATACCCAATTGTCCTTAACTCATGATGGAGTTATTTTGGCTGAATTGCAAGTAAAGCCAAATCTGTTACAATAGATACAAGATGGGCAGAAGACAGATGAGAAATTAATGGCTGTTATGGGCAAAATCACTGAGGGAAAGGAAACTGAATATGAAGTGAAAGAAAATGAGTGCCTGTACTATAAAGAAAGAGTGTGTGTACCAGATGATAAAGAATTAAAAATCATTATTTTGAGAGAAGCACATAACAGTGTGTATGCTATGCACCCAGGAAGCACAAAAATGTACCATAACCTGAAACTCCGATACTGGTGGCCAGGTATGAAGAAGGACATAGTTGACTATGTAACTAGATGCTTGACATGTCAGCAAGTCAAAGCAGAACATCAAGTTCCATCAGGTTTGTTACAGCCCATAAACATACCTGAATGAAAATGGGACCGAGTCACTATGGACTTTGTCAATGGTCTACCTCTCACTCAGAAGAAGCATGATGCAGTATAGGTGATTGTGGATAGGTTGACCAAATCAGCACATTTTCTGCCAGTCAGAACTGACTACTCACTGGAAAAGCTAGCAGAATTGTACATCAGTGAGATAGTTAGACTATATGGAATTCCACTTTCCATTATATCTGATAGAGACCCGAGGTTTACATCTAGATTTTGGAAGAAATTATAAGAATCCTTGGGTATACAACTCCATTTTAGTACGGCTTTTCATCCTCAAATGGATGGACAGTCAGAAAGAATAATCTAGGTAAATTCTGAAACTCATTGAGTTATTGTAAACAATAATTGAACTAATAATGATAATAATAATCGAACATATGTGATAAGTCCTTGAGGATATGTTGAGAAGTTGTGTTATTGAGTTTGAAGGAAGCTGGGACATATACCTTCCACTGGCAGAATTTGCATACAACAATAGCTATCAAGCTAGCATACAAATGGCACCCTATGAAGCACTGTATGGGAGAAAATGCAGAACACCTGTATGTTGGACTAAGTTGGGTGAAGATAAGCTAGTGGGGCCAGACCTGATAAAATAGACAGAGGAAAAGGTGAAACTGATAAAGGCCAATTCGAAAGTTGCCTCAAAACGACAGAAATCTTATGCTGACTTGAGGAGAAAGGACATTGAGTATGAAGTTGGCGAGAAGGTATTTCTCAAAGTATCACCGTGGAAGAAAGTGTTGAGATTCGGGAAAAAAGGAAAACTAAGCCCTAGGTTTATTGGCCCATATGAAGTTATTGAACGTGTGAGACCAGTAGCCTACAGATTAGCCTTACCACTTGAGCTGGACAAGATACATAATGTATTCTATGTCTCGATGCTCAAAAGATACAGATCGGATCCTTCACATGTCATCTCAGCAGAAGAAATTGTGGTATAACCTGACCTGACATATGAAGAAAAACCAATTAAAATCTTGGCACGAGAGGTAAAAGAGCTCAGAAACAAAATAATTCCACTAATGAAAATTCTATGGAGACACCACAACACGGAAGAGGCAACATGGGAGAGTGAGGAGACAATGAGGCAACACTTCCCTCAGCTCTTCACAGCAGGTAAATTTTGAGGACGAAATTTTTATTTAGAGGGGAAGAGTTGTAACATCCCCACTGTACCTATTCTGTACGTTCTGTTGCTCCAGTGGCCAAATAAAAGTCCAGGCAAGTCAGGGTGTCTGGAACTACACTTCGGTGATAGTGAACAGACATTTAATGATGAAATAAATAAAAAGAAAATACAAGAAAAATTAAAGAAAAATGAAAGAGAGAAAATGAAGCTAAGTTAAACAAGCTGGCACCGCAGCAATGGGTGACCACACCGGGAAGGCCGTTGCCGACCCCAGAACCGCGGGGAACCCTTGGAATTTAATTTTGAGACATAAATAAAGGTTTATTGAAATGTAATTGACACTAGAAATATCAAAGAAAAATTAATAAATTAGTACAAAGAAAAATGAAAAATTGAGAAACAGACAAAAATCGGTGTTACCGAAAAATCGGGAATATAAACCCGAAGTGGGATATTTTGGTCATTTGACACCTAGAGTTGCCTTTTGACCTCAATTTCCATTAAAAATAAATGATATTACACTTAGAGAATGTCATAAAAAATTAAATTGTGATACATTATAATAATAGTGAAAGAAATGGGGGATAAAATCCAATTTATGAAACTTTGAATAATTAACATTAAAATCCAAGTTAGTGCTCCATTAACTCTTAATTTGGGACACCTAAATATGCCTTTGGGACAGCAAAACCATCATCTTCCACCTTGAGAAATAACCAGCCGAGAGAAATGAAGTTCACCATGGAAATCACCATGGCCGCCCCACATGCAACCTCCATGGGTACATGATCAAGCCACCATTTCTACTTAGTTCCTTCATTAAAGCTTGCCTACTTACCTTGGAGAAGATATTGGCAACAATAAAAACAAGATTTGGTGAAGTTTTGATAAGCTTCAAAAGTGGTAAGTGTCCAAATCTTCTCCCTAGCTTTAGTAAAAGTTGTGTTTAGGTTGAGATGAGTAGTTTGGTGAAGAGAAATGAAAGAAATAGTGAGATATGGACTTGTCCATTTTCGGCAGCCATGAACCTTTGTTGAGCTTGAGTTATTTTTACTTCTAATGAATGGAAATGAAGGTTAATTAATTCAAATAAAAGTTGTAGTAAGTTTATATCCAAGTATGTGCATGCTAATGCTTGAATTAAGAGTTTGAAATGGAATTTTGATGCTTTGGCAAACTACCATATTTGGTAGCCTATAATATCATGAATTTATATGTGTGAATATTTAGTTTATTAATGAAATGTAATGGTAGTAAATTGTGGGCAGCATGTGTAGTTAAAATGGAAGTGTATGTGTAACATAAGTGTTGATGCACATTGAATTTGGGTGGATGTAAATGTTGAAGTTTAATGGTGTATTGTGTGCTTTGTGCATTTGAGTATTCTCCCCAGAATACTTGCTGGAATTGTGTACAATATATATATAGAAGTGCCATTGATTGAATATTGAAGTATTGGGAGGAGGAAGATTGTTAAAATTGGAAGTGTGATGTTCAAATGCAGGTTGTGTACGTTGGCAGCACCTAAATTAGGTCATAAGTGCAATATTGTGAACCCAATTGGTATGAGGCCAATGGGGAGTGAAACTAGATACCAAATAGGCCAACTTTCATATAAAAATGTTGCCAAAATTCTGCCTAGAAACTGATCTTAAAAATGACAAAATCCGGAATAGCAACCTTGCAACCCAGATTTTTGACCATATGAACAGTAGTCCTTGGGATGACCATAACTCACTCAAAACATGTCCAATTGACCTGAAATTTTTACCATGGTTAGTTTAGACATAGATCTACAATTCTTATGAAGACACCAAAGGCCAAAAATGGCCAAAACCAAGTCAAATGGCTTGCACAAATTCGGGTACAAAAACTGCCGAACCAAAAGTGACCTAAAATTGACCAAATTTTACACTAAAGGTGCAATCTGTCCAGCTTTAGTAAATTGACCATAACTTGGTCTATACAACTCGGAATGACCTGAAATTTTGCCCCGCGTGTAATAAGACATAAAGCTACAATTTTGCTTCTTTAACCAAAAGCTAAAAACCAAAAGAAATAGGACTTTAAGCTAGACCAATCTAGCACACCAAAATTTGAGAATTTGACATTTACATGCAATGATGCTTGAAGCACTTTGGCAATGAATGCCAACTTGTAAAAATGGTAAATTGCACTATATTAACAGCATATTGAATTACAATATGTGACATGATGATGCTAGAAACAACTTATCCATAGTACCTAAAAAGGTTAACATATGCATTGACTTATGAATTACATAATAGCTAGTAAACTCAAAAAAATTGATGAATTAAACAATTAATTTATTATATGCCCTAGTTTGCCTAGTTGACTAGTTTGGATAAGTTGGCATGCCAATAGGATTCTGACAGCTGTTCTGTAAATGGCTTCATGCCATACTGTATTTTTACGGCTTATTATGGTGCACTGTGACTTTAATAGCCTATGGCTATACATATTATGTATTTATTCTTGGCTTATCGCTAGATTGACTATATGGTTTTTTAACCACACTATTTGCACACCGGGAGACACTTTGTGACCGATGGTGTGACGGCCCGAGATACTAGGTACTAGATACTCAGTGCCAGTATATCCGTTTATCCAGTCTGGTCAGTATATAGGCTACATGGGCAGTAATTCAAGTACTATTAAATCAAATAGCTAAATCCAGTCTACTAACATACAGCACCACTAAAAATTCGTAAACACTTTATTTACTTTATTTTAGTGTATATTTTTTTATATTTGGCACCACTAAGTAAAATTTGCGTTGCTTTTGTAACGCGTAGGTATTGGAGACACAGCTGGGGAGCCCAGCAGACCTACGACTGGGTGAGACATCAGATCTGCACAGAAGTCCAGAGTCATCTGCACTGTATTGCATACATGGTAGGACTTAGGATATCTTGTATTTTATACTTTTGTTGTATTTTTGAAATTCGGCCTTGTATTTTGTAATATTATGAAAACTCTAAAGTTTGTAATATCTTGTACATATTAAATAACATGGAGATTTTCTTGATATATTTAAATTATTATGGACTGTATTATGGAACTGTTTAATAACTGTAAAAGTCTATTGACTTTACTGAGAAATAAAGACTGTGAAATATTTGAGATTTTGATATTATCATATTGAACTGTTTTCAACAGGTTTGGAATGACAGTTTGTCCGAAACACAGACGGCACCTTGCCAAATTTTTATTACCAATCTTGAAACACTGATTTTATTAAAGTATGAAAATAGTATCAGCATGATATGAATATTGCATAAAAGACTTCTTAAAATCAAATTAAGCTCAAAATAAATGAAATAATCACAGACTAGGTGTTCTGGCACGCCGTGTAGCACGCCTTACTTGGCTATTCTGTAGACGAGTGAGGGGTGTTACAAAGATAGTATCAAAGGTTATAATTTTTGCACAACACTATTTTTACTAAAGATAAATTATTCATATTGAGGTTAAAATTTAAAATAAATTTTTAAATTTTAATTCTGTAGTATAAGATAGAGAGTATATATATATATATATATATATATATATATATATATATATATATATATATATATATATATATATATAGCAAAATTTTATTGATGACCTTTTATATATGATATTAATTAATGTTCACTGTTTTATATACCATAATTTTTTTAAAAATAAATGTTTTCCAAAATTGGATCAAGATTCGTGGTATATATAATTGATTTTGACACTCTGTTTGTTTTGGGATAAATTTCAATAATTGTCCCTAAATTTATATGATTATAATATTATGATTTTTCAACTTTAAAATGTAACATAAAATTTTTTTAAATTTAAAATTTTATATAGTAAAATCTTTCTAACATCCAGTCACCGGTTTTTTTGTTAGACATTAACCTTGACAGTTCCACCGTGACGCTTAATCAGTATTTTTTTTTTCTTTTTCAAGTCATGTGTAAATTGAATATTTATTCTCTTTATAGAAAAAATAATTTTGCACGTGCAGAGAGAATAATTTTACACTTTGCATAAGAAATGAAAGAGAAATATTGATTAAATACCATGCTGGAGCTGTTCACATTAGTATCTAATTGAAAATCAGTAGAGAGATTTTACAGTACAAAATTTGAAAGTTGGGAGAGTTTTATGTTACATTTTAAATTTAAAGGATTGTAGTGTTACGACTATATAAGTTCATGAATAGTTGTTAAAATTTATTCATTTGCTTTGTGAAATATTTTTGACATTTTTTTTGAAAATATAAAAATGGGCTAATAGAAAATATTTTTCTCATTAAATATCAAATTAAATAATTTTTAATAAAAATAATTTTTTTCAAAAGAGTAAATTATATATATATATATATATATATATATATATATATATATATATATATTATTACTTTAATATTATAATAAAATATTTTCAAAAAAATATTTTTTAACATAATTTTTATAAAATATATTTTTTAATATATAAATTATTTTTCACGAAATAAACAAAACTTGATACTCTATTACCATTCATTTTGTGGAAGAATGACAAAAATGATTGACTTGCAAGCAAAAATTAGTATGGCTTTGCGAGGGCATTAGTAGAATAATCATTCAATGTAAACGTTAAATATATAATGAATATTGTTTTTATTGTTTGACCATAATAAACAATTAAAATAAAATTTTTTGTATAGAATGAGTTTAAGATTCATAATAGTAATTAAAAAATAATAATTATTTAATCCTTTTTATTTTAATAAAATTAATTATTTAATTTTTAATTTTAAAATATATATTATTATTTTTATTTCATTTACTCTTTAATCTCTCCGATCATTTTAAGAGTTATTTTAAATTTCATTTGGTTTCTAGAATTTGAAAAGTATAATTATATATGTTCTCTATTTTTTTAAGAAAGTAAAAAATATAAAGATGAATTAATATATTTTTCAAGATATTTCATTAGATTAAATAATAATTTTTTAAAAAAAATCTCTCCAACAAATTTTATTATAAAAAATTATCTGTCATTTTCTTGGGAAACAAGGCCAGGGTCGTGGGGTTTAAAATTATTGTGAGTGAATGAATGAATGAATAATAAGGCCATGGAGGTTGGCAAGAATAATGAATTTTATACAATTATTTGCGTTTATTTTATGGAAATTCACATGGTTTTGTTTGTTAAAATATATGAAAATTGGATACGTAAAGAGGGTGTAGGATTCCCAAACCTAACTTAGATTTGTCATTGTATTTTTTTTTTTTTAATGAAAATGTAGTTGGCATTTGATACTCAATTGAAAAAAGAGATGGAAAAAAGTTAAAATCCAAGCACTATTTGTTTAATATGGTGGCTATAAGTGGCCTATTTGAATACCAAACTCTTTTGTTTTAGGGTTATTCAAACATTGCTGCCAAATTATATTTTTTTTTAGTAAAAAGTTTAGCTGTAAGGAGGCTCTCCAGTTCAAAGTTAGGCATATCATTCACTTTTTTGAAAAAGTATAATAATATTTATAGATTACCTATTAAAAATGACGATTAGTAAGATTCAAACTCTTAATCTAATGAAAATACTTAATAAATTTTATCAATTAAATCAAGTACGTAGTCAGGTAGATGTCACATTGACATATCATGTTATATATGAACATCACATCAATATCATTTAATATCGTTAATAATTTATTTATAAATAAAATTAAAATTTTTGTTCTTAATTACAGTAAAATAATATATATATATATATATATATATATATATATATATAACTTTAATGCTAAAAATATGAAAATATAGAATACTAAAATATGCTTCACCTTATCTTAATTAATTTCCAAACCCCACAATCTCGTTCGTAATTATTTGGGCAATTTACAATTTTTTAGATACAATTGTGACCTTCATGACATGAAAGTTTATGTGGGGCAATATAAATATATATAAATTTTATTTTATTAATTATTTAATTAAAAAGTTCATCGAAATAATAAAAGAATTTATACTCTTGGTCACATTGCCTCATAGAAAAATTACATGCATGTTTTCTTTAAAATTTTGGCTTACTCTAAAGGATATTGTAATTCTTTTGTAGAGAATTATATATAATTAAATGGGTATTTCTCTGGCCTTACACAATAGAAAGAACAAACTAAATATGACACTTCCCATGATTGATTCTCTTCTAAGATTATATAAATTAATCTACATTACACAACCTTATTACTTGCGCATGCAATAGAAGCATTTGATGTAGCAATGTAATGTCTCACAATCAATAAACTAGTTGGAATTTAATTTAAAATTATTTTTATAAAATATCCTAATAAATAATTCAAATTAATTAAATGATTTGGTTCAGATCTGTCTGAGAAAGAAGAAATTCGATATAATTGATTCAAATATGAAATAATTACAACTCAAACTGTTCAATTGTCATACAAGATCATTATAATTGACTAACATTTTGGCTAAGATAGATTGTATCGTGTTACATGAGATAATCTTGACTTGTGCAATGCAACACGCAATTAATTAGTTGGAATATGATCAATTTTATTCTATTTTATTATAATTAATTTCCATATCTCTCCATAATCCTCAGCTTTGAAACATTATGAAACCAGCATTAATTCAACAATTGAATCATTTGTTTAATTTAACAATAATATCAATCAATAAAATTATTATTAATGTTATTATTTAAATTCAAACTAATAAAATTAAAGCAACATAATAAATTAAAAATATAAGTAAAATTCAAAATTCTTTTACGCGTGTAAAACACCAAAATTTGACATGCACGTGTGACATGCATAGCGTTTCGTACGCACAACTATAGTAATTATAATTAGCTGTGTGTAGTGTCCGTGTCTTTCACATTCGCCTTCAACCCTCAGGTCATGTCTTCTTCAGCTGGAAAGCAACATCATCGTCTGCCAAACCTCTACAACGCCACCTCAGCTCCTCCACCAACGCCCTCTTCTCAACCAAACACCCACTACCACCACGCCACCTCAGCCGCCGCCGCCGTCGACTCTCTCTCCCGCCTCCTCCACCGCCTCCCTGCTCCCACCCTTTCCCTTCCTACTCGCAGCTCTTCTTCTCCCATCACCTCTCCACCTCTCATCTCCCTTGCTGACCCAAACACTACCGATCTTCTCCTCTCTGCCTCCTGTCAACTAGGCTTCTTTCAACTCACCGATCATGGTATACCTTCTCATCTCGCTAACTCATCAGAGTCTGAATCCCTTTCTCTCTTTGACCTCACTAGAGATCAAAAAGAATCCTACTTCCCCAAGAACTGGCCTCTGGGTTTTGACGATGATGAAGTTGGAAATGGCGAGTCTTTTTGGCTGGACTCGGCATGTTCCACTGAGTCAACCGAGTTGAACTTGTCTTCTCTGCCAGAGTTAACTCACGCTTTAGAGAAACTTGGGCTGGAAATTGTTGAAATGCTTTCTCGCATAGTGGGGTTTGAGAACCCATTAAAAGAAGATCCGACGCAGATTTGTTCATTGATGTTGGTTCACGAGGGCTCATGCGGTGATAAACCTGCTATATCGGGTGGGTTTTATCCATATGTCGTAGGGTTACAGTACCAATTCCGGAGCCAGAAGTATTCTTTGCTGGCAGATTCGGGTTGGGTCACAGTGCAGCCTCATGTGGAATCGGTGATGGTTACCATAGGCGATATTGCACAAGTGAGTATCAAAAAAAAAAAAATCATTTTATTTTTCTTTATTGCATATTAATTTTTAAAATTTTATTAAAAATCTATAAATATTTTTTCTAATCATTATAAAACATGAAATTTCAATGGTGAAATTAATTTAGAAAAAAGTCTCATTAATATAAAAGAATATATTATTGATAAATTTATCATTCTAAAACATTCTCTTATTTTTCTTTTATTTAATAAATAAAAACATTTTTTTTATTTTTATTATTTTTATTTGAAATAACAAAGGTGGCAGTTCTGTCCAGATGGGTCCAAGTGGACCACATTGCACTAAGGCACCTGGCTTGAACTTTGGGTTCCACCTTCGTGCCAAATGGTGGGGTATCTGACCAATCAATTTTTTTTTGGCTTTTTTAATGAATTTAAACTAAATTTATTTATTTATTAAAAAATAATATTCAAATTTAATTGGTGAATTTATCATATAATAATGGTTTATTAAAATGAAAATAAAAGTATGAAATACATGAATGATGGATCTATTCTATTTGTGCAACATGACCTAAACATTGACTAGATTAGGGGAGGTCAAGCCCAATCCAATGATTTGAACCTAGACTAACACCTAGGGCTTGATTTTGTTTAGTAGGCTTTGGGCTTCCCAAAGCCCAACAACATCTTACCATCGTATAATATGGCAACTAAATGAAAAAATAATTATAATTTTTTTAAAAAAAAATTATTTTTAGGACATAAGAAAATAATTATTTTATTGAACCTACCATGGTTGATTTGTTATTGTATAATTATTTGTTATTTTTTATAAGTTATCGATGATAATATATAATTATTTTTAATATATATTTATTTATAATAAAAATAATAATATTTTGGTAAAATAATTAAAAAAATAAATTAATTTCCCTTGAGAATGACCACTTTATTTCTCATCACATGACAATTTCTAGAAATTTTAAACAGAAGAAAATCCGCTACTTTATTGGACATTTTTTCTTTTATATATCCAACAGCACAGAACTAACATTTAAATAGCCTGGCTAGCTTCTATAATTATTATATGCAACTGAAACAAATTATATATATATATATATAAATACAACGCTAATTTTATGGATATTTAATATATCTTTAATTTTCCTTATATGGAATTTAAAAAAAAAAATGATAGGTATGGAGCAATGGGAAATTGAAGAAAGTAAGAGGAAGACCAATGGCTTCTTCTTTTACAGGAAAAGGCAACAATTCAAGCTTCATATCAATGACTTTACTTGTGACTCTTCCTATAGAAAGCACAGTTTCTCCCCTTCTTCCTAAGCCAATTGTGACTGAAGAAAATGCCAAAGAAAGTGAAGTTAGAGAAGAAGAAGAAGAAGAAGAAGAAAACCATGGAAGTAAAGAAGAGAGAATGTTTAGTTCATTTTCTTTTGAAGACTATGCTTGGAGAGTCTACCATGAGCCTCTCCTCTTCAAAGACCCACTTGATAAATACCGTATAATTAGGTAGAATTATTTTAATTAATTTATCTCCACATTCTTTTCTTAGTTAATTTTTCTTTTATTTTATCACTTTGACATTGCTTTATATATTCTTCTTTAGTTGTTTGCTTTTTTGTATTTCTTTTTTGCTTTGGATGATATTTTATTCTCTAGTGATTTTATGTTGATTGAGATTTGATAATTCTCAATCAACTTTATTTTATTTCCCACACACATATTAAAGAAGGAGAAAAATATTAATTAAGGTATTTTAGTCGATTTTTCTTTGTTTTTAAGGTATGCAGAGTGAAAAATTATAAAACGTCTTAAGTTCAAATCTTCTCATTTATGAAATTCATTATTTTTATAGTGAGAAAAGAATATTATTTTCTTTGTGCTTAAATAAATAAAGGGAAGAAAGGGGAAATGGTGGAGGTAGGCCAACCATACAATATTTGTGCCTTGAATTGAAAATTGGTGACAGTGAGTGTTGGAGAAATGAGTATAAGAAATTTAGAAACAAAAGAGTGTTCAAGAGATCAAAGCTTGGTGAGTATATAGATGACTTAACTTGTAAAAAAAGAGATGTATCAACCAAAAGTAGACGAAGTGAACAAAGTATAGAGCTGTATGATAATGCTAGTGTACTCACTACTACTTCAATTCATAGATAAAATAATAATAATAATAATAATAATAATAATAATAATAATAATAATAATAAGGGATTTCTTAGGCTTTACTTTTCTCAAACATAAAGTTACTAACGATTTGGATATATTGGGTTGTTTTGCTTTCTAAAACCAAATTACAATAATCATAGAGAGCATTAATAATGCAACTTGACTTGGGTAGTTGTTGGGGACAAAGAAAGATAACAAAATCACATGCTGCATCATCATCAAATCAAAGGTAGAAGGTTCAGTAATTACTGTTCATTCAAAGAAAAATAAAAAGATCATTGATTTGCACCAACTTTAACATTGACATTTCAAGTGATGATTAGGTGAGTTTTGAGAACCCACATTTTATATGATTTTCATTCATAAAGTTTCACACTATAATCCTATTTCATAGTTTATTGAATTAAGTTAATTGATTTCATCTCAACTTAGAAAAAAAAATTTTAAGTAATTAACTTTTACTCAATTGACCTAATATATTGTTAGCTCATCCCTATCAAATAAAGTAAATGAAAAGAAATTCATTTCGTTGCGATTATTAGATGGTATAAGAATATAAGGGTAATTTCAATTGTCCATCCTTAAATTTTTTTTCATGTTTAACTTTAGTCTTTTAATTTTGTTTTGTTATTAAAAAATTTTCAAACTCTAATTTTGTTTAAAAAAATCCTTTTAATTTACGACAACGGCTTTCTAGATTAAAAAAACTCCTCTAAGCTATAGTATGATGTTTATAAATATAATTTCAGTATTTTTCAGTGATTGATAAATTCTTTATTTTATGGAAAATAAATCGTTATTATGTCATTGGTATTTTTGTAATAGGTTCAATTAACAGTTAAAACAGTTAGTGTTTTTTTAAGAGTGAGAGAAAAGAAAGTAAAAATATAATTTTATTTTTTAACATGAAAATATGCTATAACGGGTTTATAACTAGTTAAAACGATTTTTAAAAAATAAAAATAAAATTTAGATTTTTTATAATAAATTAAAGTTAAAAGATGAAAGTAAAACATCTAATTATTTTGATTCGAAATAATTTATAATTCATAAAATAACTTAAAATTATTTTTATATAACAACTTAATAAATAATTCAAATCAATTAACAATTCAAAAGAATTAAAAATTTTCTAAAGATAATCACAAATTATAGTGCAATTTTTATTGTATACATATAATAGATATATTTTAAAAATCTACATAAAATTTATTATAATTAACAATTAAAATAAAATTATTTTATATATAATTAACAATCATAACGCCACATAAAAAAAAAAAAAAGAAACATGATTAAACCTATCCAGCTACATTAGAAGTCTCAATTTCAATCATTTCTTTTTTTTTTATATATATATCAAGAATATTTATTTGATTTTCCTACATGATAAGACAAAAGCTAAATCAAATCATTAAATTACCATAGCATTTTATTTTTACTATTTGAATATATATATATATAGATATTAAACACTCATAAAAGATTTTGGATCATTTATATAACCCCACCACTATCTGTAGATTATTATTAGAGTACTGATTGAGGACCACCAAACAACTAATATATAAACTCACATGAACTTATCTAACCATCTAAGATGCATTCTGAACCATTTGATGAACATACTTTAATTAATTGAATCATTAATTTATCCATAATTAATTGTTCTTGTTTGATCCCAAAGTACACTCTGTACCAGAATTTAGTAGAAAATAACATAACCATATACCCATCAACTGCACCCTCTAGTTCTTTTGGTCCTAACCCTTCTTAGATTAAGACCAACTGCAGTTTAGGCCATTAAAACTTTGAAATCACTCATCTCTCTCTCACAGATACTGTTAGAACAAGATATAAAGGAAAGTAGTTCGCAAAACAATGGATTATAAAGATAAATAAATTGAGGGAGACAACTCTCCCTCCACCAGAAGCTTAACCATTTTCTTGAAGAAAAACCAATCTCACCAAATCCCTTATTGAAGTATTTTTTTTTTTCATTGTAAGTTTTTCTCTGTCTTTGTGTGTGTCTTTATCTTGTTCAATGGTTTCTTTCTATATTTCCATCTCTTTCCCTTCTTTTCTCTCTCACCGCTTCCACTTTGTCTCATGCAGCCATCTCGAAGGAAAACACCTCTCTTTTCCTCGGTAACAGTAGCTATGAAGCACAGGAAAAGCAACAATCTCTCAGTATTTGTTGTGGTTTTTTCTGTTTTCCTCTTTGGTGTTTTCATGTACAATGAGGACGCTAAGTCCATGGCTGAATTCCCATTTTCTTGGCCTAGATCTCAAGAAATTCAAGAAGAACCATCGAAAGAGGCCAACCCAGTTCAAGAAACCACCAAGAATGAAGAACAAGCTACTGTTTCTCTCAATTCTAGAACGTCAGTAGAAGAACCTCATGACAAAAACACTGATCAAGAATCTGATGGCAATTCCAAGAAATCATCCATTGCAGCTAAAGAAGATAAGCAGAAGATTGAATTGCCATCGATGGAGGAAGAAGATGATGAGGAGGTTGAATTGCCACCTGAACAGTGCGATCTATTTACAGGGAAATGGGTTTTTGACAATGCAACGCGTCCTTTATACAAAGAAGATGAGTGTGAGTTTCTTACAGCTCAAGTGACATGCCTTAGAAATGGTAGAAAAGACTCTATGTACCAGAATTGGAAATGGCAGCCTAGAGATTGTTCTTTACCAAAGTAAGTAAAAAACGTGTCTGACTACAGATTCTTGGATTTCTTCTTTTTATATATATTTGTGTGTTTGATGATTTTCTTGATTTGGGTTATTAATATTAAAGGTTCAAGCCAAGACTATTGCTAAACAAGCTAAGGAACAAGAGGCTTATGTTTGTTGGAGACTCACTGAATAGAAATCAATGGGAATCAATGATTTGTTTGGTTCAATCTGCAATTCCTCCTGGCAGGAAAACCTGGAGGAAGGAAGGGTCTCTTGCTATTTTCACTATGGAGGTACGCTTTCCTTTCCTCTCTCTTCACCCACGCCCGTACACACACCCCCACCCCACACTTTCTCTTTCTTTCTGATCTAAGCATGAACATAGGTTCAATATCAATGTCGTTGTTTACCTTTCCCAAATCTTCTTGACAAAATTTGTCCAATATTTTTCATGAATTGTTCTTGATGATGATGATGGATCATGAAATGCATGATCAAGAAAACGGATTATATTATCAATCAATTTAAAAGTATATTATAGTACTTATCATGCTTGATATTTTATATATATGTATATACACAGAGACTTAATTAGGGCGATGATACTTGCAAGAAATGTATCTTTAGGTGAACTGAAAGTTATTATATTCCTTAAACCATGCACCTAATCTAACAACTCTGTGGTTGGCCATGCAACAAGTTATTATTAGTTTGTTGATTCCCTTCATTTCCATTAGAAAACATTTTAAAAAAATAATGATAATAATTACAAGAAAGCTCCATGATTTTAATTAATTGCTTTGATTTTTTTGTTTTTGAATTTTTTTGCAGGACTACAATTCCACAATAGAGTTTTATTGGGCCCCATTTCTTGTGGAGTCAAACTCTGATGATCCTAATAAGCACAGCATCTTGAACCGTATAATTATGCCAGAATCAATCAATAAACATGGTGTTAATTGGAAAAATGTGGATTATCTAATTTTCAACACATATATATGGTGGATGAACACTGCCTCCATGAAAGTTCTGTAAGTAATTAAATGCTTTTACAGTAATCATCACCCGTCAATCCTGTAATTAATTAATCATGATGAGGGCTTTTTCTTTTTCTTGATTGAATAGACGCGGATCGTTCGATGAAGGAGCCACTGAATATGATGAGATCCAACGGCCAGTAGCATATAGGAGAGTTTTGACAACATGGTCTAAGTGGGTAGATGAAAATGTAGATCCTAATCGTACCATGGTCTTCTTCAGTAGCATGTCTCCTCTCCATATCAAGTAATTAATTCTTCATTACATCTTAAAAATTCTTGTTATAGTCATCTAATTAAATACTATTTCTATGTGTTTTATTTATTTTAATTATTTCTTTAAATTCCATTAATTTCTTTTTTCAAATAAAATAATATTGGTGGTTGATAGGTTTAGTATGTGATTACAAAGCATGATTTGACAAATTTAATTTTTATTTATATATATAATCTGTGGTTGGTAATCCACTAATTACAATATATATATATATAAATCCCTTAATTATTATTTTGGATTTATAGGAGCTTGGATTGGAACAACCCAGATGGAATAAAATGTGCTAAGGAGACCACTCCAGTGCTCAATACAAGTATGCCTTTGAATGTGGGCACAGACCGTAGGCTATTTGTTATAGCAGCAAATTTGACACAATCAATGAAAGTACCTGTCCATTTTATCAACATTACCACCCTCTCTGAATATAGAAAAGATGCACATACCTCTGTCCACACCATCCGCCAAGGAAAGATGCTAACCCCGGAACAGCAAGCCGATCCGGCGACCTATGCGGATTGTATACATTGGTGTCTACCCGGATTGCCGGATACGTGGAATGAGTTTATATACACACGTATCATTGCTCGCTCATGACTCAGAAAAACTCACATGAGCAATTTTTTTTTTTAATTTTATGTGTTGAATCTTCTTGTGCTTTCCCCACATTGCCTTTTTTTAGCTTCTTATAGTTTGAATTTTAGGTTCAAATCATCCACAACATTTTTTTTGAGGAACTTTGTTGAGCCTTAACTAGACTGAGGTGGAGAGCTTATCACAAGGTATGAAAATTGTACATTTTGGGGAAAAAGAGGACATGTGGTAGTGGATACACCCATTTCAATTGTATAATGCCAATGTGCAAACAACATAATAAAGTAAATACCAACTTGTATGTAAGACACAAAATTGTCTTAGTTTTATATTTTATTTATTTTTCATTTAAATTCGAGACTTTGTAATTTTGAAAATAAATTTAATATCATTAAATTAAAATTTGTTAGTTGTTTACATCTTTTTCTTTATTTGCTTGCACAATTGGTTATAAAGAGAATTCCTTAGTGTATGTATAAATGATTCGCTTACTCTGAAATGACCTAATAGGAAAATCTCAATTCATTTGGCCTTTCGATATAATCAAATAGAAAACCCCACAAACAATTTAAGCATATGGGTAGGAGCCACAAAAATAGAGTATAGCCTAAATTCTCAAACAAAGCTAATAAAGGCTTTGCTTTTGAGTACATTAAATTTTGGGCATTTTACCTTTGTAGATTCTCTTTGCCTCAACAAATGAAGGCAAATTCCTCATAATTGGAGTGGAAAAAAATAATTATGTAAAGTAAAAAAGTTAAAAAAAAAATACAAAATTTTTACAAATGAAGTCAAATTCCTTAAAATTAATTTTTTTTTATAAAATTTTCTAAATATCAAAATAATAAAGATTTTCTATTATATAAAAAAGTAAAATTAATTAATTTAGTGTGAATAAAAAAAATTAACATGAACAAAATTGATTCTAAGCAATTATTTATTATTTTTTGACACATTTTATTTAATACAGGCACAATCAAAATTTAATTGAAAAGAAAGCTAATAAAAATATTTAAGAAAAGCTAATAAAATTATTCTTTAAATTTTAGTTAAATTTTAAAAAATTTAAAAACTGACCCACGTAAATATAAAATTTTATTTTTCAATTTTCTTGTAAAATTTTTTCAGAAAATGACCTCAATTTTTGACAAGTGAAAAGATTTTTAGTTTTTTAATCATTCAATTAGAAAATTGACATATTTAAATACAAATTATATTTTCTAATTTTATTAAAAAAATTTCTAAAAAATTATTCCCATTAAAATTGAACAGGCCAAAGACTCCAAAGTCCAAGAAACTGACTTACAGTGCATTTAATCATTAATTAATTGTCATTGTCATGACATTAACCTTTTACCTTATGGATTAATCACCTTGAGCCAAAAGCAACTTTGTTTTGCACGAAAAGTTACTCAGACACATTTAAATATCAAATGTAAGTATAATTAAAGATACTAAATGACTTTTAAAATAAAAATTAAGGATAAAAAGGTATTTTCAGAGGATTACCTTGTGTATGGATTATGGAACTACAACTCAAGTAGGGCAAATTTGAATTCAGTCCTCTAACTTTGTGGACCAGGTGGCTTCACTTCTCCCAGGAATGTATGCATGGCCATGTCACAGTGACCCAATAATCCAACAATGGAGTTTTATTGACTAGAAGTAAAACTTTACAATAAGATTTACATATACAATAATAAATAGGATTCGAACTCAGAGATGTGATGCATGAAGAACTGAATTTTAAATTATTAAATTTATCCTTCATGAGCAGTGTATAAAAGATTTTTTTTTTAAAGTAAAATAAAGTAAGGTAGTAAAATTTAATAAGATAAAAAAATTAAAATTATAAAATTTCTAAAAATCTTACTTTCCATGAAACAAAACTTTACCCCAAATAAATTTATCACTCTTAAACTCACATCTTATTTCCAAAAAGATTCTCTCAGGGTTAAATAACAAATGCAGGCTTTCTGTCTCTCTCTTAGTCTATTAGTCAACACTCTTTCCACATCCTGAAAATCTTGTTTCATAATTCAAGACTTTCAATTTGCGCTGCTTATAAATTTTCTGAGGCAGTCAATGAAACTTTCCTCCAGATTCAACCATAAATGCAGCAACTCCTCCATACTAGTGCTTGTTTTCTTCATTTTTCTCTGTAAATGGTTCACGTACAGTGACGAGTTCAAGTCAGTAGCAGAGTCATTTTTCATATCAGGACTTAAACTTGCAGAAATCCATGAGAAAGATGACGATGTGGAGGTTTTATTACCACCTAAGGACTGCGATTTTTACACAGAGAAATGGGTTCTTGATAATGTCACTCACCCTTCGTACAACGAGGAAGAATGTGAGTTTCTCTCAAGGCAGGTTACTTGTTTGAGAAATGGAAGACAAGATTCTTTATATCAAAATTGGAGATGGCAAACCAGAGATTTTTCTTTGCCCAAGTAAGTCTCTGTGTTTTTAAATCTTGCATCTGGCTACATATTTCTTCCTCTGTTAGTGGTTAATTTATGTGTTTGAAAAAAGGTTCAGACAAAGATTGCTGCTGGAGAAACTCCGTGGAAAGAGGCTTATGTTTGTTGGAGATTCACTGAATAGAAACCAATGGGAATCCATGGTTTGCCTAGTGCAATCTGCAATCCCTCCAGGGCAGAAGAGTCTGAGTGAATCAGGCTCTTTTTCTATTTTCAGAATTGGGGTACACACTTCTCTTTTAATAAATATCCTGGGGACTGGCTAATTTTGTGGCCCCATATTAAAATTCTGTGTCTTTTTACAGTTGATTCTGATGTTAATTTAGGACTATAATGCTACAATAGAGTTTTACTGGTCACCATTTCTAGTTGAATCGAATTCGGACAATCCACAGAAGCATAGCACATTAGACCGTGTAATCATGCCTGAATCCATCAAGAAGCATGGAGAAAACTGGAAGGGTGTGCACTACCTCATCTTTAACACATACATTTGGTGGATGAATTCTCCTAACATGAAAGTCTTGTGAGTTAAATTCAATTCATACACACACACACACACATAAATCAATTAATCCAGGATAGTTGTGAAGTTGATACATATGTTTTTCCCTTGTGGGGTTGATGGAAACGAAGAAAGCAAGGAATAATGTTCAATGAAAGTAATGTAGAATACAAGGAAATTGAAAGAACGGTAGCTTATGGAAGAGTTCTGATGACGTTGGGTAAGTGGGTTGAGGAAAATGTAGATCCTAATCTCACTTCTGTCTACTTCATGAGCATGTCCCCTCTTCATATCAAGTAAGCTACCTACAAAGTTCACAAAATTAATGTACAATTTACCTTGATTTTTAGTATATGACATTGTTTATGAATATAAATATATAAAATTGATTTCAGGAGCTCATATTGGAACAATCCTGAAGGGATTAGGTGTGCTAGGGAGACTACCCCAGTAGCTGTTGACCCCACAAGCTCAAAGGAGCATAGAGTTTGATGATACTAAAACTCAACTAGAATCAAACTAACATTGTTTTAAGTGTTGTGCCTCTTAAAGAAAAAGAAACAAGGATTTCATGATGGATTCGTGCTTTTGAAGAAAGGATGACATTCTAAAGATAACACAGGACGAATCAAAGGAGATAAAAGAAGAAAAGGTTACCTTCCAAGGCTGCATTGAAAATCAAATTTGAAGGTACATATAGTATAAGAGATAGTTTTATTTTTTAGGATTGATTGTGAAAAGAATTGAGGAGTAGAAGTCAATGATACTTATTTTCAATCCCTCAAAAGATTTTTCTTTTAAATATCATTATTGGCCTAAAAGTATTTGACTATGATTTGGTGTGAAGTTTTATAGTTTTGAAAGTTATGCAGAAAAATTTTCCTGGTATGCTAACTGGTTTGCTACTTGTTTAGTATGCTAACTGTTTTGCTATTTTCTCCAGTATGCTAACTGTCTCAACTCTGCACAACATCGCAGAAAAAGACAAAATAACTGCTATTTTCTTAAAATTCGTAACTGTAACGTTCAAATGAGTTCTCAAACGGTAAAAAACGTTCCAAAGCTATAAATACACATACCTTTGGCCATTTTGCACTTAATGAAAAACTCTCCACTGTTCAAAATCATAAAAGCTTTCATTCAAAGTGCTCAAAGTGTTTTTATTGCTCATCATTGGTTTATTTACTCATCTCTTCTTTATAGATTCTGTTGTATTGAGTGAGAGTGAGTTTTAAACACATTATTATCATTTATGAGAGGTCATTCAAGCACCTAGTGAAGCTTGGTTGTGAAAAGTGTTTGGGATAACACTTGGTAGAAGTGTGAAGCTACTTGTAAAAGCTTTGGTGAGAAGATTTGTAAAGGGCTTTTGTCTCTTGCCTTTAAAAGAGAAGAATAGTGAAGTGAAGACTCAAAGTGGGATCTTTGAGAGAGTGGATGTAGGCTAGTTGTGCCGAACCACTATAAAAATTTTAGTGTTCATTTTCTCAACCCTTGCTCTTTACATTTATGCAATTTAACTTTATGATTGATATGTTTTTGCTGATATGAAAGTTAATATTGTTTGCTGATAACCTTGCTGCAAACTGAGAAAATTAGTTTACTGCTAAATCTGCTGATATCTGATATAATCTGCTTGTTATTTGATTTGCTGTCAGTTAGGATATCTGGTATTCTGCTCTGGTTGCTGTGTTAAAAATTTATCCAGATTACTGATATCTTTACTGAATGCTAATATAATTTGTTAGATCAGTATACTGATTGCATATAGCTTAACTTTGAATCAACTTGTCAATAGAGCTGTATTGTTCATATTTCACATTAGTCAATTGAGTTGAACCTAGCTGTAATTTTCAAAGGTTTTGAGCAAGAACCGAAAATTGTTTTTAAAGTCCAATTCACCCCCCTCTTGGACATATTTTGGGACATCAATTTGGTATCAGAGCTTGTCTCTCTTGCTTGAGGATTAAACCCCTTAGAGTGATCCATACACATGGCTAGTTCATCTAGAAACTCTGCTGGTATACCTGCCCCCTTAGCTGAAGGTTATTCCATCACTAGACCACCACTTTTTAATGGCACAAATTACTCCTTTTGCAAAACTAGAATGAGAAACTTTATACAATCTGTTGACATTGATGCTTGGAGGATAATTAAAGATGGTCCTTATATTCCTTATAAAACCAGTGAAGGAACGGTACATATTCCTAAAGCTGAAATTGAATTTGATGATAATGATTGGAAGAAAATTTCTACAAATGCCAAGGCTATTAACATTCTTCATTGTGCTCTTGATATTAATGAGTATAATCGTATTTCAGGATGTCAAACTGTAAAAGAAATATGGGACAAACTAGAAGTCACATATGAAGGAACTGATGTGGTGAAAGAGTCAAAGGCAAACCTCCTCATCCGTGATTATGAGTTATTTGAGATGAAACCAGGTGAAACTATTGCTGAGATGAGTACCAGATTTACAGATCTTGTCAATCTACTTAAAGCTCTTGGAAAGAGATTTGAGGAACAAGAACTTGTAAAGAAAATTCTGAGGTCTCTTCTAAAGTCATGGGAAGCAAAGACTACTGTTATTCAAGACACCAAGGATTTCAGAAAATACACCTATGATGAGCTAATTGGTTCTCTCATTGCACATGAGATGATCTATAAGAAAGATGAGAAAGAAGGTGATCAAAAGAAAAAGAAAGGTATAGCTTTCATAATTGAAAAGGTAGATGAGAAAAAGAAAAGTGTTGCCCTTAAAGCTAGTTCAAGTGATGATTCAAGTGCTTCAAGTGATGATGATGAAGATATGGCTATAATAGTCAAAAGATTCAAAAGAGCATTTAGAAAAGGTGGAAGCAAATACAAGAAGTTCACAAAGAAATATGCTCCAAAGACTCCAAATCATTCAAGTGAAATAGTTTGTTATGAGTGTAACAAACCAGGCCACATTAAGCCCAAGTGTCCTACATTGAAGAAGAAAAACAAGTTTAGAAAGGATAAAAGCAAAAAGGCAATGGCAGCAACATGGAGTGACAGTGACTCTTCATCAAATGATGAAACAAGTGACAAAGAAGCTGCAAACACTTGTATGATGGCAATTGAAGAAAAAGGTGAAAGCTCACACATCGAAGATAGTGAAAATGAGGTAAATCTTGAACTTTCTAATGTTGATGAATTAGAACTTGCATTTGTGAAGACATATGATAAATATAGAACTTTTAAAAAGAAATGCAAAATTCTTGTTCATGAAAATTGTGCTTTAAGATCAGAAAATATTTCCTTGAGTATGGCTTCAAAAGAAAATGAATTTTACAAATCTCAAATGAAATTATTTAAGGAAGTTAATGATGAGCTTCAAAGATCAAAAGAAGTGTGTGAACAACTTCTTGAGAAAAACAGAATTCTTGAAGCAAAAGTTGAATCTTTGACAAGAGATTTAACTAAATTTACAAAAGGAAAAGAAACACTTGATATACTTCTTGGGAATCAAAGATCTACAAATGGAAAATCTGGAATTGGTTATGATGGATTTATGAAGTATGGAAAATACAAACAATTTTTTGTTAAAGCTACATCCTTTTCTCAACCAAGTATTACATGCTTTTATTGTAATCATAAAGGTCATATGATTAATGCTTGTCCTATTAGGAAAGGAATATTTAAGGCAAAGAAAGTATGGGTGCCTAAAGGAACTTTACCTAATATTACTAACACACAAGGACCCAAAGTTACTTGGGTACCTAAGAACAGTTAACTGATTTTAGGTCTACCTAAGGAGTATGCTGGAAACAGAACATTGGTACATTGATAGTGGTTGCTCTAGGCATATGACAGGAAATAAAGGCAAGTTTTCCTCTCTTACTTTGAAAGAAGAAGGTTATATCAAATTTGGTGATAAAAGTAAAGCTAAAATTATTGGATGTGGAACTATTGGTAAAAATCCTTGCATTGAGAATGTTGCATTAGTACAAGGATTAAAGTATAATCTTTTAAGTGTTAGTCAACTATGTGATAATGGTTTTAAAGTCATTTTTACTTCTACACATTGTGAGATTCATGGAAATAATGTTATGTTTGCTGGTGCTAGAATAGATAATATTTACCTACTTGATTTAACAAGTCTTGAAGAAAATTGTGAAACATGCTTTATGACTTCAGATGATAGTGCATGGTTATGGCATAGGAAATTAGGACATGCTAGCATGAGTACACTTGCTAAACTCTCTAGAAGGAACCTTGTTAGAGGACTTCCAAAGTTAAGATTTGAAAAAGAATTTCAATGCAAAGCTTGTGCACTTGGTAAGCATACAAAATCATCTTTTAAATTAAAAAATATTGTAACTACGTCTAGACCATTGGAATTATTACATCTTGATCTTTTTGGTCCAATCACACCTAGAAGTCTAGGAGGCAAGGCATATACATTTGTAATTGTTGATGATTTTTCAAGATTCACTTGGACTTTCTTTCTTGCTCATAAAGATGAAACCTTTGATATATTTGAAGCTTTTTGCAAAAGAACTCAAAATGAAAAAGGATATTGCATTACATCTTTGAGGAGTGATCATGGAAAAGAATTTGAAAATAATTTGTTTGAAAATTTCTGCTCTCAAAACGGTATTTATCATACATTTTCAGCTCCTAGAACTCCACAACAAAATGGAGTTGTTGAAAGGAAAAACAGATCTTTGCAAGAAATGGCAAGAACAATGCTGAATGAAAACAGTTTGCCAAAATATTTCTGGGCAGAAGCTGTAAATACAACATGCTACATTTTGAACAGAGTTTCCATTAGAGCTATTTTAAAGAAAACTCCTTATGAACTATGGAAAGAAAGAAAACCCAATATTGCATATTTTCATGTCTTTGGTTGCAAATGTTATATTTTGAATAACAAAGACAGCAATCTCAAGAAATTTGATGCTAAATCTTGTGAAGGAATATTTCTAGGCTATTCAACAAATAGCAAAGCATATAGGATTTTCAATAGAAAAACATTGACCATGGAAGAATCAATGTATATACTTTTTGATGATGCTAACAAGTTCCTTGCAAAGGAAAGATTCTTGTGATGATGAAATTGATCAGATTCTAAATTCAAAGAATTCAAATAAAGATGAACTTGATTCAAAAGAACTAGTGGAGGATGATCAAAATGACAAAGAAGAAGAACTTCCTTGCTCCACAAATGTTGAAATTCAAGAAGACTCCTAACCAAATGTGGAAGAACTACAAATTGAGAAACCTCAACATCAAGATATTCCACAAGAATGGAGGTACCATAGAAATCATTCCAAAGATGACATTCTTGATAGTCCATCACAAGAATGATGACAAGAGGTCAACTTAGAAGATATTTTGGTAATGTTGCTTTTGTTTCTCAATTTGAACCCAAAACATATGATGATGCTCAAAATGATGAAAATTGGCTTTTTGCTATGCAAGAGGAATTAAATCAATTTGAAAGAAACAAAGTGTGGACACTTGTTCCTAAACCTAAAAAGCACTCTGTTATTGGAACTAAATGGGTATTTAGGAATAAGATGGATGAAAAAGGACATGTAGTTAGAAATAAAGCTAGACTAGTAGCTCAAGGATACAACCAAGAGGAAGGTATTGATTTTGATGAAACCTTTGCTCTAGTTGCTAGAATTGAAGCTATTAGAATGTTGTGTGCATTTGCATGTTTTAAGAATTTCATACTTTATCAAATGGATGTTAAAAGTGCATTCTTAAATGGATATATTGATGAAGAAGTTTATGTAGCTCAACCTCCTGGTTTTGAAGACCCTCATTTTCCAAATCATGTTTATAAGCTTATTAAAGCTCTCTATGGTTTAAAGCAAGCTCCTAGAGCATGGTATGAGAGACTTAGTAAATTTTTGCTTCAAAATGATTTTAAAAGAGGAAAAGTGGATACTACTCTTTTCATTAAGAAACTACGAAAAGACATGCTTATTGTGCAAATCTATGTAGATGATATTATTTTTGGTGCTACTAACCATTCTCTTTGTAAGAAATTTTCTAATATGATGAAAAGTGAATTTGAAATGAGTATGATGGGTGAACTTACTTTCTTCCTTGGATTGCAAATTAAGCAAATGAAAGATGGAATTTTTATAAATCAGTCCAAGTACATAAAGGATATGCTGAAGAAGTTCAAAATGGAGGATATGAAAAGTATCGGAACTCCCATGAGCTCAACAATTAAATTGGAGAAAGATGAAAAAGGTAAAGATGTAGATAACAAACTTTATAGAGGTATGATTGGTTCTTTACTCTACTTGACAGCATCTAAACCAGACATTCATTTTAGTGTATGTTTATGTGCAAGATTTCAATCATGTCCAAAAGAATCTCATCTTATAGCTGTTAAAAGAATTTTTAAGTACCTCATTGGCACTCACAACATTGGCTTGTGGTATCCAAAATGTGAATCATTTGATCTTATTGGTTATAGTGATTGATTTTCTTTGGTAGTAGACTGGACAGAAAAAGCACTTCTGAAACTTGTCAATTTCTAGGTCATGCATTAGTTTCATGGCACAGTAAAAAGCAAACCTCTGTTGCACTTTCTACTGCAGAAGCTAAATATATTGTAGCTGGAAGTTATGTTGCACAGATTTTGTGGATGAAACAACAGCTTGAAGATTTTGAAATTAAATTTGATCACATTCCCATAAAATGTGACAATACTAGTGCTATAAACCTATCAAAAAATCCTGTTCAACACTCTAGAAGCAAGCATATTGAAATTAGACATCATTTTATTAGGGATCATGTTCAAAATGGTGATATTCAAATCGAATTTGTCCCTTCTGAAAAACAGCTTGCTGACATCTTTACAAAGCCACTTAATGAGGAAATTTTCTGCAAAATAAGAAGAGAACTTGGTATGATTGATGCTCTTGGTTAAGTTTTGATGCATTCTCATGTTTCTATATGAAAATGAAGTGATATATGTTGGTTTGTAGTGTTAAAAATGCATTTTGATATTTTTGGTGCAATTTGAAAAATTCTGGGTCTCATCAGATATGAACAGTATTCTGCAGAATTTGATCACAGTGGCATACTGATTTGTTTGCTAATTTTCGTGATTGCTAAATGCTTTACCACTGCTCCTACTTTTTCATTGGCAAACTGGAAGTTAGGTCTGATTGCACTAAAACTCTAAAATTATTTTTTTCGAGCGCCTATTCTGCATGTTTAAAGCCCATATTACTTAAATACCCCTCTATTTAGAGCATTGCATCTTTATGTGATTTAAGGGCAAAATGGACTTTTAACATATAAACTAGCGCGGGACTTAAAATTTTTTCAGAACCATCAATCTTCTCACTGCTTCTCCACTGATACACGGTACCCGTCCTCTGCAAATGTCTCCAGTTGCGTCTTTTTAGTTTTAAAATTCAAAATTTCTTCTCTCTTCGTCGCATCGCCTTCCAAAAACTCGAATGAGTGCATCTTCTCTCCACTTGCAAACCCATTTTGTTCACAACCTTCCAAACCATCGTCTCCCTTCATCGCTCTTAAAAATTTCCGAAACCCATTGGCTGTGAATCAAATCGATTGATTCAAGTTAGAAAATCCCCAAAATCATCTTGTTCATTCTAAATCTGCCGAAAGAAACCACTTCTTGTTGGATTACATTTTTTTTTTTTACGCATTTGGTATCGATTCGCATTCTCTGTCTCTACAAGTCTCAGGTATTGAATCTAAAACTTTAATGGAATCGTGTTTTATATTTTTTTTGGGACTGTTCTGTTTGTTTTTCTTTCACAATGAGCTGTAAATTTTTTTTGAATATCAGTATTACGTAAAAATGTGGTATATAACTAAATCATAAATCAATTGCCATGGATTCTCAAAAACCCGAGTATCTCTTGCTGTTTGTTCTATTTTTTTGACATTGTGCTAAGTTGTGCTAGAACTGTGTTGATGTACTTCGAATGATTATGTATTGGCTGCTCACATCATTAAATTTGTGAACCCAGTTTTCACTATCCATACGGCCTAATTTTCTTCTGGGATTGGTCATGGCGCAAGGAAAAGGAAAAGGCAAAGCTAAAATTACCACATATTCATCATCTTCAGACTCCACTGATGCAAGTGTTCCTGCATCTCCTCCTCCACAAAAAGACGCTCCTCTGGTAATTGGAAAATCAAAAGAGACGCCCAAGAAAAGAACAAGTGAGCCTGTCCAAGAAAAAGGAACCAAAAAGAAAAAGACTTCAAAAGCTCCAGTTATGCATATGGAAAGGGCCATTCATGAGCCAAGGTATATCCACTGGCCTGCTTTTACTGAAGTTTCTGTTCCTTTACAATCCTTGTTTGAATATCAAAAATGGGATAAATTGTGCTCTCACACTGAAGGAGTATATGTGGACTTAGTTCAAGAATTCTATAAGAATTTAAGGATTGATGATTCTGACAGAGATGAATCTTTTAAGGTGAAAATGAAAGGGAAAGTCTATGAAGTGACGGTTGATAGATTAGCCAAAGCCCTAGGAATCCCAAACAGTGGGAATAAAATCTGTTCTCACAAAAAAGTTTTTGCTGTTGGTGGATTTAATAAAAGAGATTTTGAGGCTGAAGTGTTTAAAGGGGAAGTAAAGGATAAAACTAGCATCACCCATGCTCACCAACACATTAAAATTCTTCATAGCTTTGTCATCTATGTGCTGAATCCTAGAACTGGCAGTCCAAATTATTTAAGTACTCTTAATCTTTGCATTATCTGGCATATTGTGAATCAAATTGAATTCAATCTTACCTACTTTATGCTGAAGCAAATTATGAAGTGGAAACCACCTTACAAGCTACCCTATGCACATCTTCTTAATGGTCTGTTTAGAGACTTTGGGATACCTCTGGAAACCGAGAAACTTAGGACAAATATGATTCCAATTACAAGTTTGCAAAAAGATGATGATGGTAGAAAACTTAAATTTGAACAAGGTGCTAGTTCCAAGGATAGTGTAAGCGGTACTTTTAATGTTGAGGGAATTCTAGAAGAAGTGAACAACTTGAGGGAATTTGTTGAAATTGAGCTTGGAGAAATACAAAAGTTTGGAGCTTTTCAAACTGTTCTTATGAATGCTCTTGATTCTAAAATTGATGGCTCTTTGACATTGATGTATAAAATTGTGGAAGAATTGTTTAAAACCAAAGTTCATCTGGGTATTTCAAGCACTGAGGCTGGAGAAATTAGTAAGGCTGCTACTGGTTCTGTTCCTGAAATAGAAAAAGAAGAAGAAGAAGAGGAAGAAGAAGAATCTGCAGAAGAAGAGGAAGAACAGGAAACAGAAGAAGAAAAGGAATCAGAAAAAGAAGAAGAGGAAGAGGAAGAAAAGGAAACAGAAGAAGAGGAAGAAGAGGAAGAAGAGGACACTGAAAAAGACAAAGATGATTCTGATGATGGAAATGGTAATGGAGGCAGCAAAGAAGGAAATGGGAAGGATATGAGTGACTCATAATCTGAGACAGAACCACAGACTCCTACTCCTGCTGCTCCTGCAAAAGAAAAAGCAAAGACTGCTCAAAAGGAACAAAGCAGTAAGCAGAAAGAGCAAACTGGTAAACCATCTGGCAAAAAGACTAAAGCTAGCAAAAAGTTGACAGCAGTACTACTGCTTGCAAGCGAGTTAGCAAATGCCTGTTATTCCCTTAACACCAGGAACTGAAATGGCTGCTGAAATTCTTCAAACCTTGAGTGATAAACCTGTCAAGCCAAAAAGGGTGAATATGGCTGCTCCAAAACCAATCAGAAGAAGCTTTAGGCTGCAAGGATAAACAACCATACTGCATGATTGAATTTTGTTTAACAGTCTGTTTCTTAATTTGCTACTTAGTTTGCTACTTTTAGTTTTCTGAACTTTACATTAGTCTGCTATATCAGTTACTGTTTTGACTGGTTTATTTACTGCACTTAAACTGAATTTTGATTTATACACATGTGCATGATTTCTCCCATTATCTTTTGATGCTGACAAAAAGGGGGAGAAAATGAATGAGTAATCTTGACGGTATAACTTGTGGTTGATATAGTTTGTGATTACTTGTGGTTGATATAGTTTGTAATTAGTATATTGTTGATATAACTTTATAGTGTGCATATTGTTGATATAACTTGTGAATGATATACAGTTTGTGATTAGTGTGCATATTGTGCATATTTAGTTAGTATCTTTAGTCACACTTGACTCCTTAAGAAAATGCTTATGAATATTTCATTGAAATTATTAAGGGGGAGTTATTTGTGATTAATTGTTGATATAAGCACATACATAGGGGGAGTTATTCTCTCATATACATTCATACATATACTCACACTTATTTATATTTATATGGTGATTCGATTGAGTTTTGTCCTCAACAAAAAGGAGGAGATTGTTGACCCCACAAGCTCAAAGGAGCATAGATTTTGATGATACCAAAACTCAACTAGAATCAAACTAACATTGTTTTAAGTGTTGTGCCTCTTAAAGAAAAAGACACAAGGATTTCATGATGGATTCGTGCTTTTGAAGAAAGGATGACATTCTAAAGATAACACAGGACGAATCAAAGGAGATAAAAGAACAAAAGGTTACCTTCCAAGGCTGCATTGAAAATCAGATTTGAAGGTACATATAGTATAAGAGACAGTTTTATTTTTTAGGATTGATTGTGAAAAGAATTGAGGAGTAGAAGTCAATGATACTTATTTTCAATCCCTCAAAAGATTTTTCTTTTAAATATCATTATTGGCCTAAAAGTATTTGACTATGATTTGGTGTGAAGTTTTATAGTTTTGAAAGTTATGCAGAAAAGTTTTCCTGGTATGCTAACTGGTTTGCTACTTGTTTAGTATGCTAACTGGTTCGTTATTTTCTCCAGTATGCTAACTGTCTCAACTCTGCACAACATCGCAGAAAAAGATAAAATAACGGCTATTTTCTTGAAATTCATAACTGTAACATTCAAATGAGTTCTCAAATGGTAAAAAACATTCCAAAGCTATAAATACACCTACCTTTGGCCATTTTGCACTTAATGAAAAACTTTCCACTGTTCAAAATCATAAAAGCTTTTATTCAAAGTGCTCAAAGTGTTTTTATTGCTCATCATTGATTTATCTACTCATCTCTTCTTTATAGATTCTGTTGTATTGAATAAGAGTGAGTTTTAAACACATTATTATCATTTATGAGAGGTCATTCAAGCACCTAGTGAAGCTTGGTTGTGAAAAGTGTTTGGGATAACACTTGGTAGAAGTGTGAAGCTACTTGTAAAAGCTTTGGTGAGAAGATTTGTAAAGGGCTTTTGTCTCTTGCCTTTAAAAGAGAAGAATAGTGAAGTGAAGACTCAAAGTGGGATCTTTGAGAGAGTGGATGTAGGCTAGTTGTGCCGAACCACTATAAAAATTTTAGTGTTTATTTTCTCAACCCTTGCTCTTTACATTTATGCAATTTAACTTTATGATTGATATGCTTTTGCTGATATGAAAGTTGATATTGTTTGCTGATAACCTTGCTGCAAACTGAGAAAATTAGTTTACTGCTAAATCTGCTGATATCTGATATAATCTGCTTGTTATTTGATTTGTTGTTAGTTATGATATCTGGTATACTGTTCTGGTTGTTGTGTTAAAAATTTATCCAGATTACTGATATCTTTACTGAATGCTAATATAATTTGTTAGATCAGTATACTAATTGCACATAACTTAACTTTGAATCAACTTATCAATAGAGCTGTATTGTTCATATTTCACATTAGTCAATTGAGTTGAACTTAGCTGCAATTTTCAAAGGTTTTGAGCAAGAACCGAAAATTATTTTTAAAGTCCAATTCACCCCCCTCTTGGACATATTTTGGGACATCAGTAGCCACCATGACTGCCCCATTGGATGTGGGAACAGATCGTCGCCTATTTTTTATTGCGACGAATGTGACAAAATCCATCAAGGTGCCTGTTCATGTTATCAACATTACTACAATATCAGAGTATAGAAAAGATGCACATACGTCGGTATACACTACTCGCCAAGGCCAGCTGCTCACGGCGGAGCAGCAAGAGAACCCAGCAATGTATGCAGATTGCATCCATTGGTGTCTACCTAGTTTACCTGATACTTGGAATGAACTCCTCTACACACATTATTTCTCTGTCATGAACCCCTGGAATTTCTTCTCCTCAGAAAATGTTGCTGCTTTATAATTCATATGTTTCAGATTTTAAGGAAAAAAAAAATTCCACAGAGAGAGAAATGCATGTGGCTTTTTGGCAGAAACAAAGGCAATTAATTCAACAATTAATTTGATGTGGGTTGGCTTTGGGATTGAGCTCTGAAATTCTGAAGTTAGTCCTTTATTTTTGCAAGATCTAAGTAGCCCATGTATTTTTTTGGTTATATATTTTTGGAATGAGGAAAGCCATACGGTGAATCCAGGCCCAATTAATGGCAGCATGCCCAATAAAATTGGGGGAAATTTTAGAAATTGGGATTGCAGATCAGAAAAGGAAGTCAAAACATGGCCATGGTAATTTAATTAACTGTCATTAAATTATGATTCCATATGCCAATGAATAGGAATCTAAATGAATATAAAAAGAGGAAAATAATCGGCCTGTGTTTTGTGGAAAGGGAAGATGAAGAAGGAAAGGTGGGTGGAACTATAAGAAAGAAATTTTTGAGGAAAGTAAAATTATTATAATTTTTTTTCTTATAAATTTTTTAAGGAAAAAAATTTTATTTACTTTTTATATTTTTAATAGAAAGAAAAGTAAGGAGAGAAAATTATTATAGTTTTATTATTATGTCTATATTAAATAAATAAAATTGAATTAAAAAATTAAAATAATTTTCCTTTTTCTTTCACTTAATTTAGGTGAAAAATAAAGTGATTCCAAATGTTTTTTTAAGTAGTAGCTTTCAAGATACACAATATATGAGAACCACAATTATCTTAGGTGCATCTGTGGCAGGGAACAAGCCACCTCATTTCTTAGTGTGAGCCAGTTTCCATCACTCTGGTGACTTACTGAGGAGAGCTTCTTGTCGGCGGCTTTGCTTAATTCTTAAATGCCCTTTAATGCATGCCCATTATAATGTGGATGGGCATTGATAGATCACCCTGAAGTCTGAACAAAACCATATGGAAAAGGAAAATTCCATGTTTAAAAAAACTCAAATTATCTATATGTAATCTGTTATGCTATTGCTTTACTCTTGAGAAAGGTTAAAAATAAAAATAAAGAAGATTATAGTACAATTGATGATGTATGTTCTTCAATTCAGAGCATTACCATCCACACAAGTTCATCTAGAGCATTCGGTTCAAATCGAATCGAACCAAATCAAATCGAATTAAATTATAAAAATCGAATCGTGAATTTTAGAAATCAAATCGAATTGAAATTGGTAAAAAATCGAATCGAACTGAATCGCTTTATTTTGATTTGGTTCAGTTTAAATCGATCGGTTTGATTTTTTATTGATTTTTTAATTTAGATTTGATTTTCAAGTTATTTAGTCTAATTTTAACTTTGGTTTGAACCTAATAACCATTAATCAATGAAATTAAACAATTAATATATATAAAATTAAATATAATTCATAAATTTTCTATAAAAATAAATCAAATAAAAAATCAATTCGGTTCGATTTAGTTTGATTTGACTATATAAAATACTATTCTGTTCGGTTCGGTTTAATCGATTTTTTTCTCTTCAAAACCGAACCGAACCGAAATAACCGAAATTTTTATAATATAAAATCGAACCGAACCGATTTAATTTTAAAATCGAATCGATTGAACCAAATTGACTCGATTCGATTCGATTTTTCAGTTTGAACCGAATCCTGCTCAGCCCTAATTTCATCTCTTAAAAGAGCACTTCACTCCCCAAAAAATAAAAATGAAGAATGGAAGTGGCAGCCAAAGAAGCATTTACCTTCCAATCTTAGTTGTATCTTCTGTCTTTCTATTTGGATATTTTCTGTTTAATGAACATGTGAATTTCATCTCACTTCCATTTCCAAGACTTAAAGAGCCTTTACGAGAACCAGTTTCCAACTCCAGCAATCCATTAGTTCAAGAAAATGCCAAGATTGTGGATAATGAAGAACCCCAAATGGAGGGTAGTACTGCAGATCTTGAAAAATCGGCCAAGGTGATTCAAGAACAGGAAAGTATGGAACTGCTAAATCTTGAAGAAGCAGATGAAGATGTTGTGGTTCCACCAGAAGATTGTAATATCTTCATAGGAGAGTGGGTTCTTGATAACTTGACTCATCCTCTATACAAAGAAGATGAATGTGAGTTTCTTTCAGAGGAAGTGACTTGCCTCAGAAATGGAAGGATGGATTCTCTGTACCAGAACTGGAGATGGCAACCTAGATATTGTCATTTGCCGAAGTAAGTATATAATATAGCCTTGAAAATGATTTCAGTAGTACCGAATTAGAACTCATTTAGAGTATACAGTTAACTTTTAATATTCTAATGTATTAATTATATTTAGTATATGGTTTTATATTAACTATTCTAAGGTTCAAAGCAAAGTATTTGCTGAATAAGCTTCAAGGAAAGAGGCTAATGTTTGTTGGAGATTCACTGCAACATCAACAATGGCAGTCTTTGATCTGTCTGGTTCAGTCTGCCATTCCTCCACACAAGAAGAGCTTAATGAGCTATTCAATTTCTCTCACTGTCTTCAAAATGGAGGTCAATCTTTCATAATTTCTTACTTTTAATTCAGGTCTTGATATGCACACATGGATTCAAGTTAATCCTTAATTACACGGTTTGTGAAAATTAAATTGCATATATTATTCATTACAGTCAATATTAATTTAAATATTGGAATATTTTTTAACTTTTTTTCAGGAATATAATGCCACCATAGAGTTTTATTGGGCACCATTCTTGGTGGAGTCCAATTCAGACGATTTATCAAATAGAAATGGCCAATCAGATCGTATAATTTTTCCAGAATCAATCTCTAAACATGGTGATAACTGGAAGAATGTTGATTACCTTATATTTGACAACTATATTTGGTGGATGAACTCTCCTTACACCAAAGTATCGTAAGTATATATTCACCACTTTGCTTTTATATATATTCTAATTTTCTATTTTCAATTTCAATTTAATATATATATATATATATGAGTATGTGCGCACACGATCACATCAATTATTGAATATAAAATTTCATTTTATGCATATGAGCATTCTAAATTATTGTATTTTTTTTATAAGTATTAGCGTGCGTCTGTTGTAAGTGATGTAATTGAGAAGAGAATTTTCATTTTTATAAATATGATTGATAGTTTTAATAAGAATGATCAAGAGGTTGATTATTTTTTCTAATGGAGTTGAAGGAAAAAACGAGGACCGTTGGATGAAGGGGCAATAGCAGAGTATGATGAAATTGAATTGCCAATAGCATATGAGAGAGCTTTGAGGACTTGGGCTAAATGGGTGGAAAAAAATGTTAATCCAAACAAAACTTCTGTTTTCTTCAACAGCATGTCTCCTACTCATATCAAGTAAGAAAATCTACTTCTAAGCTTCATGGTGTCTCACAATGGTTTAGGGTAAGGTATTTGAACTAAATATAAAATTTAGGCAAATTTCCTCTCTTTAAACTAGTTTTGGAGTAGACACGGTCTTTTTTTTTTTTTTGCATGTTATTAAAATTTATCCCATAAATTTTATACTCCAAATGTTCACGTCTTGACGTGAGAGGTTGAATTGCTTGAGCTTACTTTTGAAGCGGAGTTGTTAATCCATGTTTTGATTTTATTTGATTGCAAAGTTGAAATTTACCATGTAAATGAAATGGCAAATAGGAGCTTGGATTGGAACGATCCTGATGGGATCAAATGTGCCAATGAGACTACCCCAACTCTTAACATGACCAAGCCATTGGAAGTGGGCACAAACCACCAGCTTTTTGAGATTGCAGTGAATGTGACTCAATCCATGAAACTACCTGTCTACTTCCTCAATGTAACTACACTATCTGAATACCGGAAAGATGCGCATACCTCTATTTATACAGCGGTTGATGGCAAGGTACTCTCGCCGCAGCAGAAGTCCGATCCAGCCAAATATGCTGATTGTCTTCATTGGTGTCTTCCAGGATTGCCTGATACATGGAATGAATTGCTCTATACTCGTATCATCTCTAATTCTTGATTAATAGAACTTTTGTGTCTTTTTTCAAGATTTACACAGGAAAAAAGTTTAATTAATGATATGGAATTTTTGTGTACCTTCAATGTGGATGGAATATATCTATATTTTGAAGTGAAAACTTGTGATCGATGACTATAAGTTAAATATTGTTTTATTCTTTTAAAATTATATCATCAGTTTTACTCTTATCCTCTTAATCTTCACTTGCCTAATAGCAATTGCCATTCCAAATATATGGTGTTTCTTTCAGTCTGTGGGATCAACCTCTGCAGTCTCTTGCCCATCTTTCAAGGTGCTATTCTGCTAAGGTGCTAATCTCCATCAGCAATGCATCTGTTTTGCATAATCTGATTCATTTTTTCCCCTCTCATGAATGCCAGGGATGCTCACAGGATATCTACAGCAAAGGATAGTATCATAGCACCAATAATGATCAATCTTGCTATCTACTGCACCAAGTTTTGGATATAATTTTGCAGGATATCCTACAATGAGGATCCCCCTTACGATATGGGGTGAGAATCTTGGGGTCAGCAATCGTCTGAATAGCCCCCATCTGTATTTTTAATCAAGATATGATAACTAAGCTACCAATTCCATCTGTTCATCACAACAACAGGAAAAGCTGAATCTTCTCCATTTCATATGCTAATTTTTGCTGGTGATAAAGTTTCAAATGCATGTTTACAGATTATAATTTCATAATCAAGATTATCCTGAAATAATAAAGAAAATTGAATTACTTCACTTCCCTCTCATACTTAACAAAATCCAAGATGTAGAACAAAGCATGTCAGAATAGACCAGCAAAAATGAAGAAGGAAATTCATTACAAAGGAAACCTTCAAATTCAATGAACAATAGCAACAAGGAATGACACTTGGGCATAGCTTTAAATATTTTATGATAATCATATATCATATATTAATTTCACCCTTTGATATACCTTTAAATATTGCAACTAATATTTTCAATTCTTAAAATCTAAAATAAATGTTAATAAAATATAATTTTAGAAAACTCTTTCAATATTATTTATATTATATATTTTTTTTATATATCTCACTATATCAATCAAAATTATTTTTTCTTTTTGTCTATTATCATATTATAAATTATTACACAATTAACACAAGAGGTAAAAATAATTAAAAGTTAAAAATTAAAATTTTACCTTGCATAATAAATTATTGATAGAAGTTGATTTTTAATATTGTAAATGCTTAAAGCTAATAACGAAAATTAATAAAAGAGCTATTTTTATAGTTATATTATTTAAATACAAATTAAAATAGGATTATAATTAATAGTTTAATTCAAATTAAAATAGTAAGATTGATACAAACAAAATATATATATGGAAGAAAACATAAAGATTTATAAAATTGTAAAATTATAAAGATTTAAAATTATAAAATATTAATTTAGTATAAGTAAAATTAATTTTAAAATATTAATTTATATTAATTAGAGTACTAATAAAGGTGGCAAATTCTCATCAAAACTAAATCAGTCCGACTCAATTTTAACTCGGTAACTCATCATTATTTAAAGGTGGAGAGGCTTAATTTTATTTATTTATTTATAAATATGACTTATTTTATTTTATTTTCAGTTACATGGTCAATTATAATATGAAAAGCTTCAAGAACCAACCAAATTGGATGGCTAAGGTGTACTAAGCCAATCCATATTTGTTCATATTGGCAATATGTGGAAGCTTCCACTTTGCTTCTTGCATTGTGACAAATATGTCACATTGTGGCATGTTATTGATTGTTCCTTCTTCTAGAATTCCTTTATTAATAAATGTCCTTCCAAAACCTTGCTCAATAAGTGAAAGGAAACTTGAATTTCTCAACTTGATAATTAAGTTTCATTGATTTGTAATAACACAAATTTATTATAAAGTTATTGAAAAATTAAGATATTGAAAAATTAAGATGTAATTTGATACGGAAGAAAATGAAAATTTGATTGATGAATGTAAAAACTCGCTTTGGGTTTAAGAGAAATGTTTACAAAATCTTGTGATGAAAAATTAGATATCCAAAAATGAAGGAATAAATGATCAGAATTATAAAATAGGATTAAAATTTTAATTTTTATAGATTAATTTTTTTTTATAAATAATATATATTAAATATATAAGAATATTTTTATCTTGAGTTCATAATAGATTAAGTTTAAATAAGAAAAATCAATTTTTTATAAATATGAAGGTTGCTTAGATTTAAATATAATTAGAGCTAAAAAAATAGAAATAAAAATAAAGTTCACTTGATCTTAATAAAATAAAAAAGAAACCTTTAATTTCCATTAGCAAACGACAGTTTAAAGCTTAAAAGAAAAGGACTCAAAACAACTCCTCATAAATCTACTTCTGAGCAGGGTTTTTGAAATAACAACTTCAAATTAACCCATTTTTAACAAGCTAAACGTCGTTAAACTCATAATTAATAATCTCATTAAGGCATTACAATAAATTATTTAATACCATAATACAAGGTAGCACCACTCTATTAGCAAAGTTCTATGGTTTGCACGTTTTGATTTTGTTTCAACAAGGGTTATTATTGTTAAATTTTAATAAAAATTCGGCTAGGTATGATTTTTCTAATTTAATTTAACAATTAAAATTAGTATATAAAAAAATTAGATAAATCATTTCTTAATTTTGATAATACTGATTTTATTTAGCAAACTAATTTTATGGTTTGCATTGCACGTTTGATTTTGTTTCGACAAGAGGTTAGTTTTGTTTAATTTTGATAAAAATTCAATTAGATAAAAATTCTCTAATTTCATACAATTATTTTATGTAAGTAAATTTAAAATAAACCATTTATATAAAAACTAATAATAATTCTCAATTTAAAGGATTTAATTGTGTTACGTTAATAAAGAATTTGAACTTAATAATGAATTATGTTTCACTCGGTGGCAATTTACTCTAGAGTCTACTTACTGGTTTGATCTAGTAATTAAACTTTGATTCTATTAAAGAGATTAAGATCTGGTTCTCATAATATACCACTATTCAAATAATAAAGTGCAACAACTTCATATAACTTTACCACTAAGCGTGGTAGCTTGGTGGTTAACTTGATAAGGTGGTATTGTCTCACCCCAATTTATCGATGACTATATATTGTCTCCTGGTATATTTTATGGTTACTTGATTTAAAACAAAATAATTATTACTTTATTAGGGAAAATAAGGTGATTTAATGAAATTTTACAATACTCTGTCATTTAATTTTTATAAAATGATTTTTTTTAAATAGTTAATTACGGAAAAATTTGTTAACTTAATAGAAAAAATAAATTTTTTCATATAAAAGAACATAAATAATATTTTTTAATAATAATAAAAAATATTATAAATAAAATTAAATAAGATATATTTATTTATTATTTCACATTTAACATATATTGTTTCAATTAAAATTTAAGAATTTAAGAAGTTGTAAAAAAATATGATAATTTAAAATATTAAAATAATTTTATTTTTTTTGTTAAGTTAATAAAATTTTCCTTAATTAATTACTTCATGAAAAAAAATATAATTTTACAAAAATTTAATAAAATAAAATTTAAAATTCCATTAAATCACTTTATTTTCTGCAATAAAATAATTTTACTTTGTTTTAAACAAAGTAATAATAGAATAGGCCTTGTCTCATAGTCAGTGACAAGTTGTCCAATGATGTCTGTAACGGTTCAGAAATTCCCCACTCCTATTCTTGACAGTTGGCAAGGCCGTCACAAGCTGTCTCTTGTCCTATGGAGCTAACTAGTGTGAATCTGTACAGGTACGTGCCAGAAACCTCGAAGATGCTTATTATTTAGGCTTTTGTGAGCTTGCCAGATAGGGAGAGGCTGACCTGGGGGCCCTGGCCAAGGAGAACCTAGGTGCAGCACGGGGCTAGAACTCCCGTCCCATGGCAATGTGGCAATGTGAGCAGCTCAGCGAATCACGCCAAGCGACCCCCAATGGAGGTAGGCGCGATGGCGACAAGGGCGTTGCTAGAATCGGGTGGGGGAGAATGTCAGGCATCAACGGGACAGAGGTAGACAAGGGTTTCTCAATCCGACATCGGACAAGAAAGGGGTCGATCCGAGGGACAAGTGCGGCCTATCATGCAGCAGCTGGTATGCGTCTGGCGAATAACATGATGAATCTTGGCAAAGGCATTTTAGAGGATGTCTGCGTGCGAAAGTGGGTGAGTGCACTGGCAAACTGGTGGCCAACATGCTGCACAAGTGTTTGCGTTGGGCGAGCGCAAAAAATGGTGTGTGGACTCCTATGTGCGAGGGAGTGTGATCAAGTTGTGCATTTGCGGGATTGGGTGGGGAGAATGTGATGTCGGAAGTTTCCTCCTATTCTTGGCGATTGACAAGCGCTCACAAGCTATCTCTTGCCCTATTGAGCTAACTAGTGTGAATGCATGCAGTGTGCGGAAACCTCGAAGATGCTTATTATTTGGGCTTATGTGAGCTTGCCAGATAGGGGGAGGCTGACCTGGGGGCCCTGGCCAAGGGGGACCTAGGTGCCGCACGGGGCTAAAACTCTTGTCCCGTGACATGTCTTACAGGGTGTCATTCGAGTTTGATAGTGATGTCTTACAGAGTGTGATCTCGAGTTTAATAGTAGGTCTCTTCCTATGAAATTGGACTAAATTGAATATGCCAATCAGTGATTCCGAGTCTTAAGTTTAGGGGATTATTACTATCATACTCAAAGTTTTTTTTTTTTTACAATTAAAAAAAAATTCATATAACTCCATAAGAGAAACAATAGATTCTGCTTGAAGGGGCAGTACTGCGAATGTGATGAACACCATCCAAGCTAACAAGATAATAACTCAAAGATGGATCACAGGTAATGCAAGGGTTGATGATTCATTAGGTTTCTTGATTGTTTTCATTAGTTCCAAGGACAATCTCTACGTGGATTGTGGACGTATGACGATCTACCATGCTAGATGATTTTAAAGAGAGATTTTATGTAGAAAAAGATATAACAGAACTCTTTTATTAGATTCCTTCCTTGTTTATTTTCTTAATAATAAAATTCTTTTGCTTCCGATAGGCTATAATCTTGTGACTAATCCTCCAGAGCAGATTATTTCTTTATTATTAAGAGACCTTAGATGGGGTAATTAAACCAAAGAAAAAAACAAAGTTGCAGACATATTAACAAAAACTTTAAGGTCACAATTAATTTAAATTGATACTCATTGAATAAATAAATGATACATTATCCCAAATCATAATCAATTTTGTTCAAAATCATGATGTATCTTATTTAAAATTATAATATATTGATCTTTTAAAGATTTTCTCATTCTATGCTCTAATATGAAACAGAACATCAAAACTTGAATGGAAATCTTAAAATAACCTGATTTGATTCAATGATTAAAAATATATTATTCACTAAGTGATATTAAGTTTGAGTCCCCACCTCTCAATCATGAGAAAAATAGACAAATCTCTAAATTAAATTGTCTCATGATATGCATGCTCCAACTGAAATAGAATATTGAAACGTGAAAGGAAAACTCAAAACAAATCCCCCAAATTTATGGCAAGAATCAAGGGTGTTAATGAAAGTTAACCAAGTATACACAGCCAACTTTTCTTGACCAAAAACCCCAAAAAATTAAAAATAAAATAAAAAGATTACCCATTTTTTTAAAATAAGAGATTGGAGACTTAGAATTCACATCTGGATATGTAAAGTAAGTAATAAGCCTTCACTAAACCAGACAAGGAAAAGCAACTCTTTGGTTCTTAAAGTATCTTATATAAAGCCAAGTCATCGTTGCAAAGAAAAGAGTGCCTTATATGCAAGTTCTTTAAACAATGAATGCTAGCTTGCATTGCATTTCAGTCTTAGTTATGGTGACATTTTTGTCGATATCTTTCGTTGGATGCCTCAAGAATGATAAGAAATATCACAGAAACAAGGTAGAAGAGTGTGATATCTTCGCAGGAGAATGGGTTTTGGATAACAAGACACATCCTTTATACAAAGAAGATGAATGTGAGTTTCTGTCACAGTGGTCTGCCTGCCTGAAGAATGGAAGGCCTGACTCTCTGTACCTGAATTGGAGATGGCAACCCAGAGAGTGTTCTTTGCCCAAGTAAGTAGTTTTTCTTGGGTTAATTTTCATGTTTTTGCATATCTAAACAAAAGCTAATTAAATTAATTATATTTTTTGGGGTTAATTAAGGTTTAAGGCAAAACATTTGCTGAAGAAACTCAAGGGAAAGAAGCTTATGTTTGTTGGAGACTCTATACATAATAACCAGTGGCAATCTTTGGTTTGCTTGGTAGAATCAGCTGTCTCACCAAGCCAGAAGAGCGTGGACTACTCAGGCTACCCACAAGTCTTCAGAATTAAGGTCTTTCTCAATTTACCCCTAATCAAATTTCAATATGATCACTAAAACATAACATATCAACAAATTAAATATAAATAACCATGTTAAGTTACTAATAAGCTTTAGTTTTTTACAAGCAAAGCTTTATTATTAAAAAGGAATAGGATAAAACGAGTAATTTTATACATCATGTCTGAATTTTAATTTGTATTTCATTTTTATTTTTTAATTTTAATTTATTAAAAATTTCTAAGAAAAAATAAATAAAAAGATAATTTTATTATTTTTTTAATTTAAAAGCCTATTATAATTGGTTATAGCTATTTTTAGGAAATAAATTAAAATTTAATAATTTTTTTATAAATAAATTAAAATATAAAAATAAGACACAAAATAAAATTTAAAAACGAGTTATAAAAATTAAAAAAAAAAAAACAAAAGAAAAACCAAAAAGCAAGATTAAAGAATAAAGCAGAAAAAACCAAAAGAATAGCTGGCCGCGAAAAGAATAACACTACAAGACAATATCCAAAAGACACAAGCGGCTGACACAAGGCTGCATGACTGAAATGTGTTTTATAATAATATTTATAATTTGGAATATTATATTTAAATAAAAAAAATTAATATTTTATAAAATTATTAAATTTCAAAATATAAATTATTCAAAAATTATTAATTAAAATATATAAAACCAAATATTAATTGTAAATCAGTATTGAGTTTAGTTACATTGATTTTCATAAATATTCTGCCATTGTTGTTCCTAAATAGTATTGAAATCATTTCTATTAAGACCTTGAATTTAAATTTCAATTGTACTCAAATGAATTTTAGAAAAATAAACAATGATATTATTCCCCACATGATCTTATTGTTATATTTTTTATTTTTCAGAAATATAATGTTACAATAGAATTTTACTGGGCACCATATCTAGTTGAATCAAGTGTAGACCCTCCAAAGTTTAGGGATGGCAAAACAACTGCTGTAATAATGGCTGAATCAATTGCAAAGCATGGAAATAACTGGAAAGATGCAGATTATCTAATCTTCGACTCATATGCTTGGTGGATCAAGCATCCCACAGTCAGAGTATTGTAAGTTTCACACGCATGCATTTTCCTTTCCAGAAAAACTGAGAAAGTTGATAAAAGTGTTCCATTGTTATTGATTGGTGATTAATAATCTAACTTAATTCCTAGGCAAGGATCGTTTGAAGAAGGAGACACAAAGTATGTTGAGATCGAAAGGCATATAATATTTGAGAAAGTTTTAAGGACATGGGCCAATTGGGTGGAGGAAAACATTGATCATAAACGCACTTCTATTTTCTTTAGCAGTGCATCACCTCAACATTACAGGTACGAGATCTATTTAGCTAATAGTCTGCATCAATTAGCAGCTGTATCGAAAGGTGACAGATTGATCTGGCAGGTGGGTTTGAATTTGAGCCAATCGAGGTAGGAGTAATCAAAATTTAATTCAAATAAAAAATATTTTTGATTAAATTGATTTAATTTGAAATTCATGTTTATTATTCTGTGCTTTGTGCATATGAATCCTGTCAAAATTTGCTATATCTAGCTATATTCTTTTAAAAGAGCTAAACAATGGCGATATTAACTAGTGAGCAAATGATGATAGGAGCTTGGACTGGAACAACCCAAATGGAGTTAACTGTGCAAGCGAGACTACACCAATTCTGAGCACATCAATGCCAATAAATGTGGGCACAGACAGGCAAATATTCTCAATTGCAGCAGATGTGATTAGATCAATGAAAGTAAAAGTCCATTTCCTCAACATAACAAGCCTCTCAGAGTACAGGAAAGAAGCACATCCTTCTGTTTACATTATTCAAGATGGTAAACTTCTTACACCGAAGCAGAAATCTAATCCAGCCAAGTATGCAGATTGTGTTCATTGGTGTATCCCAGGGCTCCCTGATACGTGGAATGAATTGCTCTATGCGTACATTGTAACACATTCTTGACTTCACTCGTAAATTCAATCATATGTGTAGCTTCACAACAGAAGCTTTCTGTTGAGAAGCTTTCGGTCAAGAAATGATTATACAGGTGAACTGAGAAATTAATTTATAAAAATTAGTTCGTTATTATTATGAAACATTATTGGCAACCCAAAAGGGATAACCAATTAAGCCTCTGTTACAGACCTCGAAAGGCATCTACTACAAAACCAAAAGCCACACCCTACAAATTAAAACAGCTTAGCTAAAACCTTGCTATAACATATTCGTTAGCAACATTCTTACTAGTATACACAAAAAACCTGCAGCACTTAAAGCCATAAATACTAGCTAGTTTATTCAGCTCCTGGTCCTGAACTTGGACTCATCAATGGGGATACCCTCTCTCTCTGCTCGTTCACCGCCAGACTCATCGGTGGTGCTCAGCCCACCCTTTCGACCCATCTCCTGATACCCTTCTGTCCCCAGCTGCTCCTTCCTCGTCTGCCCTCCTCGGCTTCTCCCTGTTAGCCAAAACAATGTTAAAACGGAGCCCATTAACAGTATCAGCAGAGTCACAGAGTTGAAAAAGTTTTACCTTCGGCGAGGTGTTCTTGAGCTTCAAGGCTTTTGCCCCCCGTGCCTCCAGGAACTACAGTCTCACCTTGCCTTGCTTTCGCATCAAGTTCATCTCTTGATGGCTGCTGGTGTGAAGACATCTTTCCTCTTAAATCAACCAAAACCAAGATTGCTTTCTTGCTTTTGAACACTGATCAATGCAATTGCAGGGTGAAATCTAGCAGAATTGCTGAGAATTTATCCAGCCAGCGATGGACGAGATGGTACTACACGCGGTGGATGATACGGCAAAAGAGGAGGGATTTGAGTTGACACGTAGGCCATTCAGGTGCTAAGAGAATGACACGCGTCGTGTTCCTTGGTGACGTAAAATTACATGTGCCCTCACTAACTGCCACGTGCACTAACATCAAACGGCTCGAAGGTGTACAGATTAAAGTTTGTATTGGTGATAGGAAGCCAAACGGTTGAGGGTTGTTAACCGTTAATTTTAGTTAGCCCGAGAGAAAATACCGCAATTATTAGGGGTGTGCAGTTTTCGGTTTAAACCGAAAAATCGAATCGAATCGATTAATTCGGTTTAATCGGTTCGATTTTAAAAATTAATCGGTTCGGTTCGGTTTATAATTTTGATAATTTCAGTTAATCGGTTCGGTTTAATTATTTTTATAAAAAAAATCAAAAAATCGAACCGAACCGAAATTATTAATATATATAGGAAATCAAAAAAAATCGAATCAAATTGAATCGAATCAAATCGAACCGAACCGAAATCAAAGAAAACCGAACCGAACCTAAAGATTTTTTAGTTTTGATTTCTAATTTTTTTTGTTTTTATGTTTTTATTATTTGGATTTAATGTTAAAAATATGAAATTTTATAAATTTCGGTTTGATCGGTTTAAAACCGAACCGAACCGAAATTTATCGATTCGATTCGGTTCGGTTTTCTCTTATCAATCGGTTCGGTTCGATTTTTAAAATTTTCGATTTTCGGTTTTATCGATTCGGTTCGGTTCGGTTCGGAACCGAACCGGCCGTTTGCACACCCCTAGCAATTATATATGGATTTATTATATGGTGTTAGTGATAATTTGTTTGATTTAAAATTATTAAATTTGAATTTTAGGATTAAATGAATTAAAAAACATTATTAATGAATATTTAATATGAATAATTCAATAATTTTTTATAAAAAAGATGTTCATTGAAAACATTTTACTCTTTAATAGATTAATTCAATATAAACAAAATTAATTCTGATCTATTAGGTTAAGAAATCTGTATAACATAAAGAAGAAAATATTAACTAATATTTTACATGCATTTATGTTAAATTTTAGTAATATTAAAATTATAGTGTGAAATTTTAAATTTAAATAAATTAATAATTACAATCACATCATTAAGTGCCTATATGTCTAGCTAGTGGCTCCAAAATTGAGGATCTTAGATTGAATTAAGGCTTTCTTAACTTCAATTTTCAATTTAATTTTGGTTTGAATTAGCTGTTGATGTTTTCTTAAAATTTGTATTTATTTTAAAAAATTAATTTTAATGGGATAAAATTATCTGATTTTTTATTTCAATTCTGATTTATAAAATTTTGAATTTCAATTAAAATTAAATTTAAATCCAACTATAACTATGTCTAAGTCTATATGTACATACTTTAAGACGGCGGATATTATAATTTCATTTGTTAATAGTATAATAATTTTTTGCCTGATTAAAAAAAAATTTCTATTTTAAAAAATTTACTTATTTATAGATGCCAATGAAAATTCGAGGTTACTATAAACCCTTTCATAACTGTATTTTAATAACCACTGAGTAGTGGTGGTGAGAAGAGAAAGTACATTATTAGAATAATCAAATTCAATCAAATGACTAAAAATTTTAATGCATCATGTACATCAAAATGAAATTTAGAAGTAATTAATGATGTTGAAAATATTGGAAAGAATATGCTGAAAAAATTAGATAAAATTATAATAAATTTTAAAATTTTTGAAAAAATTAAATAAAATATTTGTGCATTTTAAAATTTTGACATATACTACTAAAATAGAAAGAATTTGATAAAATATGACTTTTTTAGTCAATAGGTTATTTTATGCAAATTAGCCGTAACACCCTAAATTTTTTTAAAATACTTATTTTATGTGTAAATATTAATATTTTATTTTATTAAAATTTTGAAAATTTATTTGGAATTTTTCGAATTTTAGAAATTGGGTTTGATTTTTCAAAGTCAATAAACTTTATTAATTTTTAAAAATTAATTTAAAGACCACGTAGTAAAATTAAAAATATATTTGGACTCTAAAAATTTTTATGAGTTTTCTGAAACTTTTTCAGAATTTTTTGGCCTCATTTTTTGTCCTAGAGCAAAGTAAAAATTCAATTTCAGGTATCCTGAATCCAATCGGTTGAATGGAACCAGATCAAAGCAGACCGATCGAATCAAATCAGTCCCTTTTCTCCTTTTTCTCCCTCTACCTTCTCTTCCCCGATGCCACCTTCTCCCTCTCGTTTCTCTCTCCTCCCTCTTTCTCGGCGCCAGCCGCCGCCTCCCCTCCCCTCCCTGCTTTGCTGGTGACCTTCCCCGCCCTTTCCTCGCCACCAGTTGGCCTCCAAGTCGTTGAAAAATCCGCCCAAAGTCTCCTTCACGTGAGCGTTGTAGCACCCCCTTTCCGGCAAAAATCCAGTCGATCCAACAACTAATCGGATCGTGTCTTGTCCCAAACACCTTCTACTCGTTGAGAGCTTTCTATAGACACTAAGATCATCCATTTCCATTGAGTATTTTGTTCAATTTTTGCTTAGAAAATTTTAGCCCATTTTGACTTTTGGGCTAAATTTCTCTCAAACCGGAAACCCTACGAGAAATCCGAGAGTACCAACATACTCTACACGACGAGAGATTCGTGAGGATATGAATTTTAAATTTTTTCGACACCGAAATTTTGGTGGGTCCTGCAAACTTCGCAGTGTTTTTCCGAGCTTCATTTGAGCTTAATTAATTCCATAAATATATTTTTTTCTAACTCCTAGTGTTATGGGCTTCGCGTAGAAACTCTCGTTTCACAGAAATTCAATAATTGGTCAGGTCTGCAAATTTCAGGCCGGACAGACAGGTAGCTGGAAAAAACTTTAGAACCGGGTCGAGGTTGTAGGCTACCCCACCATTTTTAAACGCCCCGGACGCGCTCCAAGCGCCAGAATTGGCATACGTAAACCTGAAACTTAAGTTTTCTTAATTATCGAGTGCCTAATTTTGATTAAAAATCTATAAAATATTCGTGGTAGGTTAGAAATTATAATTCCTTTTGTATTAGCTTAGTAATATTGTTAAGGATTGCGGGACAAAATTTTAGAATTTTTAAAGCTTGTTTAAGTGGTTTTTACTAAAAAGATGGTTCTGGAAACTAAATTATAATTTTTCCAGATTGTGAGTTTTGATTGATTTAGAGGGGCCATAAGTTATTGATATATTGTGATTGTTGAAATTGAGAATTAGAAGTATTGTTTGAACCTTTTTGCAAGATAGGTAGATTCCAGGTATAGGGAGAACTCTGCTGGATTTTCGGCAAAACCTTAGGACTGTCTTTTAATTCTCTACAACTTTGTTTCAAGTTGTTTATTTATAAATTTTGCTATATTGTTTAGATGAGTTGGGACAGCCTTCTTTCTCAGCCCAGCCACTGCAGTAAATATTTATTTTATGTACAATTTCAATATTATTATACTTCTGGCATGCTCATATATTACTTATATATATATATATATATATATATATATATATATATATATATATATATATATATATATATATATATATATTAGGCATGCCCTGTAATGCATTTGTATTTGATGAATACTATTTTAGTCATTGTGTTTTGATAATCCAAAGCTATGTGCGTGTGGCGGCATACTTGTGGTGTGGTGTGATGGATATAGGTAGGACGGGCAAATTAGCTTGAGCTAATTTCGCTTGGGGCCTGGTCATTTTTGAGGAAATCGGGGTAAGTACGACTTTAAGTTGATCTCGCTAATCTCCGCATATGAACTATTAAGCAAAAGTCAGGCTCGAGTTAATCTCGCTGGCAAGCCTTGGATTAAGAGAGCTAGGTAGGGAGATCAGCTCCCCATATATGTATATGTGAGTATGGGTTTGACATGGGTGTGTAAGTGCTCCAGATTATCTTTAATGTAATTTTATGTGATTTATATGACTTGTATGAAAATGATGCATTAGAATTAGATAGTTATAGAAATTATGTGTAAAATAAATATTTACTCTCTGAGTCGAACGCTCACTCTTATTCACTATTTTTCCAGAATAGAGGAGAGCTCTTTCCTTGAGTTTAACTTGCTTTCATTCTTCACAGGTCTACTTCTAATTAATTTTATGTTTTGTACTGTTAAATATAAATTCTAGTCCTTAGCATATGTAGAAACATATCATTTAGTTTGGGACTGCAATATTTATCAATTTGGGATTGTAATATATAAACTTTAGGTATGTGTAATTATGTGATTGGATACTTGTGATTGATGAGGGAGCTGAGCTCCTATTGATTTTATTTTGGATTATGGATGATTGATGGGTGAGCTGAGCTCCCCAAATGTATTTTTATTGAGATTACAGGTCGGATAAGTTAATAACTCTCCGTTGGATAATCCCTTTTATAGTCAGACTCTGTCTAGTTGATTTTTTGAAATTGGGCTCAATATAGGCTTACTAATGGGTTAGGGTTTAGTTGGACTTACAACGGGCTTTGGGGCTCTTATACTGAACCAAGTCTTAGTGCCGGTCCAACTCATAATTTAGGTTGTGACATTAGCATAATAACATTAATAATGAAAAAAAAAATATATTTTCTTTATGTTATTAGAAATGTAGAGAATGTGAAATTTTAGAGTTTTTAAGTTTGAAACTCTCTATTAATTGTATTATTAACTTTTATAATGATATCATTAATGGAAGAGGACCATCATTCAGTCCCCGGCCTTATCAAAATTCCTTTGTGTTAAAAGAAAAACACACAAAAATGTTGGAGTCATGATGCATACAAATTCAAAGCAACATTAATTAATTAAAGAATAAAGATTTTGACCACAAAATTAAGATGTTATTTATTTAAACAAAAAACATCTTAAAATTTAAGGTCCATTTAACATTAATATTAAAATTTTTTGTGAAAAATAATTTGCATATACAAAATATTTTTTATACAAAAATATTTTTTTGAAAAATAAAAAAATATTTTTTATAAAAAATATTTTCATTATTTGATTATAATGTTAAATTAATAGTATGTGTTTATATCATATATTTATAAATGTTTTCATATTTTAGTAAGCTTTTTAAAGCTAATAAAATGAAAAATATTTTTTTCTTTTAAAAAGTGAAAATTATTATGTTTAAAAGTAATTTAATTTTTTCTATTTTTCTGAGTATCTCAAAAGTTAAAAAGTATTTTAAAGAAAAATATTTTACATAAAATAAATGAAGTTTTAATATAATAGAAATTATTTTATAGGCATTAATATTTATGAATTTAATAGTAAAAATTGGCCGCTCATACTTTGATGGTAAGACATTAATTTAGACTAATGGAATTGGAATGAAATTATATATTTTTTTAATATTTTTTTAACTTTTCAAATTGAACTTCAAACGAGAGGTTAATTTGATTTTTACAATGATGGGAATTGAGAACATAGATTTGGATTCTTATGGTTGCCGGAGAAGTCATCAAACCCAAATTCTGTGTGACCGAGTCATCACTCAAACCTCTGTTTTGGGCGTGCTGGGTTAGCTTTATTCTTGTCTTATGTTGTGGTCTCATGTGAAGACTGAGTTCTTCTTTGTTTCAACCCAATGTATGACTTAGCAACTGCATATTTTTCAATAAGAAATAATTAGCTGCCGTTTGCTATTTTGGAATGGAATTGATCTTTCTATTCTACGGCAGCTATATATGCTGATTTTTATTTAAATTTACTCAATCAATCATTAGAATACTCGTACATATGGAATGGAACAATTCATGTACATAATAAGAAATTAAATAATTCTAACTGATTCAATTTTCTTCATAAAATATTTGACTTGGTTATTCGATGAGAATCACACTTCATTCAATGGTAATCTTAGGGGTGAGCACTATTTGATTTAAAATAAATAAATTGAATCGAAATATCTTAATTCAATAATTTGGTTCAATTTTTTAGGTAATCTGATTTGATTTTTTTTAGATTTTAAAAATTTTGATTATTTCAATTTGATTTGGTATTGGAAATCTATTGAACCGAATCAAATTAAATTACTTTACTAATTTTTAAATTATTTTATTTTTATAAAGAATTTATATATTATATGTATTTTTACATATATAAATTATTTAATTTCATTGATTAATAGTTAAGTTCAAATTAAGGTTAAAATCAGACAATAAAACATTAAAAATCAAGTATAAATAAAAAAATCTAGCAAAGCTAAAAAATAAAAAATCAATCAGTTCAAACTGAATTAGAGAGATTCAATTTAATTTTTTATCTATTTCGATTCATTTTGATTTTTAAAATATAATAATTTGATTAATTTTATTTTTAAAATATAATAATTTTATTAATTTAATTCGATTCGATTTAAATTGAATGCTTAGCCCTAGATAATCTATCATTGTTTTAATTTTATAATTAGATTAAAATATTTTTTTTATTTGCAACTTTATTATTCTCAAAGCATACAAATTGTCTTGTAATATCACCTAATTTTAATACTTAAAAAAAATAAATTGATCTAGAATTTTATAAAATAGACTGGTTTGAAATTGCAAGACTCTGCATGATTTGTTTTTAAAATTAAAATAAAATGTAATTATTTTAATAATAATTCTCTATTCTCTCAAGCTCAACTCACACTTTTATTACTTCTACTACTACTTAATATTCTTCTCCCGCCGCCGGCGGCCGCCGGCTTTCCCTTTCAACTATTTTTTCTTTACACTTTATCGTTATTATTATTATTATCTGCTCTTTTTCTTAGCCTGTGGATTTTGGCATTTTGCCCGTCACAATCAGTTGGCGGCGCGTACATATACGCGCACTTTCTCCGCTCGTATTAGTTTTGTTGGAGAATTTGGAGTGGGCCGGCCTTGGGCTTTGTTGGGTTATTAAATAATATGTTTCCATCCCCTCAGCACACAGAAGGAGTGGCGTATATTATAATGTTGTTAAGAAGACGAAAATACCATTGAGCACATTCTACTCTATGCTCAGTCACCGTTCATGGGCTGAAATTCTTAACTCTTAAGCTTTGACCGCCGCGGTGCTCCAATAGAAATCTGCTACGTTTCCAGTTGTTAAGGATAACCAAGCGACAATTAATTGATAAATTGTTACACGTTTTTATACCAAAAAAAAATTTAATAATATTTGAATAAAATATTAACTATAAAATTTATTAAAAAATGATTTATATGTATTTATATATTCAATTAGACAATCATATAAACATGTTTTATATAAAAATAATTTTACCATCATTTAACTTAAATAATTATTATAAATTTTATATATAATTTATTAATTTATTGACTAAATAAATCTAAATTTTTATATTAATTACTTATTATATCTAAAATTTTTAATTTTCAATAATTTAATTATAACTTTTAAAAATAAAAAATTTTTATCCAAAATTCAAAAATTAATTTTGAGTTTTAACTTTTTTCACACCTGAATTACCATATATCATATCATATCACATTTTTTAATTTTTTTTTATTTGATTCATTTTTCCCTCGTTCTCTTTCTTTATAAATAAAAGAGTAAAGATTCCATACTAAATAAGTTTGATTACTCATAATAGAGAGAGAATGAGAGAGAGAGAAAAAAATGAATCAAATAAAAAAAAAGTGGCATGGCATGCTACATACCTAAAAAGCTTATTTATTTAAGTACATATAGGAAAGAGCATTGGATTAGTTTAATTTTAAAATTTGAACCAAATTGAAATTAAATTGTAAAATGTTAATCAAAATTCAATAGAATCAAATTGAATCAATTTAATTTAATTTAGTTCGATTTAATTTATTAGTTTGAACAAAATAGGAGCAAAAGATATCATATGAATTTTCGCATCCCTCTCCAGTAGCCCAGCAATACCCAACACTAGCAACATCTGCAAATCCAATTCACAGACCGCCCAATAAAAAATTAACAGATTTTCCAACAACAAATTAATAGATATCAACAAATTCCTCACAAAAAAAGAATTTGCACAATTTAAAATTAAAGTTTTCACATCTTCAATTGACATCAATAATAACATAAATCCTGAAATGCAAAAGTTAAAATTTACATAATACTCAAATCAAATTATATACCCAAATAACATTAGAAGTTTTCATATTCATGAGGCATAAACACACATCTATTTTCTATTCACGTCAAAGTAAAGATGAAATTTGGTCCAATAACTCAATTCATGGTAGCTTGGCAGGAACTATGATGAGGAGACTTCGATGATACGTGATTGTGGGACAATTGAGAATTGATAGCAATGTATACAACTCTCAATCATCACATTGCGTGAACATTCAAGATTCGCTTATGCAAGAAAGACAGAGAGGATTTGAAGGTAAACAGCCAAACGAGAGAATGAGTCTTCTTCACCAATAGACGTTGAGTTAGAAAATGAATATAAGAGAGAAGAACATAATAAAGAGGGAAGCAAAGAAGATGTGAACGGAGAATTAAAATCGATAAGAGTCTATAGGAAAAATTGAGAATAGATATGTAAATGAGAGAGAGCCAAATTATGTTAGGTATAAAACGATAGGAGCCAAAATATAAAACGACAAGTATTAAAAATTTAAATAATATCACCTTTTTTAGTTATTTTAAGGAATTTAATTGAATCAACCTAAAAATTGAAATTATCTAAAATTAAAAAATGAATCAAGCCATTTAGATTGAAAAATAAAATCGATTAAACTTAATTAATTTGATTGAAATGGAACACTAACTCCTATTAGTGACGGTTAAAAGAATTTGTTAATAATTTAAAAGATAATAATACTTGCAAGACTGAGTTTTGAAGAGTATTTCATGATTTGAAATTTATAAAAAAAATTAATTTACTTGTATTGTCCACTATTATGCATAGAAAATCGAATTTGAGCTATAATAATATTGAGCAAAGATTTACAAATTCAATTTCAACTTGTTTATTATGAAATTAATTTTTGTGTAAATTAATGAGTTCATTTTGTTCACTATTTTAATGTGGTGAGATTTCATAAAAGTTGTTTTCTTAAGAGCTACTTCTTCTTATTATTAATTTTTATTGTCTTTTCATTCATTCTTTAAAAAATAAATAAATAAAAAAGAAAAAGAAGAAAATTTATAGAAAGAGGGAGACCGAGTCTCCAACTAAGCGCCAGAAAATTAACGTGTTTGACCATTGAAAACGATTTAGTCCATAAACTTAAAATCATAAAATATAATTGAATCTTTATTTAGTACCAATTATCACTCTCGTTCAAAGCGCGTCTCATACACTCGACTACTTGCTCTAGCTCTTTTCTCCCGCGGTCAAGAGTCAAACCCCCACCCCCTTCACGCTCTGTATAATCTAAAAAAAATCAAACAGAGCTAAAAACAAGCCTTCCAGAATTCAACCCAGTTCCCCTTAAAGACGACGCCGTATCACCAATTCTTCCCATATATATGATGTTCCCGCTAATCTTCCGTTGAGCAATAATTACGTTTCCGCGTACTTTCTCCTCTCTCCGAAACCATAAAAACAGAAGAAGAAGAAGAAGGAGAAGAAGAGGAAGGCAGTCATCTGAAATTTTGTTGACTTTTGAAACCGAAATTAATCGGAGATGGCAGGTCCCGTGGCGGTACAGGTACCCAACTCGCCGATATTTTCATCGCCAAGAATCCCTTCCATCTTTTGCAAGCCATGTCCGTCGCCTAAAATCCATGGCTCACAATCACCTACGTCGTTATCATTACCATCATCTTCGTCTTCCCCTTCTGCGTCTCCAAGATCGCCTTTGGCGATTCGGGTAAATGAGAAAAGGTTGGAAGCGAATTCAGGTACGGTGTTGAAGAGGAAGAGGCCGGGGAGGATTGCTATTCCGGTGGTGACTGATGGATTTTGTGGATTTGGTTTGGAGACGCCGAGAAGAGAGGAGGAAAGGGTGGAGGTAATTGAGGCTGAAGGAGATGGGTATTCGGTTTATTGTAAACGAGGAAGGAGAGGGCTCATGGAGGATCGATACTCTGCTTTTGTTGATGTCAATGGAGATTCTAAACAGGTACCCTTTTTTAAAAATCTTTTTATGCTGGGTTTGTTGTTTGGTTTCTGAGAAAATGATAGAAAATAAAATGAATAAGGGAGATCAATTTATTTCAACAGAAAAGATGGGTTCTTATATGAATTCATTTTGGTATCTGATTTTATAATTTGGAATTGACGAGATAAAATTTGTGTGTTTGTAGGCTTTCTTCGGTGTTTTTGATGGGCATGGAGGCTCAAAAGCTGCGGAATTCGCCTCCAAGAATTTGGAGAAGAACATAATGGCAGCGGTAGCAAGCAGATGCGAAGAGAAAATGGGAATAGAAATGGCAATTAGAAATGGCTACTCGACTACAGACACAGAATTTCTAAAGCAAAGCGTTGGTGGTGGTGCTTGTTGTGTCACCGCAATGATTCACAAGGGCGACCTTGTGGTTTCCAATGCCGGTGACTGCAGGGCTGTTATGAGTCGCGGAGGAGTCGCTGAGGCTCTCTCCTCTGATCACCATCCTTCCAGGGAAGACGAAAGAGACAGAATTGAAGCCTTGGTAAGCAACCAATTTTCAACAACCTTCAAATACATGATCCCTGCTTATAACTATTGGCAAATGCAGTAGATTAGCCCACCCATTACTGATTTTTTTTTTCTTTGATGTTGGTTTTTGTAGGGTGGTTATGTGGATTGTTGCCATGGTGTTTGGAGAATACAAGGGTCTCTTGCTGTAACTAGAGGAATTGGAGATCGACATCTGAAACAATGGGTGATATCAGAACCCGAAACTAAAGTTTTAAAGATTAAGCCTGAGTGCGAGTTCTTGATCTTAGCCTCTGATGGCCTCTGGGACAAGGTAAAATTTTGTAATTTCTTATATAACTAGATTCAATTAGTCTGATTGTTTTGAAAGGTTTTCTTCTATTTGGGTTTAAATTTGATTTTTATTTTATCTTTTCCTTCTCCAGGTTGCAAATCAGGAGGCAGTAGATCTTGTTCGCCCTTTATGCATAGGTGTTGACAAGTCGGAACTGTTCTCTGCTTGTAAAAAGCTGAGTGAATTGTCATCAAGGAGGGGCTCAATTGATGATATAAGTGTGATGATAATCCAGTTAGGTAGTTTCAGTGTCTGATTTTTACTTCTAGTAGAGAAGGATTTTTGATGGAGATGGATGATTTTCGAGTCTCCTGCAAGTGTTATTTTTTTCTTTCTAAAGAAACTTGACAGCTACAGCAGTGTGCATGTCAGGCAGCTGATTTGAAATTTTACCCTTGTCATCTGGTTGGATGTTGGCGGCGGAGGTGGTGGTTGTAGCTGGTGATGATAGGGGAGGAGGAAAGATGATATTCCTTCTGTTTCAATTGAATCTGATGTATATAGGATTATAGACTAAAAATGGAAGCTCATCGGACTAGAAGTATATAATATCTACATTTTATATACAGAAAATTTTCATTTTTCTGTGTTGATTGTTACATTTGAGTACCATATTTGGTTTGTGGAGCTATTCCTGCATATCTGTGTGATCCTTTCACAGGCCTAGTGCTACGTATTTTTTTGTTTTTTTAATCTTGCAGAGTTCTTAAAATGAATATATATTTCCAATATAAGTAAAAATAAAATACAGTGCTAATTCTCAAGTTTATTTTTAAAATTTTTATGATAAATATTTTAAATTAAAATTATAACTAATTTTTAATAAATTTTAATTAATATATTTCAAGCAATATTCTTCTTATATCCTGGCAGTTCATGGTGACGTCTTTCGGCGCACGATGGCGCACTTTCTGCCAGTGGCCTACCACTACTTGGAGTTGACCTATAACAGTGCCATTTCGCATCTTCTTTTCAGAAGGTAGCGTTTGGTTGTGTGGGCGGGCACAGATCAGCCATAAATTTCAATAACTATCCTTTTCTTTTTTATATATCAATCATAAAATAATTTTAATTTTATACTATAATGCAATACTAAAAATGTAGTATCTAACTAGAATAATTTCACCTTTAAAAAATAATTATAATTATTTATATCATAATATTTTAAATTATCTATTTGAGTGTGTTATTTATAAACTGTTTAATAAGAATTAAAAAAATTTTATAATACAAAATTTTAAAATTTATAAAAATTTATGTTATATTTTTAAATTTAAAAAAAATTTATTTCAATCTTTAAAATTGAAGGACAACTTCAGAAACTTATCGCACAGGGCAGTGCACTGGCATTTGTTTTGTGTGGACATTGGACTTGGTCGGTCTTTTTTGGCAGCGGCTGGATTTTAACATTTGTTTTGAACATATGCTCATTTCAAATCAACGATTGGTACCATGTTTTCCAGATTTTTCTTCTCAAATTTCTTGGCTCTGGATCCCTTAAACTCCCTCAGGCTGCATCAACTTGGAAGCAGTAGGTAGCTACTGAGACTTTGATATGATTTTCATTTCTAAATTAAGCCAGTTTGATTCAAAATTAAATCGTCATCATAACTAAATGAAATTAAAATATAATGATTTTAGTATTATTGAGTTAAATTTGATTAATAAAGTATTAGCCGATTTATTTAAACAATTAATGTTAAAAATATAAATTATGATATTAATATAAACTGTAACCATTATTTATTTCTTCTCTAATTTATATACCCTTGATTATATATTATACTCAAATAAATTATCTTAATAAAATTTGCACTTATATGTAATTTAATAGTCAAATATTGTTAAATTCAAAAAGAGGGTTGGATAAATTTTGAATTAATTTATTTTTAATTTAAATTTATATTTACATATTAAAATAACTAGTGAAATTAATATTTTAATTCAATCACTTATATATACCATTTAATCCGTGTAGTTTTTCAATGCATATTAATTTTCTCAACATTCCCCTCAAACACAATTAACATCGTTGTCACTTAATAATTAATTAATAATAATTTAATACGGATCTAATTATATAACTTATGGATGGCCAAAATTTATAATCTAAATCGAACTTTAATATCATATTAATTTTAAAGAGAATATTATTCGAATTAATCAACTTGGGAGAAGTATTCCCAACAAATATTTATTTAATAACCATGACAGTAGTAATTTTATTAAATGAAAAATATATTAGACAACATATTTTGTCATTTTCTTAAATTGGAAAATAAAATAAAACATTTAAATATATTAAAAAATTTATAAATATATTACAAAAACATTCATTTCATTCTCAAACAATAAAAAATTAAAAAAATTAAATATGAAAAATTCTTACTTTATTCTTTCTTCTCTCAAACAAAATTGTTTGAACATAACACTTATTCATTTTATCTCTTAATTTTATAAAATTTTAAGTTTGAGTATTATTTTTTTATTTATAATTAAAAAATAAATAAACACTTGTTTTGTTTCCCCAAAGGAAGAAAAGAAGTATACTCTTCGCTTCCAGCCCATTGGGCCCTAGGAATAAGTCCTTCCATTTTTTAAGGAACAATGGGGAAGCAGGGAAATAAGGATTTTAGTTTTATTTTTTCATTTTTAAATAACATATAGAATAAATTAATATAAAATTTATTTATGAAATTCTATTAATTTTCGTAGATTTTTTATTGGATTATAATTAGTTTTATAAAATAAGAACAGGTATGCAAATTTGATTAAAAAATTGATTAAAGTAATTTAATTTTATTTTTCGAATAAATTTATTATTTTGGTTTTCATTATAAGAAATTTAAATAATTATAAATAAGTTGAGATTTATTAAAAAAGAATTCTTATTCCCGTTTTTCCATCTCGAGACAGGGCACGACAAATTACTGAAAGAAGAAGATTTTTACTATTTTATTAATGAATTAAAAAAAATGCTTAAAATTAATTTTTTAAAAATATTTAATTAATATAAAAATAATTTTTAATTAATATTTAAAATAATATTTGTAATAATCTTTCTTCTTCCTTTTTCTCATTTTTCTGCTTTATTAGATGAGATCTCTCTTCTTTCATCACATTCCTTGCCATTTTTCTCTTCCCTCTCTTCAACTAGTCTTCTCTTTAGATCTCTTCTTCTTCTTCTTCTTCACTGATTTCTAGGGTTCCTTCTGTGCTCTAGATCTCTTAGCTACTGGAATCACCTCTCTATTGCTGTTGACTTTCTCTCAAATAGGCGGTTCGACTCCGATCACAGATCTGATTCGCCGATTCTGAGCTCTCGATCTCTTCCTCAACATGGCGGCCGCTAACGCCCCAATCGCTATGAAGGAAGTCTTAACTGTGAGTTCCCTTTCAATCAGCTCCTCTCTTTACTTTACTCGAATTATTTTTAGAAATTGGGCTAATGTTCAGATCAATTGTTGGTGCAATCCTCTTACCTATTTGGTAATTTCGCTTGATTTGTCACGTAAACTGTGTTCATAGAACTTAGCTGGTATTGTAGTTTTTGTGGATCTGATTTGTGTGTTGCATCTTCAGATCTGTTAATTGTTTTGTTTTCAAAACACTTTAGTTTTGTGTTAAAATTCTTTAATTTCGCTCTTTTTTTTTTGATGATAAAGTGAGGGTGTGGTGATTTATCAAGTGTGATGTGAATTGGTCTGATCCGTGTGTTTGTTTTCAGTTGCCGAGCATTGGGATCAATCCCCAGTTCATCACTTTTACAAATGTCACAATGGAATCGGACAAGTATATATGTGTACGGGAAACGGCTCCACAGAATAGTGTTGTGATTGTGGATATGAATATGCCAATGCAGCCATTGAGGCGGCCTATTACTGCAGACTCGTCGCTCATGAATCCAAATTCTAGAATCCTTGCCCTGAAAGGTAGGTTATTGGATTATGATTTAAATGACTTGGTGATTCTGTGCGATTATGATCTATCAAACATGCTATTGTCATGATCTACATTGACTTTATTAAGCATATTGGGTTTGAGCTAAATGCATTAGTTGTCACTTTGCCTGGTTTGTAGATAGTTACTTTTTATTGCAGCGCATGATATCGGATGCAATATATTCCATCGTTATAATCTTCACTTCCATTCATTCACATGCAAAGTAAACTAATAGGATGGAAATTGCTTTTTGTGCATTTTCCACCTCCATTTCTTGCATTTTCATTTCAGCTCTATTTTTGCCTAGTCACAATAGCAACTATTTTTGTCATTGGCTATGTTGTGTTATAAAATTTCAAATCACTACATTATCATATGGACTTACTGCCCAAATAGGATTTTTTTTTAATATAAATTTACATTGTTGTGTTAGTCTTTCTAATAATGCCATTATTTAGTGGTTTGTATTTTGTAAGAAAATATGTTTCTGAGCCATATGCATGAAGTGGAAGCTCAATGTTTATGGTTTTCTACCCACGGTGCATGATGGGATTTTTGTATATCCAATAAGACACATTCATACCTTAAATTAGTGGGATAAATACAAAAGAAGTCTTTAAGTATGATCAACTTCTGTCCCATAGCTTAAAACGTTATGATTTAAATCCTAAACAATTTAAAAATTTCAATTCAATTCCTGTTTAAGTTTTTCCCTCTTTACTTAACTGAACTCAACTAAACTTTTATTCAAAAAATTTATAGGGGTCGGCTATCTGGATTCTCTTTCTTCACTTTAAACGATTTTTTTGTTAAATCCTTGGAAATGTGTAATGCTTTTAGGTCATGTTGTACTACTCTTCTCCAAGTCAGCTTAGGTTTACCTCTTCTTTTCTTTCTATCCTCTAAACCAATGTGCTCTACTTGTCTAACTGGAGCCTCCGTATGTCTACGCTTCACATGACCATATCACCTCAATCTCCCTTCTCTTGACTTATCCTCATTTGACAACACTCTTACCTTTTCTCTAATACTTTTATTATGGACTTTATCTAGTCTACCTTTTTTCCCCTTTAAATGTCAATATTTTCTCCCACATATTCATCGTTTAGAACGAGTTTTTAAGTTCCATTTTCATGACAACAATTTCTCCCATCCACCTTATGGTTATAATTATGTTAAAACTAAAAATTGTTATTATGTCATTAAAATTTAACTATTTCTCAGAGTAATAGTTTTGTATATGCAAATTAAAGCTTGTTCTAGTTAATAATATTTTATTGAAATATCTAATATTACAAGACTTGATGGAGAAGATTTTTCTGTTTCATGGTGTCAGAATTGGCCAATTAAATTGGTGGTATCTCACTGTATGACAATGTGAAGTTTGTTCATTATATTTAAGGAATAATTCAGTGTGGCAGGTGCTTATGAGAACAATCAGTGGCTGATCCAGCAAACATGTGATATTATCCATGCAACACACACACACACACACACACACACACACACACATAATGAGGGGGTCAATTGACCCCTCATTTTACAAGCTACATCTGCCACTGAGAACAGTGCACCTTGCACTCACAAACATGTGATATTATCCATGCAAATAGCTTTTAGTTTCCACGTGTGATTACAAGGTGCACATGAAAATAGTGCACTGATGAAACCATTAAATCCTCATTATATTTTAATTGGCATAGTGTCAATGATGATGATAATAATGGTGATAATAATGAAATGTTTTTGTGACCATCAATATTATTTTAAGTTGATTTCTTCACACTTCCATCATATGTGGATTACTGTAGTTCTATGCCTTTCAATGGTTATTGTTCAATAACTATTTAGAAAATATTTTTTTACAGCTTCTGACAAGTGTGGGGTATTTGTTTTCTGTACCCTTTTTGGTGCTACAATTTCAATATTTTCTATGCACGTGATGAGTGTATATGTATACATACAATTGAAAATGCATACAATATGTATATATTTATGCTGGCACTTCTGCTGATGTTTTCTTTTCTCAAAGCCCAACTCCCGGGAACTACTCAGGATCACCTACAGATATTTAATATTGAAATGAAAGCAAAAATGAAATCACACCAGATGCCTGAGCAGGTATAGCTGCTTTTTATTTATTTATTTAAGGAAAAAGCAAGTATTATGTTGTATTACACTGAGGTTGTGGTAATTATGTTATCTGATCTAAAGTGAGTCTCTTTGCTTCATGCATAGGTTGTCTTTTGGAAGTGGATAACCACAAAGATGTTAGGCTTGGTCACACAGACCTCAGTTTACCATTGGTCAATTGAAGGCAAGATTCATTTTGTATTTCTAACTTCATGGCATCTTGGATTTATACTTATTTGGCTTCTCAAGTCTGTGTTCCATTTTTTTTTTCTGTCTCCCAGGATCTCTTTTTCCTTATTTTTACTTAAATCTCACTATATCTTAAATGCAGGTGATTCTGAACCTGTCAAGATGTTTGATAGAACAGCTAATCTGGTGAACAATCAGATAATTAACTACAGATGTGACCCTTCAGAGAAGTGGTTGGTTCTGATTGGTATAGCTCCTGGTTCACCTGAGGTATGTGGCCTTTATCTTAATTATTATCCGAAGTTCCTTAAACTATGATATTCCTTTTCATGAGGGTGATACTTTACCTTTATGTAAGGAGAATTTTTATGCTTTCATTTTTAAGAAGAAACTTGTAGCTGCAAAATATAGGTTTACGATAGTAGTGTTTATTTTGCATGCTTGGGACAGTAGTGGCTGAGTGACCCTGTAGTGATGCCCAAGCAGTGCTAAACGTTCCTTGACTTGTTTAGCCAATTTAGTGTAGTGTCCAGATCTAAACTGCCAGGCTTAATTTCTGTGAATTGGTAATAGAGTTCCAGTTTAGGGTTTTAAGTTTTAACTGTTGTTTGGTCATTCTACCTCTTTGTTGCAAGTACCTATTTCACTTGTTGCAACTTGCAACAGTCATTTTACATGTCTATACATATTTATTTTCTTATATCCTGTAGTCTGTTAGATGGAGCCCTTGGTACAGTTTATTTTGTACATATTTGTAGTGCTATCCCAGTGGTGTTATGATTTTGATTTCCTAGTCTATATTGTTTACAGAGGCAACAACTGGTTAAAGGGAACATGCAACTTTTCTCTGTGGATCAGCAGCGTAGTCAAGCTCTTGAAGCTCATGCTGCATCATTTGCCCAATTTAAGGTGTGGAGATTTCTCTAGGCTATAATGTGCTCCTAGTTTTTGGCATTTGAAGTTTTGCAATAATGAGGGTTTCTGCATGTCTTTGTTTGTCTGAAACAGGTTCCTGGAAATGAGAATCCTTCCATTCTTATTTCTTTTGCCACAAAATCTTTCAATGCTGGGCAGATTACATCGAAGTTGCATGTCATTGAACTTGGTGCTCAACCAGGTCAACTTTTTTATTCATTCTTTGAAAAGTGTTATGCTCACTGATTGGATGTAGTTTGCTGTTTTTGATTATGATGATTAATGAGTCTTTTTAAAGTTATCCTGTAACTATTATATTGCACTTGTGAGTTTTGAATGGGATTGTTCCTATTCTAATATTGGAATCGTATTAGCAGGGAAGCCATCATTTACAAAGAAACAGGCTGATCTTTTCTTTCCTCCAGACTTTGCTGATGACTTTCCTGTTGCAATGCAGGTGTGCCTGTTGCTGATTTTTCTTAAACCTCAATATAGTAGTTTGCTATCTATGTATTAAGTCCTGAATATTTTAATTGCAGATATCCCACAAATACAGTTTGATTTATGTGATCACCAAGCTTGGGCTGTTATTTGTTTATGACTTGGAGACAGCTACTGCTGTATACAGAAATAGAATCAGTCCCGATCCAATATTTTTGACAGCTGAAGCTTCGTCGGTTGGGGGTTTTTATGCCATTAATAGGCGGGGCCAGGTGTTGCTAGCGACTGTGAATGAAGCAACAATTGTACCTTTTGTTAGTGGCCAAGTACGTTCATAGATTTGCTTACCCACCACCCACCCCCCCACCCCCATCCCTTTTCTGTTGCTGCATCTAAATGATGAGTTGTGTGTTCATAATGTTAATATGAAAATTGTTGTTACAGTTGAATAATTTGGAGCTTGCTGTCAATCTTGCCAAAAGAGGAAACCTTCCTGGTGCAGAGAATTTGGTAAAGCAAAATCCTTTTTAGTTATTTTCTTAGTGTTATTTATGTTGCTTTTTCTTGTTCAGTGGGAACTCAACTACTTGCTATCTTGGATATCTCAGGTTGTTCAGCGTTTCCAAGAGCTGTTTGCTCAAACGAAGTATAAAGAAGCAGCTGAGCTTGCTGCAGAGTCTCCACAAGGAATTCTTCGAACGCCCGACACAGTTGCCAAGTTTCAGGTTTTCATTTTGTTTTTGATTCTTATATTGGTGTTGACTTCGCTTCTGCCTGATTTTCATTATGTTTTTTACTCTTAGCTGATTCTATCTGTTTCAAAATTTGTAGAGTGTTCCTGTGCAAGCTGGGCAAACACCTCCTTTACTGCAGTACTTTGGGACGCTTCTCACTAGAGGAAAGCTTAATGCATTTGAATCATTGGAATTATCACGCCTTGTTGTCAATCAAAATAAGAAGAATCTTTTAGAGAATTGGTTGGCAGAGGACAAGTTGGAGTGCAGTGAAGAACTTGGAGACCTTGTGAAGGTTTGATTTGCACTGTTTTGGAAATTACTTGGGTCCTTATAATACTGAATTTTAATAAAAAAAGCCCAAGTTTCTAATCATCAAATTCCACCTACTGTATTTTTTCATGGATTTTTATATATGGTACTGGTGATGCTGTTGCCGCTGTAGACTGTTGACAATGACCTTGCGCTAAAAATATATATCAAAGCTAGAGCTACTCCAAAGGTTGTTGCGGCTTTTGCTGAGAGGAGGGAGTTTGACAAAATTTTGATTTACTCAAAGCAGGTAATGAGATTTTTTGTTTGATCAATTGTATGGCCTCTTCAATGCATGCCTGCTATATTTATGCAAATCTGAGCTCTTTACTAGTTATAATCTCTCTCTGTTTGTTGATGAGTTATGGTTGAGACTGTATTTGTGGTTTTCTGTTGTTTTAGGTTGGTTATACCCCTGATTATTTGTTCCTTCTGCAAACAATTCTCCGTTCGGATCCTCAGGTATCTTACATCAGCAAGTTAATAAAAATTTTGTAGTACGTATCTTGGTGAAGTAAAAAACCAGTTACTTATGGCAACTATAAATATTTTAGGTTGATATAATTTTTTTAGCTGGATTTCTTTTTTTTTTTTTTTGGATCCGATACATTATAAAATTTCCATTGGAATTTTACTACAGGGAGCAGTGAATTTTGCTTTGATGATGTCTCAAATGGAGGGAGGTTGTCCTGTTGATTACAATACCATCACTGATCTGTTTCTTCAGGTAGAGTCATTATTAATGCTTCTGTTAGTATCTTGATTTATAATAACAAGTTTAATGCATTTTGATTGAATATTAATTAATCTTTGCTGACATGCTACGGTTAATAGGGCAAGAAATTTTATTTGCGACTTGACACCATTATGAAATGCAAGAAATTAAGTAAATTTTTATCATGTGTTGATTTATTTTCAATTTTAATATATAGTTCCTTCTTAATTCAGAGAAACCTGATTCGTGAGGCAACAGCTTTTCTGTTGGATGTTTTGAAGCCAAATTTACCTGAACATGGTTTTCTGCAAACAAAGGTTATTTATTGTTACTTTTTTGGATGAGATTATACAATTTCCACTGTCATGTTCAACTTCCTGATTTTTGCTTTTCCGTAGGTCCTAGAAATCAATTTGGTAACATTTCCTAATGTGGCTGATGCTATTCTAGCCAATGGAATGTTCAGCCACTATGATCGCCCTCGAATTGCTCAATTATGTGAAAAAGCTGGTCTATACATCAGAGCCCTGCAAGTAATATGGCTTGTTTCGTTCTTATATTGCTTTCTTTTTCACATGAATTGTTATTATTCCTCTAGTTAATACTTACTAATTTGTGCAGCATTATTCGGAGTTGCCAGATATTAAACGTGTCATTGTTAATACACATGCAATAGAGCCACAGGTGCATTTTGTTGAATGGTTTTTTCTCGTTTGAGGAATGGAAAATATGGGATTGTTAATGGAAAGTAGTTTGTTACAGGCACTCGTAGAGTTTTTTGGTACTCTTTCACGAGAATGGGCTTTGGAGTGCATGAAGGATCTTTTAATGGTGAATCTAAGAGGCAACCTTCAGATAATTGTGCAGGTATGAAATTCTTCTTGTTTGATAAGTTAATAATTTTAGCATGTTGTGCTAGGCTAACTCAAGTGCATCCTTGCAGACTGCCAAGGAATATTGTGAGCAGTTGGGTGTTGATGCATGCATAAAACTTTTTGAGCAATTCAAGTCCTATGAAGGGCTTTACTTTTTTCTTGGGTCATATTTGAGTTCAAGGTATTTTTTTATCTTTAAATAATAGACCTTTTCTTTTGTTTTATGTCCCATTTTGATAATTTAAAATCTGATTTAATTTATTTTTTATTGTTTTCCTTGGGTTATTGGACAGTGAGGATCCTGATATACACTTCAAGTACATTGAGGCAGCTGCTAAAACTGGACAAATAAAGGAGGTTGAACGTGTTACTAGAGAATCGAATTTTTATGATGCTGAAAAGACGAAGAACTTTCTGATGGAGGCCAAACTTCCAGATGCTAGGCCTCTGATTAATGTTTGTGATCGATTTGGTTTTGTGGCTGATCTCACACACTACCTCTATTCAAACAATATGCTTCGTTATATTGAAGGTTATGTTCAGAAGGTATGCGAGTTAATGCTTTGAACACACACAATTACTTATTAACCATCTTTTATGTGTACTCAATTTTTTGAGTCTTGAACCTCTTGATAGGTGAACCCAGGTAATGCACCTTTAGTTGTGGGGCAGTTGCTGGATGATGAGTGCCCTGAAGACTTCATTAAGGGCCTGATTCTTTCTGTTCGTTCTTTGCTTCCTGTTGAGCCCCTTGTGGAAGAATGTGAGAAGAGGTAATTCCTAGTCTGCTCATGCTTCCTGGTTCTTGTTGCATTCTAATTCCTCGTTCTCATGTTTTTCTTGTGGTTTGCAGAAATCGACTTCGTTTGCTCACTCAGTTCTTGGAGCATCTTGTAAGTGAGGGGAGCCAAGATGTACATGTCCACAATGCTCTGGGTAAAATCATTATTGATAGCAATAACAATCCAGAGCACTTCCTCACTACCAACCCTTACTATGATTCCCGGGTTGTTGGCAAGTATTGTGAGAAACGTGATCCCACTCTGGCTGTTGTGGCTTACCGGAGAGGACAATGTGATGATGAGCTGATTAATGTAACTAATAAAAATTCTTTGTTCAAATTGCAAGCAAGGTTTGTGATTTGTTTAGTTCTAGATATTGTTTGTTTTGGAAGCAAATATTTCATATGCTGAGGTTTATGTATTGGTTACTTCCTTTGCAGGTATGTGGTTGAAAGGATGGATGCTGATCTTTGGGAGAAAGTTCTTAATCCTGAGAATGAATATAGAAGACAGCTCATTGATCAGGTTGTATCTACTGCTTTGCCTGAAAGCAAGAGTCCTGAACAAGTTTCTGCAGCAGTTAAGGCTTTCATGACTGCTGATCTACCCCATGAATTAATTGAGCTTCTTGAAAAGATTGTGCTTCAAAACTCTGCATTCAGTGGAAATTTCAATCTGCAGAATCTACTTATCTTGACCGCCATTAAGGCGGATCCATCTAGAGTTATGGATTACATTAACAGATTGGACAATTTTGATGGACCTGCTGTTGGGGAAGTGGCCGTGGAAGCCCAACTATACGAGGAAGCATTTGCAATTTTCAAGAAATTCAACTTAAATGTTCAGGCTGTAAATGTCCTACTGGACAATATTCAAAGCATTGATCGTGCAGTGGAGTTTGCATTCCGAGTTGAAGAAGATGCAGTTTGGAGTCAGGTGGCAAAGGCTCAACTCAGGGAGGGGCTGGTGAGTGATGCAATTGAGTCCTTTATTCGTGCAGATGATGTTAGTCAATTCCTGGAGGTCATTCGTGCTGCTGAGGATGCAAATGTCTATCATGACTTGGTGAGGTACCTCCTGATGGTCAGGCAGAAAACAAAAGAACCCAAGGTGGACAGTGAACTTATTTTTGCATATGCAAAGATCGATAGGCTAAGTGACATTGAGGAATTTATTCTCATGCCAAATGTGGCTAATCTCCAAAATGTGGGTGATCGTTTGTTTGATGAAGCTCTATATGAGGCTGCAAAAATTATATTTGCATTTATATCAAACTGGGGCAAGTTGGCTAGCACACTTGTGAAGCTGAAACAGTTCCAAGGTGCTGTTGATGCAGCACGAAAAGCCAATAGTGCAAAGACATGGAAGGAAGTTTGTTTTGCTTGTGTTGATGCTGAGGAGTTCCGTTTGGCTCAGATCTGTGGCCTTAACATTATTATTCAGGTGATTCATTACATTCTATTGCTAATTGTATGGTTGACTTGACTTTAGATATGCAATTTTGGTTTTGGAGCTTGAAGCTTTTGAAATGCTACATTGAAGTCTGAGAATCTTCCTTACATGAAGTTGGAGGTCATCTTAAATTTTATTGTGTGTATGTGTTTTTTTTTTTTTTTTAAAGAAATTTTATGTCTCTTATGACTTAAGAGGCTCTCTAATATATATATATATATATATATATATATATATATATATATATATATATATATATATTTTTCTGGCTTTCTGCAAATTCATTTGGTATTTTTTACATTTGCCCTGCTATGTGCATTCTATTAATCAATTGTGTGGTATGTTGTGAATTTTGTAGGTGGATGATTTGGAAGAGGTCAGTGAATATTACCAGAACAGAGGATACTTCAATGAGTTAATCTCTCTTATGGAGAGTGGCTTAGGGTTAGAACGTGCACATATGGGCATTTTCACGGAGTTGGGAGTGTTATATGCAAGATATCGTCCTGAGAAGCTTATGGAACACATTAAATTGTTCTCAACCCGCCTCAATATTCCGAAGCTCATACGGGCTTGTGATGAACAACAGCATTGGAAGGAACTTACCTATTTGTACATCCAATATGATGAATTTGATAATGCTGCAACCACCATAATGAACCATTCCCCTGAGGCATGGGATCACATGCAATTTAAAGATGTTGCTGTCAAGGTTGCAAATGTGGAGCTATATTATAAGGCGGTTCATTTCTACCTGCAAGAGCACCCAGACCTTATCAATGATCTTCTCAATGTGCTGGCACTCCGTGTGGACCATACCCGTGTTGTTGACATTATGCGGAAGGTCTGTCTTTGTGCTGTCACATGATATTTTTAAAATTAGTTGAATGATGTTTTTTTTCTCATGGTTCTAACTCGTTTGAGGTTATTCAATATTCCTTTGTGGTGTTCAGGCTGGTCACCTTCTTCTAGTGAAGCCATATATGGTTGCTGTTCAGAGCAATAACGTGTCTGCTGTGAATGAGGCTTTGAATCAAATTTATGTAGAGGAGGAAGACTATGAAAGATTGCGTGAATCAATTGATATGCATGACAATTTTGATCAGATTGGCCTTGCACAGAAGGTTAAATTTTTTGTTTTTCCCTATTGTTAATAAGAGGATGACTGTCTGAAATTACAACCTGTATTAATTTGAGCAGATTGAGAAACATGAACTACTTGAAATGAGACGTGTTGCTGCATACATCTACAAGAAGGCAGGAAGATGGAAGCAATCCATTGCATTGTCAAAGAAAGACAACCTCTACAAAGATGCTATGGAGACGGCATCACAATCTGGAGACCGTGAACTTGCAGAAGGGTTGCTTGTTTATTTCATTGAACAGGTACTACTAATAACAGCCTAAAATTGACATTTTCTCCAAGACAAATGAGATGGCCCATAGCTACTATTAATCGTTTGTCTTAAAATATAATTCCCCTTGGGTTGTTGTGCCCCTTTTATGAACGATAATATGATTTCTTGGTTACTTATGAAAGATGGGCATCAAGCTTGCTTGTGTTGCTGGTGGAGCGATGGTTGTCACAAACACAGACTCATGATACTTTTCTTGTTGAGCTGTAATGTTAAACTTTAACTGGCTCCATAGCATGGATATCCTTGTGTTGAGGCTTGTGGCATAGAGGATTACTAATAATTTGTTTTAGAATGTTGGTAGTTGTATTGGTTTATTAGTTCTTCTTTTCTTTGATTGTGTTATCATTGAGTCTACTTTCATTTTTGTTATTTGGGATGTTTATGAATTTTTTTTAATTGACTGGTTTAATGTATGTATAATTTTTTAATTGTGCAGGGCAAGAAGGAATGTTTTGCATCATGCCTCTTTGTTTGTTATGATTTGATTCGGGCAGATGTTGCTCTTGAACTTGCCTGGATAAATAATATGGTTGACTTTGCCTTCCCATACCTGCTGCAGGTGATTTCTTAGTTTCATCTTGCCATATATTTGCTATCTACGTACTGTGAGGGAGCCTATCTTGCTCTGCAGATTGGCCTCACATCAAGGATGTTTGAATCTTATGTTTGATGATTAACTTCCCTCTATTTCATTTCCTTGTAGTTTATCCGGGAATACGTAGGCAAAGTTGATGAACTTGTCAAAGACAAAATTGAGGCACAGAAAGAGGTCAAGGCTAAAGAGCTAGAAGAAAAAGAGGTTATTGCTCAGCAGGTAATTTGTTATAGTGAATTTTTTATTGCTTTAGACGGGTATGATGTGAGGGGTTTCTGCTGTGCTTGTGTGATATAAAGTAAATATGGCTGAAAGTTTCTAGTCCTACTTTTACATTTCTGGGCCAGATGTTTTACTTTGCTCTTTGCAGTATTTTATTGTTATGAGCAGTATGTTAATGGATATGCTTGATGTGTTGCAGAACATGTATGCCCAGTTACTTCCTCTTGCGTTGCCTGCACCTCCAATGCCAGGCATGGGTGGACCAACTATGGGTGGAGGTTTTGCACCACCACCACCAATGGGTGGAATGGGAATGCCTCCAATGCCACCTTTTGGCATGCCGCCAATGGGTAGCTATTGATATGCTGGTGGCCTTTTTTGTAGAATTTAGCTTTGAATCGAAGTTGCTTATGAAGGACATGCAAGGTCGGGCTTTACCCTTTGGTGGTCTTTCGGTGCCTTCATTCCTTTTTGTGTTTGTTTTGATGGGATGAATGAAGGTCTATTTGAAATAATGCCATTTTTCATTTTTATGTTTAGGTGTGTGGATATGTGTTGTAATATTCTTTTGATAGGGGAGGCATTTTTTGGCTGCTGTTAGTGGGGTAGCCGAGGATTTCCTGTATTTGTATTTTTTATTTTTATTTTTGCTTGCAGTCTAGGAACTAGACGAGTATAGTACAAAATGTTTTATAGCCATCATAATGCACCAACTCGATCGTTTATGTCTTTTGGTTTCATAGCACCGTTCTCCTTGTGCATTTTATTATTTTCATTTTCATTTTGGTGGGCAGCTGTATTTTGTTTTTCACTCCTGATGTTGGAAGTAGATGGGAGTGTAAATGGGCCGACTGCTAGATTATTTGCATTACTATTTATTATTCTTTTGCTATGCCATGTTAAACAAAAATTAAGAAATAATCCATTTATTATTTTGAAGGAACATGTAATAATTAATGATCATTGCCTAATTACTTAGTCCAGTAACGAAGATGTATTAAAAAAAATTTGATGACAGCTGGGTAATATCTCCATCGGCTTAAGATTGAACTAAATTAATTGATTTTAATAAATTTATATTAATTAATTTTGATCTGATCTTCAATGGAATCGTGGACGTTTCAAGTAATGCAAACTTTTAGAAGCAGCAATTGCATGTTCTGTTGACATCTTTTTCTCTCTTCTTCCTCTTGTACCCCTCTTCCGTGTGAAGTCCTCATCGAAATCTTTTTTTTATTTTTTTATATTGTGAAGCTTCATTTTCTTTAAGATGATGAATAACGAAAGTATGGAAGTGAAATCGTTTGATTTTATGATTTCACAAGAACAATAAAAAAAATTGTATTGAAGAATTTAAATCGTAACCTTAAAGTGAAAGTGAGCTGTTGAATTTAAATTGTAACCTCAATTGATTGATACTAAGAATCCCTGTAAAAGATTTCTAGGGAAGATTTTATTGCATTGCCAGAAATCTAATGATAAATATTTTTCAATGGATTTTTATTTTTATTTCACATTTAAATATAATAAATAATTTTATCCTAAAAAAATGTTTTGAAAACGAACGGAGCAAGGCCAGTGGTGCCTTCATATGGTACAAAACCCAGCTGGTTCTTCTCTGCGTCATCATCTAATTGATCTCTTTCTCCTCATTCTTCCTAATGGAAAATGGGATTTTCCTTCTCATTGTCCCTCTTTTCACTGCTATATTAACCTTAATCTTGACCTTCACTTCCCAGATAATCAATGGCAGAACGAACAGAAAGCGTGCTGTTGGCTTCTTCCATCCCTTCACAAACGACGGTGGCGGTGGAGAGAGAGTCCTCTGGTGCGCTGTTAAAGCAATCCAAGAAAAAAGCCCTGATCTTGACTGTGTGATTTACACCGGGGATCACGATGCCTCCCCTCACTCGCTGACAGCTCGCGCCACCGATCGCTTCGGTGTCAACTTGGTTTATCCACCGATGGTACCCGCCTACGCTTAATGGGTTTGTTTTGTTCGATTTATAGAATCAATATTTGGGAATTTTGAATGATGTTCTTTTTTGCCTTTTGGGGTTTTCGGTTGTTTGATTCTGTGTGAATGCTTGCTTGCTTGTTTGCTTTAGGTGTTGCATCTGTAAAAAAGGAAATGGGTAGAAGAAACTAGTTATCCTCGCTTCACCATGATTGGTCAGAGCTTGGGTTCGATTTATCTTTGCTGGGAAGCTTTAAGCAAGTTTACTCCTTCGTATTATTTTGATACTAGTGGCTATGCTTTCACTTGTCCACTTGCTCGGATTTTTGGTTGCAAAGTTGTTTGTTACACGCATTATCCTACTATCAGTTTAGATATGACTTCTCGTGTTCGTGATCGGAATTCAATGTACAACAATGATGCCTCAATTTCCAGGAGGTTAGAGTTTTGCAGTTTTCTATGTGTGGTTAGACAATAAGGTTTATCAGAATTTGGGAGATGATTGTTGTTAATTTTTTAGATGGACTTGGATTATTTGGGTCTAGATTGAGCTATTACTCGAGTTGGCTAACTACATCAAATGATTGTGTTAAAAAGGATAACTTTTCACCTTCAAGTTCATTTCAGTTCACCCATTTGCCTTCACCGGGATTGATGCTCATTGAGCTTTAGCCTTTGCTTTATTTGTGGAGAATTTAGGCAAACATTTTCAAATTAAGGAGGATAAAGTTTTCCTGGGTCTGTTCACTAAAGTTCATTGTAACAATAGAAAAATGAAGAGAACAATAACCCTCTGTATAAGAAAAGATCAAGGGAAAAAAAATTTTCAATCTGGAATTGTTTTCTGTTGTATCAACTATAGCTTACATTGATCTTGTAGATTTTCTTTTATTAAGGAGCTTCACATCTCAGTTTTTCTATTTTATACAGTTTCTAAAGGATTCTTTTCATGCAGCAGTGGTTGGTTATCACAGTGCAAAATCATCTACTATACATTCTTTAGTTGGATGTATGGGTTTGCAGGCTCTTGTGCTGACCTTGCAATGGTTAACTCTTCTTGGACACAGTCTCACATTGAAAGGCTTTGGAGAATTCCAAAACGAACCAAGCGAGTTTATCCTCCTTGTGATACGTCAGTGCTTCCGGTTTGTAATATAGTGTTTCTTCAATCTTTATGGTATTTACATAAACTATCAAGAGTCATATCTCTCCCTCTCTCTCTCTCTCTCTCCCTCTCTCTCAATCACACGCGCGCGCGCGCGAAGTGCCAGCTCTGCACCTTTGGGATTCCATTCCTGACAATGTTACTATTGCACCGAGCTGTGGCCTCCCAGTTTGTCTATTATGTCAAAAATAAATTTTTGTGCTTGAAATATTATGCTGAACATTTATTTTGGCTGGGTTGTCTTGAATTCTTTTGGAAGCCCTGATGTCATGACTCGAGAAGCCTTGAAAAAAGTGAAATTTATCTATATTAAAATGGTTGTGTTCTAGTTCGAACATTATATTCAACATGCTGTGTTCCTCTATGGAAAATATTTTTTGTAGCTTGCTTGCTTTGTGCATTGTGAATTATTTTTTGTCACTGTTCATGCTAGCATGTGAGCTGGTCAGGTTTTTTGAATCCATCTCTAGATGCTATATAACTCATTTTCTGTCACAAAATTTTTCACATCTGAGCCTAACAAGTTAAAAGTTCAAAACAGGCGCTTCCTCTGGAAAGGCCAGCAAAACCTCCAATATGTATGTCAGTTGCTCAATTTCGTTCTGAGAAGGTGGGCCTATTTATATAGAACTTATGAATGCAAAGTACTGCTGTTTAAGTGGCTCATATCTGGTGCCTTATTTTGATACATCAGCCCTTTATAACTAGTTTTTCATGACAGGCACATCCTCTCCAACTTGAGGCTTTTTCAGTTGCCATTAGAAAGCTAGATCCTAACTTGCCAAGACCTAAGCTGCAGTTTGTGGGTAGTTGTCGAAACCAGTGGGATGAAGAAAGACTACAGAAGTTAAAGGACAAAGCAGTTGAACTGAAGGTGGATGAGGATGTGCAATTCTATAAAAATGTGATGTACAGGTCTGTAAACATTGTGTCTTTGAACTATCATGGTAATACTAGTGTACATTTGTATCCTCACTTTGCACCTTTTCCATTTGTAGGGACTTGATGAGTGTTTTGGGAGATGCCATTATCGGAATGCATTCCATGACAGACGAACACTTTGGAATCAGTGTTGTGGAGTATATGGCAGCAGGCGCCATACCAATTGGTGGGCCATTTGTAATTGATTTTCATTTACATGTAGATAATTTCTTTTCTGCTATTAAATGTTTAATGTACCAATTGAGGATAAGTTGAGAGGAGGGAGATTGATGTGATTTGATCATGTGAAGCGTAGATATACGGAGGCTCCAGTTAGATAAGTAGAGCAAATTAGGGTAGAGGATTGAAAGAAAAGAATGGATAGATCTAAACTGACTTGGAGGAGATTAATACAACATGACCTAAAAGCATTACATATTTCTGAGGATTTAATCCAAAATCGTAAAGAGAATCTATATAGCCGACCCCAAAGGCTTAGTTGAGTTTAGCATTAAATGCTTAATGTGAATGAATTGATCATGCTCCTCATTTTGTTTGACTTCTCAGCTCATAATTCTGCTGGCCCAAAGATGGACATTGTTTTGGAAGAAGATGGGCAGAAAACTGGATTTCTTGCCCAGAATGTGGAAGAATTTGCAGATGCTATCCTGAAGGTGTTAAGAATGCCAGAAACTGAGAGACTCAAGATGGCTGCAGCTGCAAGGAAACGGGCGAGCAGGTTTTCTGACCAAAGATTTTATGAGGATTTCAAAGCTGCAATTCGACTAATACTAAACCATGATTCTAGATGACGAACTAGCAATTGGAACTAATGTAACACACTTGTAAATGTAGAGCAGAGTTTTTTTTTTTTATATAAAATAAAAAAATAAATAATAATAAATGTATAGTGTTAGATTTGTGTATTTATAATTTAATTTTTAAGTTTGAATATCAGTTAAAATTAAATAAATAATAAATTCAACTCAATTAAGTCTTTATCTCAAAAATTTGGAGTCGGTTATATGGATTCACTTTCTCCACTCTGAATGATTTTGGGTTAAATCCTCAGAAATGTGTAATGGTTATAGGTTATGTTGTACTACTCTCTTTCAAGTCAATTTAGGTCTAACTGGAGCCTCCGTATGTCTACGCTTCACATGACCAAACCACTTCAATCTCTCTTATCTCAACTTATCTTCAATTGGCACCACTCTTACCTTTTCTTTAATACTCTCATTACGGACTTTATCTTGTCGAGTATGGCCACTCATCCACCTTAACAATTCTCATATCTGTAACTCTTATCTTAGATGCATACGACTCTTTCAGTGCCAAACACTCACTACTATATAGAATAGCCGGTCGTATGGTTGTACGGTAAAATTTTCTTTTCAATTTATTGGGAATCTTACGATCACTTAAAACTCCTGTGGCACGTTTTCACTTCAACCATCCGGCTTTAATCCTCCATCTATTTGAAGGACTGAGCCTAGATATTTAAAGTGATTACTTTGGGGCAGTATCACTCTATTCAAACTAACTCATTCCCTATCATCAGTTTGGCCTTCACTGAACTTGCAATGCATGTATTCTATCTTAAAATTAAATAAATAATAAATAATTAAAAATAAAATTTAATAATAAAAATAAATATATCTGGAGGATTTTGAATATTTATTCAAATAAATAAAATTTCTATTTCTTAAGTAATTAAAAAAATATAATTATTGAATTAATAATTGATTATTTTATTAAAATTTAAAAAATAAAAATGAGGTTACAATAATTATTAAATTTCACTTTAATTAATTTATTTTTTATTAAATTAATCAAATTAAAAATTACAATTTTAAAAATTAATAAATTAATTAATAAAAAATAAATAAAAAAAATTTAATGGATTAAAATTAATGTTCCCACTTCTCCCTAAAATTTTAAAATTGGGAAGCTGGAGTGGGACACACGCGCAATTAAAGAAAATGGTATAGCGACGAGCTCATCCCCTTCTTCTGGTTACTGGTCATCTGCTCCACTGCCACAAATACGCAGCTCAAAATCTTTCTTGAGTTGTGCATTTGTTTCTCTTTTATTCTGTGCCAATCCATATGATTGGGCCTTAAGCAGGACATAGAAATGGCAATTTCTCTAAATTCAGTTGTTGGGTTCAACTCAAAGGTAATGCCTTTTCTCTTTACATCTCTTAGTCGCTTCTTTCTTTTCAATTTCTCTTATTTTGCTTACACTGCCTGATTTTAACTGCAATTCAAGAATTGGACCCTTTAATCTCTTTTGGTTTATTAATTTCTTGTGCTTTAACACTGAATTTACATCTCTTTCGCTGAAGTTTTTGCCTTGGTACTATGGCAGTATTAGATGACATGTAATTTCTGCCAGTTTCATTTTCTGGGCGATTACCTGATTTTAGTCAATTCTTGAATAGTAGCAATGTTTAGCTTCTAGTTTGTAAGATTGTCTTTTTGTCCATACGCCTGTTGACTGCCATTCCTCGATCCTTTTAGGTTTGCCTTCTGTTAATAATTTTAGGGAAAGAAATGTAGAACTCTGCAAAAAAAAAAAAATGTTTTATTTGTAAAACACGAAGAAACTCTCCAATGGATACTGAATCCATGCGACAAACTTTCTCATTTATATGCCCCCATTTTCTTCTTCCGAACCAGTATAAATAAAGCATTCTATTGTTGTTAGCTGTAACGTAAGAGAAAGGAGGAGGAGAGAAGGGAAGACTCGAACTACTGGACCTCTTGCTTCCACCTCAGTGACGAGTCTAAACCTCAAATTATGCGGCCCATGTTCGTACTTCATACCACAAATTGATGTGCAAGAAATATTTGAAGATGTGCACGTTTTTTTGAAGCTTATGTTGTTTTTACTACTTTCAAGTAAGGTCAAAGGAAATAGTGTAGCTCGAACAAAGTGGTGGGAGTTCAAAGGAGTAAAATAATTGAAGTTCAAAAATGAGCTTCTCAAGTTTGAAGCATGGAAGCTGGATATGGAGGCCAATGATATGTAGATATAGATGGCATCAAAGATTAGAGAAGTAGCTAGAAAAGTTCTTGGAGAGTCTAAAGGACATGGACCACCTTCAAAAGAGAGATGGTGGTGGAATGAGGAAGTACAAAAGGCAGTGAAGAGAAAAAGGGAATGGTATAAGAAATTACCTAAATGTGATAATAATGAGGCATATGAACAGTACAAGATAGCAAAAAAAGAGTCAAAAAAGGCAGTTAGTCAAGTAAGAGCACAAGCTTTTGAAAAGTTATATGAGAAACTTGTAACTAAAGAAAGGAAGAAAGATATTTATAGATTAGCAAGTAGGAGAGAAAGAAAATATCAAGATCTAAATCAAGCTAGGTGCATTAAGGATAAAGAAGGAAAAATGTTGGTGAAAGATGATGACATTAAAGAAAGAGCGAGAAATTATTTTAATAATCTCTTTAATAATAATCAAAATGGTAATAGCGTAAATATAGACTATAGAACAATAGAAAAGAATGTGAATTATATTAGAAAGACTAGATCATTAGAAGTAAATGAAGCACTTAAGAGAATGAAAGTAGGTAAAGCCTGTGAACCCGATAGAATACCAATTGAAGTGTGGAAGTATTTGGGAGATATGGGAGTAGCATGGTTAACTAAATTATTTAATAAGATTCTAAACTCAAAGAAAATTCCTGATGAATGGAGGATGAGTATTTTAGTACCTATTTTTAAAAATAAGGGAGACATACAGAGTTGCTCAAACTATAGGGGAATTAAACTCATGAGCCATACTATGAAGTTGTGGGAGAGAGTTGTGGAGCATCGACTACGTCATGATACTTCCATCTCTCTTAATTAATTTGGCTTCATGCCTGGTCGTTCAACTATGGTAGCGATTTTTCTCATTAGAAGCTTGATGGAGAAATATAGAGATGTGAAGAAAGATTTACATATGGTTTTTATTGATTTGGAAAAGGCTTATGATAGTGTTCCAAGAGATGTCTTATGGAATGTGTTAGAACAAAAGAGGGTATCTATTAGGTACATACAAGTGTTGAAAGATATGTATGAAGGAGCAACTACTATTGTGCGCACAGTGGGAGGGGACACAGATTTTCCGTTCTCAATTGGATTTCACCAAGGATCAGCTATAAGCCCTTACCTTTTTACATTAGTTTTAGATGAATTGACGAAACATATACAAGAGAGTGTTCCTTGCTGCATGATGTTTGTGGATGATATTGTTCTGATAGATGAGACGCGAGAAGGAGTCAATAGAAAGCTAAAACTTTGGAGAAGTACTCTAGAGTCAAAGGGTTTTAAGTTAAGTAGAACGAAGACAGAATACATGCATTGCAAGTTCAGTAAAGGCAAAACTGGTGATAGAGATGGAGTTAATTTGGATGGAATGGTACTGTCCCAAAGTAATCACTTTAAATATCTCGGCTCAGTCCTTCAAGTAGATGGGGGATGTAAGGAGAATGTTAGTCATAAGATTAAAGCCGGACGGTTGAAGCGGAGACGTGCCACGGGAGTTTTATGTGATCGCAAGATTCCCAATAAGTTGAAAAGAAAATTTTACCGTACAGCCATACGACCTACTATGTTATATGGTAGTGAGTGTTGGGCACTGAAAGAGTCGTATGCGTCTAAGATAAGAGTTGTAGAGATGAGAATGTTAAGGTGGATGAGTGGTCATACTAGACTAGATAAAGTCCGTAACGAGAGAATTAGAGAAAAGGTAGGAGTGGTGCCAATTGAGGATAAGTTGAGAGAAAAGAGATTGAGGTGGTTTGATCATGTGAAGCGTAGACATACGGAGACTCCAGTTAGACAAGTAGAGCACATTAGGTTAAAGGATAGAAAGAAAAAAAGGGGTAGACCTAAATTGATTTGGAGGAGAGTAGTACAACATGACCTAGAAACATTACACATTTCTGAGGATTTAATCTAAAATCGTTTAGAGTGGAGAAAGTGAATTCATATAGCCGACCCCAAATTTTTGAGATAAAAGCTTAGTTGAGTTGAGTAGCAGGCAGCTTGTTCCATTCTTGCACCAAGTATACTCTATCAATCATATGTTGTTAAGAGATTTATGCCACTTTTACTATGCATGCTATTCTCTTGCTGTATATTGGAAATTGGTTGTCATGCCTGCTTTCAGGTTCTAGTATTTTGACCATTAGATCATGGTAGGGAAATTTATGATCCTTAGAGACATAGTCTTTTTCTATTGGCTTAGTAGTAGTTTACATCTCAGGCTTCACTGCAGAAAAAGTAGGGGATACATGTTTTTCTGTTCTAGTTTTATTTACTTATAATACAACTTTAGAATTGTGAAAAAGTTGCAATCATAGTTACTTTATACCTATTGATTACTTACAAAAGTGTTTCTTGATTAAAAAGTTGCCAGCCAAATGCCAGAATGTGTCAAAGATCTTCTGTTAGAGCTTCATCACTTGAGAGTAACCAATTCATGTTCTCCTTGGGCATGATAGGTTCAAGTGTTCATTTAAAGGGAAGTGGAAGGGGTTTGTGTCTTTCAGTTACAGACAGTGATCGTCTTGCTACAGACACAAGTGGTAAGGGTCCTTGTAGCACTGAAAGTTCAATTTCTAATAATCAGCTTTCATCTGCAGATTCTCCTGGAGGAACTAGCCAGTTCCAAACTAGTGTTGACAATGATCCAGAACCTCAAACCTCTGGAGTTTCTAATGTTTCCACAGTTTCTTCAGACTTGAAGCTGGCAAGACAACCTAACTTGCAATCTACACCCAAAAGATCGCTTCTAACAGTAAAAGAAATACTTAGGGCTGCCAGGGTTATCAGCCGTTATGCAGAATCAAAGGCTCAAAATAAAAAACGGGCAGCAAAATACTGGATGCTTTGAAGGAAAGTAACAGGGGGAAGAAGAGATCCGGCCTTCCAGAAGCCCCTACAAATTTGTTGATGACAGTGACAGAGGGTTGCCAAAGGAGGGATGGACATCTCAGTTTCCAGGAGGTGCTGATCTCTTTGTTTTACCCTTTTAATTTGTTTTCATCAGCACAGTTATGTTTGCAACAACTTATTTTGTCTGAAAAGTTGGTGCAATCCATTTCAATGGGTGCTAAGATGGATTTCAACGGGATTAATTCTGCATTTTTGGATGAGCAGCTACCTTCTTGATTCACCCATTAAAGATTATACTGTTTTGATGTCAGGTACATGGGTAGGATGCATGAGTTAATGTAGAAAAATTGCTTGGCCCACATTCATAAATCAAAGATTATGCATTTGGGAAATGCCAATGTGTACATCTTCTTTAAATGTCCTCAGTTTTGTATTTCCTTTGTTGGTGATTGAGGTGCTTGATCCACGCTATATACCATCATCTTGTACATATATATTGCAATTTATCGCATAATGGTATTTTTTTTTCATGGTCCTTTGGGTTGGATGCATCAACAGGCAAGCTAACTTCTCTACGCTTACTTTGCTTTTAATTTATTTTATTTCTATTTTATTCTTTTACCATTAGATTAGGGTTTATCGATTCATTGGTACTGTAGTTGTTTTCAAGGTTGTAAAGTCTCGAATTCGAGTATCAGTAAAGGTAAATATACCAATTCATGTTATTAACAAAGTAAATTTTACTTTCCCTCAAAAACATTACTCAATTTTAATGTGTACTTCAATAATATAACTTTTCAACTGATTTTTTACGTGGCAGCTAAGTATTTGTTCTATTTTTTTTTCCTCGTGAATTGATTGTCGTTTGATTTAACTAAATTATTCATATTATAATCTATTAATATCAAGTTTATCAAATTATAAATATTACTATATAAATAATCATAAGTTCTCATTTGTTTGAAAGAAAAAGCTATTTATAATGGATAAAAAAATTAACTAAAAATAAAAATGAATATTCCTACCTTATTTTAATTTACACTAAATTTAAAAATTAAATTATATCCTTAAAGGTAATTTAATATACCAACACTAATAATAATTTTACCAAGTAATTAAGCATTTGATTAAAGAAAACTAATGTTCTATTTGACATTGAATTTCAAAGTTAAAAAGCACTTTTTTTAAAAAATATTATAAGTGCTTTTTGAAAAAACATTATTTTAAATGCTTAATGCCTTAAACGCAGCTAAAAAAAAAAAAAAAAACTAAGAAGAAAATGCCCTCTTAATTTCAATTGTGTTATGCATTGTCAATAAAGAAACTAGGAGTGGTTTCCTCAACCTTTAAATAGTGTTGCATTAACATAGACATCTTACAATCATGAAACTTTGATGAATAAAGGAAATCACCCATCACACCTAGCTCTGAATACTCTGCCCACTCAGTCATTTCCTTCAAAAATTTGATTTGGGCAGGCACCTTACCCACCACAACAAGGTCATAACTATGTTCCATTGATTGAATTGTAGCAATCAATTGTAAACTATCATTTACTACCACCTCATGGCAAAGAACTCTAGAGTTCTTTACATTTTTATCCTTAAATTCTTGGACTAGTAAGTCATCTAATCCATTTCCATCTCCTTTAATGTCTACTTCATCCATTTTCAAGTAAATTCTCAACAGGGTGATGCTCACATTTGAATTTTCAGACATCCTCATTGCAAGTTTCAAGGCTTCAGAATCATCAGGACCACCCATGAAGATGACTAATACATTGCAAGAGAACTGACCTAATAAGTTTTTTCGAGGTGGCAATCCTTTTTGTACTAAGATCCCAACAGTGCAAGGTGCATTTGCTTGAAGCTGTGCATTAAAACTCCGCAAGAGATGACGGTTATTATCTTGTTGATTTCCTAGGAAAGGTACGATGATGAAAGGAACTCTTCTATCCTCTGCATAGTTGCAAATGATGTTGTGCATGGTCTTGAATGGGGCAACCAAAACAAATGGTCTTAACAAGACGGGACCATGGGAGTTTCTTGAATAATTTGAAAAGGCATGCATAATATGATATGTTGAATTGTTAGATTTGAAACTCTTGCTGTGGCCACTGTAAGGTGTGAGCAATGGAGCTGCTCTACCAGAAAGCTCGATTGCATGGATGCTTAAAGGGCTATTGACAGTTGGGTTGGATGCTTCTAGTAGAGTAATGATGCTGTGGACATTGTCTTCACCGTGAATGCAGGTAAGAATGTGAAATTCTTCTGCAAATGGAGTTGTTTGAAGTGTTCTTCTGTATTTTTGTGGACAAGGAGATTCGATGAGTCTGATTTCAGGTTTTTAGAAAATGACTAGTAAACCACTGTAAATTGCAGTCATGAAAACGCTGCATAGGACCAATGCAGTATACATCCTCTCATCTGCCAACTGCAAGCAAGGAAAAACAGAAATTGTAAATCATTGTTAGATACTTCATTATCATGTAGTCATTAAACTTAACTTCATCTATTGTCCTTGAATTTATTGTTAATTTTAGTATAGTTATTTGTTATGATGTGGCTCGTATTTTAGATATGTTTTTTTATTGAGCTCAAATTAAGATCAGACGCAGAAGGCAAGGCCGTTAGTGTGACTCGTATGAGATAGTTTATGAGATCTGTAGTGGTAGCAAAGATACTGAATTGATAAATCCAGTACAAAATGAATTTATGTATGGGGCAGGAGACTTACACCATTGATGAGCCATCTCTCCATAGCTGCTAAGTTGATGACGCCCTTGAAATTCAAAATGAAGCCGAGCAAATCAGCGTTTCGAAAATTGATATGAACAAACAGTGAAGCCAAAAGAATTCCAGATATCTTTCCTATTTGAACTCCAACAACTAAGAGCAGCAAGAAGCCAAAACCATTATAGTTGAATATCAAAGAAGCATCTATATTGTAACCAATAAGAAGGAAGAACAAAGGCTGAAAAAACTCCATCACCATGGTTTCAGTTTTCTCTACTATAGCTGCACCTAGTGGAGGTCCATCTGGTATGATCAACCCCATCAGTAAAACCCCAAGTTGAAAGCCTCCAATCATTGAATCAGCAATAAAACCCATGACTAGAACCAATATTAGTACTGCTACAACACTAATTTCACTAACAGAACTCTCCTCTGGTGTTCTCTTGATAATTTGTAATATTGCTGGCCTTACAATATATGCAGCAAAAACTGCTAGTAAACATATGGAAAGGGAAGTTCCAATTGAAGAATAAATATTTTCCTGTGTAAAAATGATTGAGAAGCACATAAGAGACCAACCAATTGCCTCAATCAACATTACTGTAGACATGGCAAGTTGGCCTAGCTCTGTAGTTAAAAGGTTGTGCTCATCCATGGCATCAGCAATAGAAGAGAATAAAGTAACTGATAGCCCATGACATAAGATGTGTATATTGCTGGCTGCTCTTCCAAATAATTCACTAATTCTCCTCTTTACCATCAAACACACTACTAAGGCAAATGAAAGAGGCATAAGGCAGCTTGATAAACTGATAATCCAAATATTCTTTGCCATTTTTAGGAACATAGCTGCGTCCATTTTCACAGCTGTGAGGAAAATGAAGTATCCTGTGCCAATCTTAACTATTGTATCAAGCACCAACATCTCTTTGTCAGGAAAAATGTTTTCCATGTATTTCTTGTTCTTACCCAGAACAGAGGCTCCTAAAATGATCCCACCCTATATCAAGTTACAATTCAAGATTCAATTAAACAAGAAATCAAGAACATAATGAAACAACAAAAACAACAAACACCTTAAAGGCATAAAGCCATGTTGAAAAATGAGAAGGAAAAGCAAAGGCAAAACATACCAAGAAATTGCAGACAACTCTTGATTTTATCCAAGGCCTGAGAGCATAGTACACAAGTTTGCACATAAATAATGCCAAGATTGCTTGAACCATGGAGACAGGATATATAGCATTGAAAGGGTTAAATTTTTTATTCCCAGAAAATAAGCCACGACCATAAATATCCTCCTTGAAATCAATGCAATCAGTTTCAAAGTAAACCATTTTCTTGTCCTCTTCTTTTCTGGGTTCCAAAATTGGCACATAGAAGATCGGAAGAGACAAGAAGATGGACAATGTGGATAAAGAAGTCCTGAATTACAAGAACCATGGAGATGTTCATGATTTTATTGCAAGGTTACTTGGAAATTAGCTGCAACAACTTTTTCTTTTTTTTTTTTTTAAATCTGTTAATATATCAAACAACTATATGCTAATTAAACAGCTTTGACCTTTTTTTTTTTTTTTCATCTCGTAATAGAAGAAACACCCAAAAATAATTTAGAGTGGAGAAAGAGAATCTATATAACTGTCCCAAATTTTTTATATAAAAACTTAGTTGAATTGAATTGAGTATAACAGAAGAAACAGGTTTAATGGGGTAGCTAAATTCAAAAGAACATTTTATTGGAAAATTGTTGCTTTGTCCCTGTATTAACCAAGCCAATATATATATTGCCAACTCTGAAATTTCAACAACTTCGTTTATTTATTTTTTGCTCACCTGATTTTCACTTAAAAATTAAAAAAAAAAAAAAAAATTCTAACACCTAACAGAATAACCTGAAACTATAACAATAATCATACTATATCATCTTCCACCGTTAATAATTCATATCAAATTTATTAATAATTTAAAGCTATAAAATAATAAGTAAAAAATCTTACATTTAAATTTATTATATATTCTTTCTAAAATTTATTAATTTCATAATAAAAAAAATATATATATATTTCTCACCATGTAATTATTCTATTTAATTGACTTTATTAAATAAAAAATTATTTTATTATAATTAATTATTTTAATAATCAATTATCATATTGTTTAAATTATATAATAATAAAGTGTCTGAAATTTGATTTCGAATTCAATGTAAAATCAGTTGAACAAAATAAACGATATTAGTCTCTTTAACAACAAACTCCAAATTATGTAAACACAAAAGTCGTTGAGAGAAATCGTCGAACACATGGCATTCATCACATTACAAGCACTGAAACCATGCATTAATAATTCGAAAAAGAAAAAAAAATCACACTCAGGTTATAAAATTAGTGGATTTTACTACCTTGCGTGTTTGTTTTAATCTTCTATCTAATACTTTAAAAAAAAAAAAAAATCTTTCTTGTGTTGTGAAGAAGTGCAACACAATCAAATTATCAAAGAACAATAATCCAATCTATTTAATATTAATTAAAAAACAACCAGATTGATTTACAGGTATAATCTACACACGTAATCCCAAAATTTCATATTACGAAGAACCCAGAATCCAAAAAAGAAAAAGAAGACTAATTACTATTATTTACTCTGTTAAGATGGAGAGAACAGGGGAGCCTGCAGGGTGACCCTGCAGCAGAGAAGCTCTGCAGAGAGGGCAATTAGACCGAGCCGAAAGCCACCTATCAACACACTCGCTATGGAAAGAATGGTGGCACTCAGGCAAAACCTTAACCTTATCACCATCTTCAAATACTCCTAGACATATACAGCACTCAGCTTCCACTACAACGTTACTATTGCCGCGGTTGCCCCCACATAAAGATGACGATGATGACTGGTGCAAAGTTACCGGTAACGACTTAATTATTGTGGGGTGGAGGCCCTGGGACCGAAGAGGTGGCGCGTGGAGTGGTGGGTTATTGGGGAAGTGTTGTTGTCGGTATCTACAAACGCAGCGAGCGTAGAGGAATAGGGTGGTGATGAGGACTAGTAATGAGAAGAGGATGATGATGATGAGGAAGAGAGTTTGGCCATGGATTACGAAATCATTATCGTTTAGGTCCGCACTGAAGTGCCAGTGGAATGGTTGGGAGTCTTGAGAGGACATTCTGATGATGGTGGTGGTGGTGGTGGTGGTGTGGTGGTGGAGAGGAAAAAGAGGTGGTGGGAGTTTGGAGAATAAACAAGTGGTTTTGGGTTTAAAAGGCAGTTAAAGTGGAAGTTATATTATCTCAATTATTGTAACAATATTATCATGGGCTAGATGCCTTCCATTACCAGGAACTCATGGCTCCTTTTATTATTCTCAAAATATAAAATATTTAATAAATTATTGCTTATTTATATTATATGTGCAGATATGAGCATTATCTTTTTAAATTGAAAACTACTTGATTTCATATAAAATATAATTATTTTATTATAAAAAATAAAATAATTTTACATAAATTTGTAATTTATCTCATGATATTTTTATAAAATAATTAATTATTACAATTTTATTAATTTAATAAAAAAATATAGTAATTATATTTTATATCAAACCGAATCATAGAATTTCCCTGTGTTTAGATATTGAACTCATAAATTTTATTTTTTTTTAAATCTGTCACTATTTATAAAAAGAAAAAAAATAATTATATTTAATTTTAATTTTTTAAAATAAAATTTTTTTAATTATAAAAAATTAAAATTTTCTATTTCAAATATGAAATTTAATAAAAAAAATTAATTAAATTAAATTTTTATAAAATTAATAAAATTTAAAAAGAAACTAAGAAATAATGTTAAGAAGAAAGTGAAATCACATGGATTCCATTTATGTCATTTGAAGAATAATTTTAAATAATATTAACTTATTTATTACAAGAAAATTGGTTGAAATAGTTAAATTATAATGGACTATAAATGAAAGTTAATTTATTAATCTCTTTTGTGAGTAATTTTAGAATATAAATGAAATAATAAATGTTAAATATTTACAACCTTTAATCTCCAAGTGCTCTTTTTTTTTTAATTTCAAATTAAAAATGAAAAGTTGAAATGTGAAAATTTTAAAAGTTTTACATTCATTAATTTTTTATTTTTTAAAAAAATTACCCAAAAAAGTGAAATTAATTAACCTCCATTTACAATTCCATATCTAAAAAAATATTTTTTTTATTATTTTTTAATTGTAATATTAAATAAATGGTATGTATTTATATATATAATTATTTTCACATTATAATAAAGTTATTTTTCTTAAAAATGACTTAATTTTTTTTTATTAGACTCATTTTTTTGAGTATCCTAAATATTAAAAAATGTGAAAAATATATTTTTCATGAAACTAATAGAGTCTAAATATTTATATTATTCAAATTATAAAGACTAAATTGTTGAGTTGAAAAAAATTAATTTAAAACAATAGAAGGATTAAATAGTTTATGAGGAATTAAATAATTATTTCTATTAAAATATAAAAATTAAATAATAATTTTCCATATACAATTCATTGAAGCCAGAAATTAGCAAATGGTGGAAAGCATTTAAAATGAGTTTTTTTGTGCCCATTCTTGATTATGAAATTAATCCATTTTTCTCAATAATTAAATACCCACTCAGCTTAGAAAATGCTCACTTGCGTTGGTGGGTACATCACAGAAACTTCTAGTTGAAGACTTTGCTGATTTTTATATATGAGTTGTCTTTTTATTATACTCATTTAAATATTATTTAAAATATTATTATAATTATAAATCTTATTTATAAACTTTTAATTTTTTTTTATTTAGATTTTATTTTATTTATAAATATAAAAAATTTATTAATTTTTTATTTGATGTCATAGGTATCCAATTTGATTTTATATAATTTAAAATTAATCAGGTGAGTGAAATATTATTTTAAATAATATTATTAATAAGAATTTAAAAATTAAATCAATAATTTTTAATTTAATGAAATTAAAATTATTTATAAAATTAATAAATTTTAAATTTAAAATATTAATTAGCCTCTTAAGTCATGACTCCCAACAAGTAATTAAACTGATTAACATGTGATTTAGCGATTAAATTAATGGTAATGATGATTCATAATAAGAAATACATGGAAGAATTTGCAATATATAGAACTTCCACTCATGCTAATTAAATAATCTTTATATTAAATTTATATAATATGCTAAAGAGAGAAATAAATAAATACATGAACTCATCAAGGTCTTTGTATAATTAGAAAGATACATGCACTAACTTTAATTACTCAAAATCTACACGAGCGTTTATATTTATTTTTTTTTTAAGGTTAATATATACTACATGCATAAGATTATATAATTGAGTATGTATTAAGTTAATATTAACAATAAAGTTATAACCGTGTGATTGCACTTAATAAAAAAGTGTTAAAAATCCCATATGAGAAATATAAAAAATAAAATATTAAAATTTATTTAGTTAGATTGCGGTATTAAATTGACTCATTTTAATATGTAAAATAACTTAATCAATTATATATATACACATATTAAAATGAAATGTCACATATCACTTTTTTTAAGGAGTTTAACATGTATCGTTTGTCATAAATAAATCTCTTTTACATTAATTATTATTTAATTTTTTATATATTTTTTAATTATTATTATTACTTATAATATTATTTTAATATTTATAATTTAAATTATTATTTTTTTAAATTAAAAAAATATAAATTAAAATTATTAATATTTATTAAGGCAATTCCATAGTTAATAGAAAGTTTAAATAGAATTTTTTAAAAAGTATAAGAAACAAATAGAAGCTTTGTTCTTTGAAATTCGGTCAAACCGAATGTGCCGAGCAATAGGAAGTTTGGATCCAAAGTGGACTCGTCCAGTTGTGGCTATAAAAGAGGGGAGTACACCTTTAATCAGGAGTGTAGAAAGCCATAAACTTTGTGTGTGCAGCAGGCCACGTGTTGATAAGTGTGTGCGGTGTCGGCCACTCAGAATGATTTGTGAGTGTTTGAATAAGAGAAAAATAATTAGTGCTTTTTTTTTTATATATATAATAAATTTATTGTGGAGTATATTTATATTTTATTATTTTAAATTTTATATTTTTTTAATTATGATGAATTTTCACAATAATTATTATTAGAGACTGATGTGAGATGTCAAAAATGATGAGCACAAAATTTAAGATAAAATCATTTAATAAAAAAATAATTTTCATGAAAGATATACTTCTATAGTAAAAATTAGTCAAAGTTTTAAATGAGAAGTAATCGGCAACTATTAAAGATGATTCAAAAAAAGGTAAAAAGGTAAATGATCCATTATAAGATGAGATTGTCCATTATATATTTGTTCAAAGAAATGATGATTTTATGTGATCGAAGAGGAAAGAAAAGAGAAAGTGAAACTAGCCCAAGCAAGGAGATGCATGGAAGTCAAGATGTTGGTAAAGCAAAAATCAAGATGTAGCATGGTGATCGTGTGAAAACATTTAATGAAATGAGTTATGTTTTTAAATTTGAAAGGAATTTAATTTTTTTCAATCAGAAAAAGAACTTAATTTCTTTGAGAGTTAGCCGAAATACTTTCGTGATTATGAAAGGCGACGAGTGTGGCACAAAAAATTTGTACAAATTAGAAGGAAGTACGTTAATTGGAATAATGCACTTTAAGTCAAGGAACAGCATATCCAACAGAAATTGATGTTTGTATAAATTATGAAAACTAATTCCTTTTGAATCGAAGGTGAAAATGGATGGAAATTCAAAATTAAGTAAAATTAAGATTTGAATTAAAATTAAATAATAAATAAAAAATTAAGTAGAATTTATTAGGAAGAACGAAGGCTACAAAAGTGAGGAGAGCTCCTCTAATCAAGAATGCAGAAGGCCATAAATTTAGTGTGTGCCGAGGAATAAAGAAAGAGTAGAAGGCCACACATTGATGAGTGCACAGCAGAGTAGACCACCGAGAATTGCAAGTGATTTGTGATTGTTTGAGTGCAGGAAAAATAATTAGGGCACGTTTGGTTTGTACATTCGAATTGTAATCAATATTGAAATTGGAATCGAGAGTGAAATCGGAAATGAAATAGTAAATTTTTTATTTATATTTGATTTACTCAATCGAAGTTAGATTCATTTTTAAAGTGTTTGATTTATATATATGAAAATATAAAAATTAAAACATCCCTATAAATACATAATATGAGCAAAATTGAGTATTTAGTTTTTAATGAGATAATCATTATGATTTGATTCCCAGGTTGAAAAAAAAAATAGTGATTTCCTTAGTTGTGAGAATCAGATTCTCTAATTTATGAAAATAAAAATTTTTAAAAAAAAATTCAAACATCCATAAACAGAATTATTTTCATTTTTGGGTCAATTTTTACTGTCAAAGAGTTTATAAAGAATATATATTGTATTTCAAACTGTCAAAGAGCTTATAAAGAATATAACAAGAAATAAACAATACTAAGGGAGAAAACAGGACTCTAATAATAAGAAAATATGATTATACTATCTCTTTAGAAATTTGTTATAGTAGAGTTTACATCACCAATCGTTTATGGAGGAACAGATCAGATTATCAATTTGAATATCTACATATTATTAATTATCAATTACATATTATTTCAAGACAACATAAAATGATCTATATTAAAAAAAAAAAAACTAATTTGAAATATTATAATGTACAATTTTTTTTAAAAAAAAATAAAGAAATGAAAAAATTGGCATTTTTATTTTATTCTTTCATATAAAATAGAAATGAGAGATAATATAAGCTACTCAAATGGAGAGTTTTTATTTTTGATTTATTTTAAATTGATATTAAATATTTTTTATCTATAGCAAATTACTTAAAAGTTTTTTAAATTTTGAGGTTTGAAATTTCTTGATCTTCTCATTATTTAATATTCTTATTATAAAAAATGAAATTTGCTATTATTTATAAATCAATTTCTATAAGTTATTTCCTTCTTCTTATTTCAATTCATTTTGAATGTGTTGGAATTACACATCGAAAAATATAAAAGTAAAAGAGCAATATATAAGTGGTTAAATTGTAACATTAATTTGGTTAGTCATTTTAATGCGTAAAACAATCTAATCACTTATATAAGTCTGAATTAAAATAAATTAAATTGTAATTTTATCAGCACTCTCTCCGAATTTAACATGATATCAGAGCCCAGACTGGGTTGTAAGTTTCAGCCGCCCATAAGGCTGTATAATTGGACCCGTATTGGGATAAAAATAAAAATACAAATTAATTGTCAAGTGACAACCATGTGGTTGCACTTGAGGGGGAGTGTTGGAATCCCACATCGAAAGAATATAAAGTAAAAGGGTAAAATATAAGTGATTGGGTTGCAACATTGACTTAATTAGTCATTTTGATGTGTAAAGCAATCTAATCACTTATATAAGCTCGAATTAAATGAATTAAATTGTAATTTGATCGACACTCTCTTCGAATTTAACAAATGTAAACATATAAATAGAATATATAATAATTATTTATTATTTAATAAATTTTAATTTAATATGTAAAAATAATATTTTACTTTTAGTTAATATCATATATTTACATTATTGTAATTATCTATTTAATATTTTTAATATAAATTATATATGATATATAAAATTTAATTGATAATTAATAATTTTATAGCTAAGTGCAAGGTATCAAGTTAGAGGAATTTATTGTGCGTGACAACTTGAAGCTAAACAGCACAAATTCTTTATATATTACTCTCTGTATATTTTTATCTATAGCTTTTTAAAAGTTATTTCGTTTAAAATTATTTATTATTTTAAAAAATTAAGATATATTAATTAATATTTTAAATTTTATGATTATTTCTACAAAACATAATAATTATTTACATTATTTTGTATCATTTAAATAAAAAATAATTTTATTAAATTAAAGAGAAATTTATTATATTTTAAATGATTTAATTATTTTCTTAATTACTATAAAAAACTTATATATATATATATATATATATATATATATATATATATATATATATATATATATATATAAAGTACACAAAAGTCACAAACTTATCCATGAATTTCTTTGAAAGATGCTAGACAACATACTTTTTGGCCTACAATCACTTTAGAGTTTAGAAGCAAAAGCAGAAAAGAGATATGAGTTAGGCATCCCTTTTTGAAAAAACAGTTTTGTCCAGTTCTTTTGAATTTGAGAATGATGCTTTGCTGTATTGGCACAATTAACTTAAGTTTAGATTTTAAAATTTAAAAAAAAAAATTAAGTTTATATCTTAATAATATTGGATATTACAATTGATTACATATACATGTTTTTATTTAATTATGTGTTTACTTTGCTTCATAAATATATTATGAATTAACCCAATTAAGGGTTTAGCACCTAATTAGGGCAATATTGACATATTGTCTTTTTAGCAAGATGCAAAAGGTGTTTCCTAGTTTTTTTTTTTTAATGTTTTATTATTATATATGTAATTATAAAAAATTCCCTAGTAATATAACAAAAACTGAAAAATCATTTTTTTTACATGGAAAGAAAATATCAGTGTCTTATTTGCATTACTTGGATAAAATTAGAAATGTCTATTTTTTTTTTATAAAATTAGAAAAATATTTTATTAATTAAAAATAAAAAAATAAAAGTGAAGTGCAAATCAACATATATGATGAAACTAAATACTCATATAAAAAATATATATAAAGAAGTTGATAAATTTGATAGTGTTTAATAAACTAGGTAGATTAGCCGATAGGTAAATTGTGTGCTTCACTCTTCGACTCCATCTTTTTATGAGTCATATCAAATGATTTCCAAATTTAGATATTCAATTGAAGCAAGGATTTGCTTGTAGAGTACTTTTCTCCAACAAAATAAAAAATCTCAACAATGAAAAGCACACAAACTCAAAAGCTATCAATAAAGACAGATTTGAATAGATATCTATTCACTCAAGAAGATAAATTTGAGGGTTAAATTAATGGCTAATAGTATTTGAATCGAATTTAATACATTTAAGTTGATGGTGCGAGTAATATGAATTTTTTTATTTAAAAATTTAAATAAATAAAATTAATTTTATCAAAATTAATATATTAATTCAAAATGATCCACGTTAAATATATTGACCTAAAATTTTTTCATATTGCACTCCATCAAAATATATCAAACCCAAATCGTCCAAAAAGGACAATTTGAATGACTTAATCGAAAATAATCTGAATCCTTCATCCAATATCAACTTGTTTATCACTTGTAATCAACAAAATAGAGATTAATAAGTAAATTAACTTCTCATATTAACAAAATGATCCTTTAATCCTTGAACAATGTAGATAGAACATGCTATAATAATATTAACTCATAAGCTATAATAACAATTTTTTAATCTAGCATGACTTAATTCAGTGGTTAATGTATATCACTCGTTCTTGTCTAATATATTCAGATTTAAATCCCACTTAAAAAAAATCTCATTCCTTTTTTTCTTAATCCGACATTTGTTACTATACAATCCAATTCTTTATCCTTCTTATAAAGGAAAACAAAGATTCAAGAAAAAGTGAACAAAATAAGAGCGAGCATAAGAGAAACCACAATTATCATGAAATATCTAAGATAATAGATTCTGTGAAGGCTCCAATAACTAATAAATACCCACTAAAAAATTTGTCGCCCACTTAACAAGACAATTAATATAATCATATTGACGTTACTGTAAATATAAGCAATTCAGATTCATATTCATGAGAGGTTCACCACCCCGCACAAGATCAATAATCACAAGCATTGTGACATTGCACCAATGATCACCTGTGTTGTTATAGGAAATGCGAGTTTGACATAATTAAAATCACAAAACAATTATTCTTGTATTGTTAAAAAAAAACTAAAATTTAATGAGAATAATTTTATTCAGAGTGTTTATTGTGAATTCGACCTCTTGAATATATAAAAGAAACAATGAGAGAATTTGAATGGGCTCATTCTGGCTATAATTAAGATTATCAATTAAACTAATTAATGATGTACCTTAGATTAATATTTGTATGGACAATATATCAACATGAAAATAATAGAATATTTTTGCTTAATTAAAGTTACTGTGTTTGGAACAATGAGCTAAAGTTAGTGATATTAGAGTTATCTTCAAAACGATAACATTTTCATTAGAGTAAAATGAATTGGCTATGTTTGGAATGGGTAATCTAATTGACAATGAATATGATTTCTAGCGAATGTAAATATATATAGTACTTACACGGATTTTTCTTATTTAGACTCGATTTATTATAAACTCAAGGTATAAGATATATGGTGAGATTCACTTATTAAATTTATAGATCTCACATATTTATATCTTGAATTCATAATGGATCAGATTTAAGTAAGAATTTTCCCTACTTACACTAAACTTGATCTGCTCCAGTGACATTACAAAAAGAGATTAATGTACAAAAAGATACAATTAAAAGATATCATTATACGGAAAGGAAAATACAGAAGCCTACAATATATATACCTACAATTTTGTTTTTCGATTGACAGAATAGACATTCAAACCTGAGTTTGCTATAAAAGTAACATATTTTTAGCTACCGAATCAAACCAGGCTAAGCATATATACTAACAGTTTGATGTGACTAAACATCCTTCTTACTATCGTAAAGGGATCAACATATATAAAGGTAATGTTCGATCAATTCAGGTTCTAGAACACTATAACAGAAGACATAACCGAGACCAAATTTGGGCATATACTTGCAACCTACCTAGCTACCTGATTCTGTCATACAAAATCACTACTCTTCCTTTCCTATACCCATCTTTCAGGTTTAGGATACTGAAAAGCTAATTAATCCATTTTATAGAGAGTTCTTGAAGCATCTTGAGAAACCCTTTTTTATTCTTTATAAAAAATCTCTTAATTATGATTTGCCAATCCACCACCAATGTCTGAGAATTGTGAATCAATTAATTATTGATAAATATATATATATGTACACAGGATAATTTCATGCAAACTCTCATAATAATATCCATTCTCCCTCTTTCTTCTTCTTCTTCTTCCTCTTTATCTTTCTTCTACTTATTCTTCTTGCTTATCTTCCCTCCTCATTTTTCTTCTACTTTTTCCCCTTTTTCTTTATAAAAAATCTCTTAATTATAAGCTGCCAATTCACCAATATCAGGGAATTCTGTATCTATTGATTATAAGCATATATACACATATATGCATTCTCCTTCTTTCTTCTTCTCCTCCTCCTCCTCCTTTCTTCCTCCTCTTCTCTGTCTTTCTTCTAGTTCTTCTTCTTGCTTCCGTTTCCTCCTCATTTTTCTTTTATATTTTCCCTTTTTTGTTTCCTTTTGGCAACACAAAATGATGGAAACTCTTATCACAAATGACAAAGTTTAAAAAAAAGATGGAAACTCTCTCATGGAATATACAAGTGAAAATTCTTGAAAATTTATCATTAATTGAATATTGATGAAGAAAACAGCAATATATATTTCTTTCAGTCCAAACTTGACATTTCCTGTAGCCAACCCAAACCCTAACCGATGACACTAGATTAATTCTTCTCCTCTCTAAAATCCATTATCAAAAATCTAAAATCTTAATAATTAATTACCTACCTAAATAAAGATCGAAGCATGCAAGCAGCAACCTTTACCTTAACAGAAACATATTATTATTAACTTACCTTGAGAGATCTTTCTCAGCTTTATTGTGGAACCAGCATTGGATAAACAAAACACATGCAAATTGGTGACGTCTTCTCTTTCCAACCATCTTTGGTAGAATCAACAATCTTTAATCACTTTCTTCTTTGAAATTCTTCATCTCAAATGGTGATTAATGAAATCCAGACTGCATCCATATCCCATTAACTAAATTTTCTCAATAACTAAGAGAGAGAGAGAGAGAGAGAGAGAGAGAGAGAGAGAGAGAGAGATCTGTACATGCCAAGACGAATAGCTAATTTGGTAAAGATCAATTTCAAACTTTCAAACACACCTTGTTTTCTAGGATAAAATCCCCATGCAAATTTTTATCCTCCTCATCAAGAACTCATAGATCAAATAAGGAAGGATCCCCGTAGTCCCAAATACTAGATGGTGGGTATTCATCATCACTTGTCAAAGGCCACAACGAAGGAGATCCAGGTCCCACATGCATGATCTGATCCTGACCTGCCGGTGCAGTTGCAGGTTGAGTATTACCGGATAGAGACAAACTAGAACCCACCGAGCCCACCAACGAACTGATATCCTCGTACAAACCTGGTTCTTGTTGCTGTTGTTGTTGATGATGACGGTTATGACCGTCATAATCATAGTTAAGATTTTGATACGAGGTTGTTGCGATGCTACTACTAGAGTGGCCAGTGTTAAGATTGGACCCTTCAAGAAGTGGGTTTTGATACTGATATTGATAGTGGTGTGACATAATTTGTTCCTTTGGATTCTGTACTATGTTACTAGGACATAGCATGCTCGACCCAACAACGTTGGGATGATGATGATAAACCCCGTACGGACCAAACCCAGATGAAGCCGAGGCAGCAGCAGCAGCCGTAGCCGCCACCGCTACCGCTGGAGAAGGTTTTGAAGCCGAAAGAGAGAAAGTGAAGCCGAAGCCAGAAGGACGTGGAAGCAAGGGTCGAAGAGTCTGAGTGGAGGAAGAGCTTGAGCCGCGAGAGGATGCAGAAGAGGATTGAGCTGATGAGGAGGAATTCGAGGGTTGCAAATTAAGCTGCGCTCTAGAGCCATAGAGGATGATGGCGGCGCGGTCATAAGCTCGGGCTGCGTCCTCGGCGGTAGCAAAAGTTCCGAGCCACTTTCGAGTTCGCTTTCTTGGCTCACGAATCTCAGCTACCCATTTCCCCCAGCTTCGTTGCCTAACTCCCCTGTATCTAAACTTACTGTTATCTGGCCCTCCTCTTCCCTTGCACTTCCTACTATTATCACTGCTACTATTATTATTAGTATCACTATTAGTGTCACCAGTTGTCGCGGTTGTAATTGAGGGGGCAGCCGGGGTGGTAGCGGCATCAGAAGGGGTGGTGGTGGTGGTTTCTTGGGGAGGATGAGGGAGAGAAGAGTCGTCCATGAAAAATGTGAGGCTTTTAAGGCTTTAAGACTGAAGCCTGTCCTTGTTCTTTCTTAGGAGACTGATGGGTTGTTTGAGTGTCATGTGTTTAAATGGTGAAAGAGGGCGGTGGTGCTCTTCTCTCCTCTCTCTCTCTCTCTCTCTCTCTCTCTCTCTCTCTCTCTCTCTCTCTCTTTCCTTTTATATAGAGAGAGAGAAAGAGAAGGGAAGAAAAGGGATTGCTGCCCAGTGAAGAAAGCAGACCAAACAGAAACAGCTGCACATTGGTTTGGGAATTTGGAATCATATTTATCATTTTTTATATGTGAAATTTTTTAATTGAAATCATGCTCTAAGATTTTGAGTTGAAATCTCAACTAAATCAATTAAAAATAAATAAAAAATTTTAAAAATTATTGTTTTCTGCAGAGATATTTTGGAAAAGTTTCATTTTTGGGATTTTGCTAAGGAAATTTATCAAAGGTTTAATTTTTTTCTTCCTAATTCTAGTGCTCCTGAAGGGAAGGAAAATGTTTGCTGATGAAATGAGACAGCAAGGAGCAAGCGTATCACATACATCGATTTCCCTTCCTCTTATTAAATCTTGAAATGAGCTACATATTCTTGTAAAGTCGTTCTCAGTGCTAAAAGATGTGAATTAATTTGTTTTTGTGCATACATAGTAAGTTAGATAATTCTTTTAAAATTTATTGGAACAGATATTTGTTTATAAAATTTAAATTTTGACACCGCTTTAATTTTAAGTTTTAATATATATTACATCTAGTAATTCACAAACAATTTAACCCACTTCAACAATAATTTTTTAAAGTAATATTTAATGATTTGGCTGTCAAAAATACTACTTTTCTTTTTTATATATATATATTGTTTGGTAATACAGTGATTTATAATACTATTTAAAGCATGAAAGAGTGATATTTACGAAAAGTTACCCTTCTTAATTTGTAAATATTTAAGGAGTGTTTTAATTAAAATCAACATGATGATGTCATTATTTTTATATTTAAAAATTAATCTAACAATTATTTTTACTTAACATTTCTATTTTAAATCATTGTATAAACAATTAACCACTAACTGCTAATATTAATAAAATAGTTGATAATTACTAAAATAGCTAATATTGCCAAACATGACCTTAATATATATATATATATATATATATATATATTTTCACTAAGCTAAGGTCATAGCACACCTCTGCCCTCTAGCTCCGTTAGGGTTCACAAATATATTCATCTATACCTTATAATAATGTTATTATATATTTTTTTATTTATTTGATTCTAATTGATTCTTAAATTTAAAATTTTATAGTTTTAAAAACTACTGTAATAAAATTAAAACTTGAAAATTCTTTAATTAGCTATGTGTATTTTTATTGGATATATTTGTTAGCTTATATGAGAAACTTGGATTATAAAGAAACTTGAAACTAAAAAAGGAGAGAAAGATATTTATAGATTAGCAAGAAAGAGAGAAAGAAAATGTCAAAATCTCAATCAAGTTAGGTGCATTAAGGATAAAGAAGGAAAAATGTTAATGAAATACGAGGACATTAAAGAAAGATGGAGAAATTATTTTAATGATCTCTTTAATAATAGTCAAAATGGTAATAGCATTAATATAGACTATAGAACAATAGAAAAGAATGTGAATTATACTAGAAGGATTAAATCTTTAGAAGTAAATGAAGCACTTAAGAGAATGAAAGTGGATAAAGCCTGTGGACCCGATGGAATACTAATTGAAGTGTGAAAGTGTTTGGGAGATATGGGAGTGGCATGGTTAACTAAATTATTTAATAAGATTCTAAACTCAAAGAAAATGCTTGAAGAATGTAGTAGGAGTATTTTAGTACCTATTTTTAAAAATAAGTGAGACATACAGAGTTGTTCAAACTATAGGAGAATTAAACTCATGAGCCATACTATGAAGTTGTGAGAGAGAGTTGTGGAGCATCGACTACATTATAATACTTCTATCTCTCTTAATCAATTTGGCTTCATGCCCGGTCGTTCAACTGTGGAAGCGATCTTTCTCATTAGAAGCTTGATGGAGAAATATAGAGATGTGAAGAAAGATCCACACATAGTTTTTATTGATTTAGAGAAGGTTTATGATAGTGTTCCAATAGATATCTTATGGAGTGTGTTAGAACAAAAAGGGTATCTATTAGGTACATACAAGTGTTGAAAGATATGTATGAAGGAGCAACTACTATTATGCGCACAGTGGGAGGGGACACAAGAGATTTTCCGATTTCAATTGGATTACACCAAGGATCAGCTATAAGCCCTTACTTTTTTACAGTAGTTTTAAATGAATTGACGAAACATATACAAAAGAATATTTCTTGGTGCATGATGTTTGCGGATGATATTATTCTGATAGATGAGACGCGAGAAGGAGTCGATAGAAAGTTAGAGCTTTGGAGAAGTACTCTAGAGTCAAAGGGCCTTAAGTTAAATAGAAAGAAGACAGAATACATGCATTGCAAGTTTAGTGAAGGCCAAACTGGTAATAGGAAAGGAGTTAGTTTGGATGGAGTGGTACTGTCCCAAAGTAATCACTTTAAATATCTCGGCTCAGTCCTTCAAGTAGATGGGGAATGTGAGGAGGATGCTAGTAATAGGATAAAAGCCGGATGGTTGAAGTGGAGACGTGCCACTGGAGTTTTATGTGATCGCAAGATTCCCAATAAGTTGAAAGGAAAATTTTACCGTACAGCTATACGACCGGCTACGTTATATGGCAGTGAGTGTTGGGCACTAAAAGAGTCGTATGTGTCTAAGATAAGAGTTGCAGAGATGAGAATGTTAAGGTGGATGAGTGGCCATACTAAACTAGATAAAGTCCGTAATGAGAGTATTAGAGAAAAGGTAGGAGTGGTGCCAATTGAGAATAAGTTGAGAGAAGGGAGATTGAGGTGGTTTAGTCATGTGAAGCGTGGACATACGGAGACTTCAGTTAGACAAGTAGAGCACATTAGGTTAGAGGATAGAAAAAAAAAAGGGGTAGACCTAAATTGACTTGGAGAAGAGAAGTACAACATGACCTAGAAGCATTATGCATTTCTGAGGATTTAACCCAAAATTATTTGGAGTAGAGAAAGCGAATCCATATAGTCAACCCAAATTTTTAGGATAAAATGTTAGTTGAGTTAAGTTGAGTTATATATGTGTTAGCTTATGAGAATTTATTAATGAAATTAAATAATTTTTTGAAAGAAGTGTTACATAAAAATTCTCATGAAACGCGCACTCTTTATTTTGTATATTTTTTTTTCTTTTAAGTTTCATTTGTTTATTTTTAGATTTTCTCTATTCTAAATATCAGAGTATATATAAAATATATCTAAAAAAACCGAAAAAAAAAAAGGAAAATTACTTACCCATGATCGTGGAAAGTGGATATAAATCGGTTAACAGCAACCATCTGATGATGGAGTTGCATTATTATCTATACTTGAAAAAACATATTCTAATTAGCAGCAGCAGCCGCTAGCTCTTACAAAAGCTGCAAAGGGAAGAAACATTACAAAACTCACCATATCGATAAGAGTTAGAATCATTATTAGCTTCATTGATAATTTAATAATATACATATAATAAATAAATTAAATAATAATTATTTCTGATGTGTGTCTTGCTAGCTCGGTGAAGCATGTGCTTGTGCTGTACATAGCTATCTTGTTGTATTTGGCTACTTCTTCATCTTCAGGAACTTAATTACTTCACTGTAATGATATAAAGAGATTGAAGGAGTGACCAATAATCTTTTTTTGTTAGCTTAATACAAATTAATTCTTCAAAATCGTGTAGAAATAAATATTTCTTGCACATTTTAAGCATAAGATTGTAAAGTCTCAAATTTGAGAATTAATTAAACTTAAATAAAAAAAATAAAATCAATAAAAAAATGTATATATATTTTAATTTAATTAAAGATAAATTGTTTAAAAAAAAAAAGAGAAATATAAGAAAATGTTTTCTTTATGGCTTGTCAACAATATGAACTTGGCCACCTCTTTGGGTTGAGCGTGTATAGTTTTAGTATATGAAAGCTTACTTGTGCATACCTACATATATACAGAAGATTGTCTCCCATGAAAATGCAGTAAAATCATCCTTTAATCTCTCATTACTACGAAGTTGGAAGTAGTTAGAATTGCATTTCCAAGAAAATATCCAATAGGAGACGAATCTCTGAAAGGGAAGAATTCAAAGAATACACTTTTACTAAGAACTTGGAAACTGGAAAGAGAAGGTTTCTTCATTGGAAATAAGCAACTGAGCTTATATGTTTTTATAGCTTCAAAAAAGTTAAGCAGATATATTTAATTATCCAAAAAAACTATTAAATTCATTATTATTATTATTTTCTAATAAAATAAATTTTAATTAGAGTGAAATTTAACCTAAAGGGAGGGAAAATCTTGCAAGGCGGGGGGGCAAGCAAATGAGTAGAAAGGAAAAGGTTGGGTGAAAATTGCATGGAAGGGGTGAGGTGTCTGCAACTGCAGCTGCATGTAAGGTATAACCACGAAGAAAAGAAATGGTGGACGGTAATAGCATGTGGACTAGTGGCAAGGCAATTGCCTCGTAACTCACAAACACCAGACGCCCCACTCGGACCACTGGATACTCCCACAGAGCGAAAAAGATCAAAGAAACGAAACATGTCTGATAAATGATGCATTTACACGACTTTTTGCTGTTTTCTTGTCCTCGTCTGTGGGACTGTTTGGTATTGATGTTTAAAATATTATTGAGAAAAGTTTTTTTTATTATTATTTAAAGAATATTAAAAATAATTTAAAATTAAATTTAATAAATTTTAATTATAAGAATATTAAAAAAATAAAACTGCAATGTATATCATGGGTGAATGGTGTGTTGAGCCTATTCATTATTAGTTAATTAAAAACACATTATTTATGTCAAAGATTAATGCATTTATAAATTATTCAAATTTTCATATATAAATTTTATTATAAAATAAATTCAACAATTTCTTGAAATTATCAACTATAACACATGATTCTCTTAATTATGTTTTGATTTTTCTTTAATTTAATTAAAGTTAATAAAATAAACATGCATATGCATAAATTCAGAAAAGGGATATTTATACTCTATGTTAAGTCAAGAAAATATATAATTATTGGAGTTATGAATTAAAAACCCATGTTTAGACTAATCATAATTAAACTGAAAAATTTTAACTAATTAATTCTTCTTCTTTCCTTAAACTATAAAGTCGAAAATCAAATTAAGTCCACCAAAATACTCCAAATAATTCAACACCTCCTATTTACATAAACAAACTTCATCATTGTAAGTTCAAGATTATATACATTTGAAGCTGGATTTATTTACTTAATGAGTCTTTAATTTAATTTTTAAGTTTATTTATTAAATTTAATAATTATTATTACTTGACTCATTTAATTCACAAAATGGTTCATTTATAAACTTGAGTAAATTTATTTATAAAGTCATAAATCAACTTGTTTATAAATTTATAAGTTAACTTATTTATATATTAATGTATTAATTTTGTTATATATGTAATATATAAAAATAATTTTGATTAATTATAAAATAATTAAATTATAAATAACATACTTGTAAAATTAAAAAAATAAATTAATTAAATTTAATAAATTGAGATTACGAATATAATAAATAAATTAATTTTAAACTTTAATAAAATTTAAATCAACTTAATAAAATTTAAATCTAACATTTTGAAAGCTCAATTTTAAGGCAAATCATTAGATATTCCATGTGTATGTACACAGTTGTGAGTTTCACATTTTTAAATTTAGGAAATAACTGATTTTTTTTATTTTAAATAATTGATTTTTTTATAAATAATAAATATATTATTTTTTAATGTATTGAATATATCTAATAATTTATTTTATTTTATTATTTAAAAATTTAAATATATAAATTTTTAAATTTATTGAGTGATCTTTATCGTATATAATAATTCGAGTATAAATAAAAATAATTTTATATTAAATTCACAAAATATTGATAAATAAAAAATTATTAGATTTAGTATGTATATATTTTTTTTATAATCATATAGATCTACTCTATTAATATTTTTAGTATATTTATTAATTAGCTACATAAAAAGAAAAGTAAAAAGTCAAACTGATATTACAGGTCAACGAGTGAACCAATAGAAATTTCCAGTGGTACTCACGAGTATGGACTCTTGACTAAATAGTCGTACTTGTCAACTCCACTTGCAGGAATGGCCAACATTACTTTAACTGCATCCGTCTGATTATGAACTGGCAAAATCGGACAATACTTATCACTGCATATGGGCCCAACATGAACTGGCATTCCCATACCAAAGTCAACTCTCTCTAACCCTAGCCTTGACCATTGGGACGTGATCAACACCCCTACTGAGTCTGGACTCGCTCTTTTCTGACTCACAGATTCGTTCACCGATCTCACGTATTCGTTGTTTACTCTTTCTTTTGCTCTCTTTATCAACGTTGATGCGTACCCTATACCCTTCTCTGTTAAATCTTTAACGCTTGTTTGTGCACAGCCAAGAACGAAGGCGTTGCCATAGTATCCACTTGGTAGACTCGGCTTGACTCGGTTTCTAATATTGATAGTGAAGAGAAGCTTCGAGATTTGTTTTGATGGCAGGTTCAGAGCTCTAGGCCAGCTCCTCCACACATGACCTGATAATACCTCAAAAGTCGTGGATGCTGACGACTCACCAGGTTGACTCACTGACCCGGCTAGTCTCTTTAACTCGTTTTGAAACTTCTTATCGAATGTAACTGAAGCAGGAATAAGTCTTTCGTTGGAGAAGCGAGTCAAGAACCCACAAAGGTCTGGAACTATGATGATGACTACTCAAGGAGAAAGAACGAGAAGGAGAAGGCTTGATTGGGTCGAGAAGGTGGCGATCCCAAATGGTTTTAGTCTTCAAGTCGGCAAATCGACCACCACCATGACTGGACGCAAGTTCAGCTAACGAGTTAAGAAACTCAGTACTTCCCAATCCATCACAGACACAATGGTTGAAGCCGACACCTAACGTGGCGGCGCCGTCATTGAGCCACGTAAGCTGCATCGCCAGAAGAGGAGCTCCTTGAAGAACATCTGCCACGTGGAAAGACAAGAGTTTCCTCCATTGCGACACGTACCTTGGAGCTCTATCAAACTCGGCGATTGAATTATCGCAAGCAGCTTCAATGAATACAGCACCCTGGGCTCGACGCACGACCTCTAGACTGGAACCATCGGGCTTAGCCCTAACTCTCCCTGCAAGAGGATAATAAGGAACCAAGATTCGACCCAATGCAATCTTGATCCTTGCTGAGATGGTCCCTTGGTCTAGCCCAGGACAAGCCTTGAAAACCAAGAGATACTCTATAGTGAAACGAAGAAAAAGCTGAGAATCTAGAGCAGAAAGAGATAAAATACGAGTTGGGGTTGCCTCAGATGGCTTCACAACTCTAGCTTCCTTGACATGCAGAGAGTTTGCCATGTCTTATTGCTGGGTTTCAATTTTGCTTTGCGGATTTGGTAAGGCACAGCTAGCGCGAGAATAGAAGAGGGTTTGGTTATATGTATAGTTTGATAAATGAAAATTCTTGACGACACTGGATTTATCTTGAGATCCAAATATAATGTACGATGAAATTTATATATAAAATGAACAAATATTATATAATTATATTTTAAAAAATAATAAATTAATTTTTTTAATAATTAATATATTCATTGTTTGATATATAAAATTATATTAGCGATTACTATTACTACGTTGAATTTTAGTAAATGGGATATCTTAATTATTGAGAGCCCTTTTACGACTTTTTTTTTGATATGTTGTGTGAGTTGATGGACACAGATGCTGATACCTGTCTAGCTAGTTCCAGTCTCTGCTAGTATCTATTTATCAAATGGGAGATTAGGAAGAGGAGAAGAGCAGGAGGCTATGGTTGTGTGCATCAAGATGATGAGAACCTTTTGGCTTAGGTCATTGATGATTTTTGTTTTGTTTTGGCATTTGGCCTGTGGCCCCAAATATATATATCATGAAGATGCATAGCTAATATATAACTTTGATGTGAGATTATATAATACCCTACATGTTGAATGATAAAAAAGAAAAGGAAGGCATTTTGGACCCTCCTTGGCTCCATATATATTTGTTGAACTATATTTTGATATGGTTGCTGTTTTATATACTAGGCATCTATATTTTTTGGGAGATTATTCAATGTATTTGTAGCATGTACACCTATTAATAAATATATTTTATTTTCTCTATTTTTTTAAAAAAAATCATGTTTTTATAAATAATAGAACATTGTGCGAATTATAAATATTTTAAAATTTATTATTTTTTTTATATCAAATTTAACAATCATTTGACATTGAGATTGAAAGGATAAAACTATTTTTAGGAAAATATATAAATTTTTTCATTTATATGAGATTCAAATTTCTTCATTTAAAAGCAGCATTACATGAATTTTTTTTTTTCAATTACAACCCAAATATATAATATAGGCAATAGAGATGTTGTCTTCTGATGAGGGCAGCCTCAAGTTATCTTTATTCCTTTAATCTTATTTGGTTGATATGGTATAGATATTTAATTTGGTTGATATGGTATATATATTTATTTATCATAAACATCTTTCGTAATATAAATTGGTCTAATTAACTAGTTAAATGCATATAGCTAACAAATCATAGATGAAAAATCCTTCCCTAAAAATATTATTTTTCTTTTTAGTTTTATATTGCAAATAAGGATGCAATTAAATTATAAAGACTCATAAGCATTACAAGAAATGTTAAATTTAATGGCAATGATTTTTATTATTATATATATATAATTTATTGTGATAAATTTATGACAATAACATACAAATTACTGCATATTACTACTATAAAATTATACTTATAAATATTTTACAATCAAAATTATAGTTATTATAAAAATAATATAAACAATAATAATTATTATTGTAAAAAAATTTTTAAAAATGACAACAATTACTGTCATATCTTTGTAATTTATTATTAGTATTACTTATTTATGTTGCTATCATATGTAATAAAATTACTGTAAAATTTTTATTGATAATTCTAACATTTATTATAATGAAGTCACAAATAAAAAGTTGTTAACATCAAAATTAAATATGATATTAGCGAGTAACAGAAGTGATATGATGATGAGATTAAACTAATCTCAATCTAATCTAACATTTAATAAAATTATCAAAAGCAAAGACAAAAGAGAAGGAATGTGGCTATAAATCTTTGAAGGGTCGAGTATAGCCGGATATCTTCAAAACAAAACATGACAATCCATGACATAACTGGAGATTCCCCTCGTCGAATCCTCACCTAAACCTTGCAGAATTTGCAGAGAGATATATCTTATTGGTAAATGTGTACCATAGGAATCTATCAAAGACAGTAGGAATGTAAAAGTTTGGTCTAAGAGGGTACAAGGCATTGTTGAGAGGTCAAAACTTAAAGCAGAGGGCCCTACATGGGGGAGCAAAAATGAAAGATGAAAATGATCCATAGACTAGAGAAAAACTGTATAAAGGTTAAATTTCAAGTGCAAGTGGATGAGATAAGAAGATATAAAGTAAGTGAGGTGTATATATATACATATCTTTTGCCCTTTTCTTGGTCAAGCATTATGAGACTTTTATATTAAGGAATAGAGATGATGATAACTAATAAAATATCTATGAAAATAAATATATTATTTTTAAATTTAATCAATAATTTTAATATTTGAATATGTCATAAATTTATTAAAACTCATCTTAAATTTAATTATTATTACTTAAATATTATCAAAATTTATTTAATTTTATATTTTTAATCAATAATTTATATTTTAAAATTTAATAATTTTATATGATATTTAAATTTTATTTATTTAAAAATGTAATATTAAAAAATTGTAAAATATATATTTTGTTTAATTAATTATTAATTTTAAATCTTAATTCATTCCAAATTTATTTATACATTATCTTAATTTATCCAAATAGAATTTAGTCAAATCAAATACTCAAAAATATTTTACCCATTAACATTCCTAGTTGAGAATAGTAGAGAGAAGATAATATTTTTTGTATATCATATATATTTGTTTTATATTGATATATGAGATATATAATTGTAGATAAAGATAAAATAGAAATAAAATTAACGTATCTAAAAATAAAAGATAAATTCTTTCCAAAAAATGTTTACATCCTTAACTAGAAATGTAAAATTATCTAATTAATCTAAGATAAGTATAATACTCTTCATAGTATTTATTACTTAATAAAAAAATAATCACTTTAATAAAATTTTCAGCTTATAAAAAAAAGAATCACCACATGCTTAAACATTTTATGCTCATATGTTTAGTCCCAAGTCCAAACTATAATTGAGTTAGGCTTGAAAATCTTATAGGAATTTTTCTTACCTAAACTCGATTAATCGTGAATTTAAGACATAAAATGTATAGTAGAATTCATTTATTAAATATATTGTTCCTTGTAGCAACCCAAGAAAGGGGGTAAATTGGGTAGAAATTAAAATTTTTGGTGACAAAGAGAAATTAATGAAAAAATAGGCAAAAAAAAAAAAAAGAAAGAAGGGAAAGAAAAAAAAACACAATTGATTTATAGAGGTTCGACTATCCCAAGTCTACGTCCTCTTCTTTAGGCCCTCATTGAGAGTTAATTCCACTAATCTTTCTTCTTTGCGTGAAGAACAAACCCCTTACAAAGCCATAAGAGCAAACCTTTACTCATTTACAAATCCCTTTTCTCACAAGAGCAACTTAATGCTCTAACATATTTAAAATATAATAAATACTCTTAATAACTTTAAACTCATTCTCAAAACTCAAAAATTGGCTCTCAAGAATTAACTGTGAAAACTCAAGTTCTAGAGAGAGAAAGCAGAGAAAAGCTTTAAAACTCAATAAATTCTCAAAAAATTAATTGTTGTTCCTTGCCTCAAGTCATAAATAGCCTTTATTTATAGTTTTGGTAAAAAAACAATTGTTAGAAGTGCATTAAATGCAAATATAGTAGTTCAACTATCCAAAAACCCCTTTTATAGAGTTGTCGAAACTTAGGTTCAGCTGCTGAAGTCCCTTACGTCAGCTGCCGAAAGTTGGGCCACCAAAACTTTATGTTTAAAAACTTGACTTCAGCTTCCGAAGTCCCTCACTTCGACTGTCAAAGTCCTCTCTGGATTGAATGCAAAAACACTTTAAAAACTCATAATTTTTTATCATGAACTCAGATTTTCAATCCGTTTGAACCGTTGAAAAGCTAATTCAATAAATTTTTCAATAAAAACATTTCCACAAACCAAAATTTGCATTTCTCAAAAATGAAAATTTCATTTTACTCCTGCTTGGTCAAAAAATAGGTAAAAATAAAGACACTAAGAATTTTATAAATACCTAGACATGAGCCAGCACAATCAATTAATTGAGATTCACAAAGTATATAAAAATAAAAATATATATTGTAGAGTCCCCATGATCTTTTGTTTCAATTTTTTTCTCTCTTTCAACCTTGATTTTGAAGTAATTTCTTAATTTTGAATTTGGTACCTACAATCTTAACACAAACACTTTCAAGATAGATTAGTAGCGCACTAATTATTTATTATCATCAAAACATGGATTAAAAACCCAAGGTCCAATAATATCTCCCTTTTTAATGATGATAAATAATTAGTAGATGAGAGAAGTTAAGCAAAAATGAAGTGTGTGTTTTTCCAAAATCTCCCCTTTAGTGTACTCTCTCTTTTAAAAACAATTTATACCTTAATAAATGAAATTAAGAAAGCACATAAGAGAGGTTTTGACTCAATGAATGCAATAGCATGATGTCAGGAGTCCTAAATGAATGATGATGCAACAAGCATTACTTAATAAAAAACAATCCAATAAGAGAGTAAGCCAATTATACGAGTTAATATATCATAAATATACTAAGAAGGAAAATTATCATCCAAAAACCTGGTATGGCCAAAAGCATGTATCACAACTATAAGCATGTGTAAAACCTATAATTATACATCTGCTAGCTAAACATCAAGGAAACATGCACCATCTACATATCTCCCCCTTTTGGCATTATCAAAACACTCACCAAAGGGGAAGATATACAAAAAGAGCATCGAAAGACAATAGAAAAAAAGTCAAGACTCTGGGCTATATCTGGTGAAGGAGCACCAGCGACCATACACTGGAGAAGTGAGAAAATCTAAGCCATCTACTCCTCCACATGCTGCTGATGGTGAAGCTAGCAGTCCTCCATCCTTTGCAATCGATCCTCTATTTGGACAATTCTGAGCTCCAAATGAGCCAAGACAACATATATATCATGAGAAGTCTGTGAGGACTCACCCTGGTCAACTATGCCATTGGGTCCTGTTGTGGTTGTGGCTGCACTAGCTTGATCAGAAGAAGCTCCCACTGGTGTGCGATGAGGCTATGGTCTCTGTGCAGATGTGGATCTATCTCTCCTAGCATGCTCATTGTCACGACCCAACCTATGGGCTGGATCGGCACTAGGACCTGGGCCAGCCTAAAGCCCCCAAGGCCTGTAGTAAGCCTAACTATTCCTCAACCCAACTCTAAGGCCCATGTGGGCCCAATTTCAAAAATTCAACGGGACAGAGTCCGGCCATAAAACGGACCATTTAACAGGGAGTTTTTGACTCGCCCGACCTGTAAACACAATATATAATAAATTGGGGAGCTCAACTCACCCTCTACATAATCAAAATGTCATAACTCAAATGGGAGCTCAGCTCTCTCATCCAATCCCATCATGCATACAGTTAATAATTTTGCAGGTCCAACATAACTTTTATAATACAGGCCCAAAATAAAAATAAGTGCTTCTAACACATGCAGAGTCTAAAATTTAACTCAATTGTATAAAATATATTAAATACTATTAATGGACCTGCGAAGAAGAATAGCAGGTTAGCCACAACAAATAATCCCCCTGTAGCCTGGAAAAATATATGAAAAGGAGTGAGCGTTCGACTCAGAGAGTAAAATATCAATTTTAACCACAATCTCTATAGCTATCTAAAGCTAATGCACCCTGTGGGGTGAAATGCAATATCATCATAATTTTCATATCATAACAGCAAAAAGGCAATTTGAAGCACTCACACACCCAACACTGTCAAACAATACATATATGGGAGTTGAAATACAGCCCTCTTAATCCAACATCTGCTAGCGAGTGTCTCTCAAGCCGGACTTTCACTTAATAAACCAAATGCGGGGTCCCAATGAGTGTCTCTCAAGCCGTGTCTACCTGTCCTGTCCATATCCAATACCATACCACACGCATGCCACGCACACACACTGCTCCAAATTACCACAAACAACATCCATGATAGTTCAATAATTATAAATGCAATATAAAACGTGTCTAGTGTTTAACTACAAAGATACATATTTATAAGTGATGCATGGATATGCTTGAACATATAATAATATCAAAATTATAATTAAAATTAATATTTTACTCACAGACTTAACCGAAGTCACTGCGGCGGCTGGGAGGAGGAGGAAAGCTGTCCCAGCTCACCTGAAAATTTCATAATAATTATTTAATATATTTGACTCAATACAAACTTGGAAAAGACTAAAGATGTTCTAATTCGTGCCGAAAATCCGGCAGAGTTTTCCCTATATTTAGGACCTACCCAACCTGTAAAATGGTTCAAATAACACTTCTAAACTCAACCCATATCTCATCATCATTATATGGCCCCTCCTGGGCCCTCCAAACAAAGCAATAATCACAATATTAGACAACTCAATTATAAGACTTCAAAACTAATATTTTTAAAAAACTATCCAACCTAACTTTAAAAATTCTATAAACCTGCCCCGCTGTCCTTAACAATATTATAAGTATATTGCAATAGGAATCGTAATTTTATTATCATCCATGAATATTTTATAAATTTTATTCTAACCCAGTACAAGGCAAAAATTGAGTAATGTAGAGTTCAAGTTTACCTATGCCAAATCTGACAACTGAAACGCGTCCAGAACGTCTGAAAATGGTGGGGTAGCCTATAATCTTGACTCAGTTCTGAAATGGTTCCAGCAGCTTATCTGCTCGGCCCGAAATTGCAGATCCGGGCGACAATCGAATTTCTACGAAATGAAAGTACATACGCGAAGTCCACAATACCAGGGTTAGAATAAAAAATATAATAATAATAATAATAATAATAATAATAATTATTATTATTATTATTATTATTATTATTATTATTTGAAAATTAGGGATGTTACATTCTTCTCCCCTTATAGAAAATTCGTCCTCGAATTTTACACAAGGTAGAACAATGACACATAGTTACATATCAAACTTATGAGTACTTGCTGCGCATATCCCGCTCTAACTTCTAAGTGCATCCCTCCATAGATTAACTCCTCCACAAGACTAACCATAGGGATTTGCTTTGACCAAAGTTGTCTCATCTGATAGTCTACTATGGCTACTAGTTGCTCATCAAAGATCAAATTCTCATTTAACTCCACTGTGTTTGGTCACAGCACATGAGAAGAATCGGGAACATACTTTCTAAGCATGAAAATGTGGAATACTGGGTGGACATGAGAAAGGTTTGGTGGCAACTCTAACTGATAGGCAACTGCTCTCACTCTGTCCATGATCTTAAAAGGTCCTATATAACGGAGTGCCAATTTGCCTTTTCTTTCCAAATCTCATAACCCTTTTTATAGGAGAAACCTTCAAGAAGACGGTCATCCATTGCAAATTTTACATCTTTTCGCCTTGGATCTGCATGGATGGTTAAAAATTTTTATGTCTATTTGCCCCTGTCGTAGTATGCCAGCTACCATCGTCCTTTTGAGTCTAAATCATCACATCTGACTACTCGTTTACCCCCTTTTTTTTTGTCATCTCTAGTACTCATTATAACTCCACTACTCTCGACTTGATATCTGATAACTTTAATCAACTTTGGCGCTTACCTCACTTTTATTACGCCCTAACGTGTCTCTTGGTGACTTCAGTCCTCATTCCTTCGTTTCAATAATCTTTGTTTTTCAAAAACATGACTTATGTTCCTTACCCTATAGTATCCTATGAAATGCTTTCCTATAGCACCTATCATATACATCTCGTTCGAAACCTTTACTTGTCCTATGACCTCAATAGTCAATACCTATAAATCTTCTCACTCCAATGATATTTCAAATTTTCAATCTCTTTTGTGTCATTACTAAGGTCCTTAGACCAGCTCTTGTCCATCTTATGTAACTAGTTATGTAGAGCTCTATCCAAGTGTCAAGCATACCCTACACCACTTATCAATATTGGAAAGTGAACTAGGTCTCTTCTTTTATAGGACAAATGTATTTGTATTCCCTGACAACTTAGTTAATGCAACTTTATCGGTTCTCACTCCTTCTCTGGAATGGAAATATTTAGACTTCTTCTTAAAGCTTCTTAGTATGTGGCCTACTTCTGACACATTGGCACTCAAATCGAGGCTCTACTACTCCTTTAATCTATTATCTCATAATAAAGTGTTCCTAGCATACCTATTCCTTCTTATCCTCATCATTATAACTAGCTTTATCGAGCTTTCTTCCTATCCTTTGGATCTTATCCACTTTCTTTTCCTATTTCTGCTATCGTTGATATCTTTTCAACATGCTGTACTTATTCCTTAATCTTAGTCCTATCTCACCCTTACACCTTTTCCTTCAAGGATGTCCATCCCATCATCAACTTTAACTTTTTTTTTTTTTTTAATTTCTTAGTCTTATTTTGATTACTAGTTCCATTACTTCGAAAATTCTAACTTTACGATTAACTCCTACCAGCACATTCTTCACATTACATAACACTTGTAATTAACCATAGAAAATTCTTTTTGTATCCCCTTTCCCAACTTACCTATCAGAACATTATCATTCCCTACCAGCCTTAGTAGGAAATTGCTCATCCTAGATGGTTAGGAGCCCCAGAAATTATAAGTTCCATCTGAACTAACACGGCTATGGGAAATATGTGTCATGCCTTAATTCTGAAAAAGATATTTTACGTGTTCATTCTCCTTAATATAATCACATATACTGCCCATAGCTTTCCAAACTTCAGCCTCAACTTTTCCCATTAGCAACAATTTCATTCGCTGTAACTCATTAGCAAATAGCACTTCCTCCAACTTATAGTTCAAAAGGGTTGTAAGCCCTAGTAACTAGCTCAATTTAACTCCTGTCACATCTCTGATCATTCTTTCATACTTAACATTAGGTACACCATTATCGTCATTTTTGCCTTAAAAGATTGGATATGTATTAACGCCCATCAAATTTTCAATTAATTGGGTCACTTTGACACGACCTCTCTTCTTAACATAATCTCCTAGAATAGAAACACGAGCAAATTTGAAAAGAATGAGAAATGTTCTCCCACCATTTATGGTATACCATTGTTTGATAAACAAGATTTAGCTCATACCCCTTACTCTCTTTTTTTTAGTTTCATTATTTCTTTGTAATTATTGTACGTTATTACAAGATATCAGTTGTATCTACCATTTGTTATACTGTTGTCCTGCCTAACATATCATCTTAGAATTTACTATTTCCTTTTGACTCTTCATTTATCTTCCATACTTATAACTATTTGTCCAATGCTCCTTATACTTAGTTATATTCTAGAAGATAAAAATACTCACAGATTCTTTCAGATCTGCTCCACTCTTACCAACAATCACTCCTCTAATCCATGTACTTCTCAATATCTTATAATTACACATATACCTATCTTGTCCTATTCTGATCGTTATTAGCATTCTGTTACATATTATCATACTATTATTTATTTATTTATTTATTATTACTCTTTTTTTTACATAATTATTCTATCGATCACACTGAAAATATATGTCTAACTCTAATTTTTGACTCTAGGTCTCACCACTCTAAATTTTAATATCAAGCCTCTGTGATATTATCCCTCATCTTGCATATTTATATCCCTTATGTTGACTTTTATCCAACTTACTCCTACTGATCTTACTTCTTTATCTGACAATACAATTCAAGTTACCACAACACGCTCAACAGTTACTACCTACTTTGGTCGCACACCTAACCTAATTTCCATTATACTGTCAATAACCAAAAGGGTTCTTATGTCATTGCCCCATTATCCTACCTTGGGGGTAGAAAACAGATAAAGTCTAATCCAGATCCTGTAACTCTAAGCTCTAGGCTCAGGCTCCTAACACTACATCAATTATGACCTGGTCTAAGTCCTGTACTTATGAGTTCCATAACTTAACAATGTTCTTCCTAATGCCATCCTTTTCTACGCTCTCTATCCTTTTTTTTTTCTCGTTTATCCTTCCTAGAACCACATTCACCTCCTCAGTATTTTGGCTCTATTCTTCCTAATCTTATCATAATATATTTTTCTAGTTTATTCTTTAGCCAACTCTTTTTATCTTACCCAAATCCGAACTTTCACTCTTCCATCCTTTAGCTCTATTTTCTTTTTGAACCTGATTGTCATATCAGAAACTTATACCTTTCCACTATCCCTACCACGTTATTTATACCTCAATGTTACTTAGAATTGATCCTCTAACTACCCTAGCTAGACTTCTACTGGCATTCAGGCTCTCTCCTACTGCATTTGAACCGCACTCCATCTATATATATATATATATATATATATATATATATATATACATATTCTATGATTTATCGATGCTAACTTTTGTCCCTTTTCTTTTACTTTATTTGGAGTATACTTTATTCTTAAGCATTAAGAAGCTAAGGATGAGCTTAGAGAATAGCAGTCATACTTCTCCTGCGTGATTTCTATTCTTACCCTTTTGGACTACATACTACCCTCTACTACCTTAGGGAGGGGATCTCTAGCAACTCTAATTTTTCATATCCATTTAATTAGCTGAAACTTAAAATACTAGGTATCCAAACCCGTCATTCAATTTAAAGGCTTACATACATCTTGATCTTACATTTTATAATTCCTATATGGAACTTGTACCCTCTCCAGAACACCTGAGCTAACAACTCTCTATCTCACGCTACAATCCCATCTGGGACAATACTCCATAAGTCATCATTATCAATAATAACCTTCAATCCCTTCTGAAAAGATAGGACTATACTCTATCTTACTATAACCATGTCAAAACCATGGTACTACATTTACCACCTTGCCAAAACTATGTCAAATTAATGACTCTCTTATCATATCATAGCTCTGTAAATTATCAATTCATAGTTTCGACCTTCCCTAGGTAGTAGGGTTGTACTTTACACCTTGCTGATACACACAAGATATACTATTCTCACTAAGCTCTAAGCAAAACGTTTGTCGTACTGCAAAAACCATCCAAAATTCCATACCGAAGACCAGATGGTCTCACTCTAGAGATGTCACCTTTACTTTACAACTAATCCCCAACCTCTGGTCTAATGGCAACTCTTGATGTAACTCGAGCTCATGCTAGGGTAACCGAGTTACTAACTCTAGTTACTACCCAACTGTGACCTTTCAATATTCTAACTCTAGATCCCTAACCAGGAGTTCCCAACTCCTCTGCTGATATAGAACTCTGTTCTGGCATAATTGTACCAAAACAAAGGCCATCCGCAAACACCCTCATTATGAAGCACCACAGGGATGCACGCAGTTTTACATAATAATCTCATGTCGGTACTGTAATCTGCAACTTACAGAGCAGACATCGAGAACATTGTATACTTACTACGATACGTCCTGACAGACTAGATCTCCTAATCTCTTATCTCTCTTGAATATACTATTATCATAAACTTACTCTGACTGGGTCATCCACTAACAACTGCCAGCAGTGGTATCCTCACCTTTATCTAGTACAATTATACTATCAAAACTCACTTTATGTACTCGTGCCTACCACCAGATAGGTATAACACTTAGACCCATACTCATAAAAATATAGTGTTTCTTGGAGAATGTATTTCTATGGCAGACCTCAATATGTCTGCTAACTCTATTTCACACTTCTATGTACTTCACAAAAATCAAGACACTAACTGAGGCACTCTTATATTTCCCAAGATATAATGCAGAATCTAGAAATAAAGAATTACATAAAAAGACGAAACAGAATCCTATACTCTGCATGTGACAACTCTAGGTGCACACTTTTCCATGAATCTAAAGCCTAAGCTCTGATACTACATTTGTCATGACCTAACCTATGGGCCGGACTGGCACTAAGACCTGGGCCAGCCTAAAGCCCCCGAGGCCTTTAGTAAGCCTAACAATTCCTCAACCCAACTCTAAGGCCCATTTGGGCCCAATTTCAAGAATTCAACCGGACAGAGTCCGGCCATAAAATGGACCATTTAATGGAGAGTTTTTGACTCGCCTGACCTGTAAACACAATATATAATAAATTGGGGAGCTCAGCTCACCCTTCACATAATCAAAATGTCATAAATCAAATGAGAGCTCAGCTCCCTCATCCAATCCCATCATGTATATAGTTAATAATTTTATAGGTCTAACATAACTTTTATAATACAAACCCAAAATAAAAATAAGTGTTTCTAACACATGCGGAGTCTTAAATTTAACTCAATTATACAAATACATTAAATACTATTAATGGACCTGTGAAGAAGAAGAGCAGGTTAGTCACAACAAATAATCTCCCTGTAGCCTAGAAAAATATATGAATAGGAGTGAGCGTTCGACTCAGAGAGTAAAATATCAATTTTAACCATAATCTCTATAGCTATCTAAAGCTAATGCACCCTGTGGAGTGAAATGCAACATAGTCATAATTTTCATATCATAACAGCAAAAAGGCAATTTGGAGCACTCACACACCCAACACTGTTAAACAATACATATATGGGAGCTGATCCCCTATAAAGCCATCTTAACCCAACCTCTGCCAGCGAGTGTCTCTCAAGCCGGACTTTCGCTTAATAAACCAAATGCGAGGTCCCAGCAAGTGTCTCTCAAGCCATGTTTACCCCGAAGGACCGAGTCCCGGCGAGTGTCTCTCAAGCCGTGTCTACCCGTCCTGTCCATATCCAATACCATACCACACGCACGCTACGCACACACACTGCTCCAAATTACCACAAACAACATCCATGGCGCTTCAATAATTATGAATACAATATAAAACGTGCCTAGTGTTTAACTACATAGATACATATTTATAAGTGATACATGGGCATGCTTGAACATATAATAATATCGAAATTATAATTAAAATTAATATTTTACTCACAGACTTAATTGAAGTCATTACAATGGCTGAGCGGAGGAGGAAGGTTGTTCCGACTCACCTGACAATTTCATAACAATTATTTAATATATTTGACTCGATACAAGCTTGGAAAAGACCAAAGATGTCCTAAGTCGTGCAGAAAATCCTGCAGAGCCTCCCCTATATCTAGGACCTACCCAACCTGCAAAATGTTCAAATAACACTTCTAAACTCAACCCATATCTCATCATCATTATATGGCCCCTCCTGGGCCCTCCAAACCAAGCAATAATCACAATATCAGACAACTCAATTATAAGACTTCAAAACTAATATTTTTCAAAAACTATCCAAACTAACTTTAAAAATTCTATAAACCTGCCCCGCGGTCCTTAACAATATTATAAGGCTATTGCAATAGGAATCGTAATTTTCTTATCATCCACGAATATTTTATAAATTTTATTCTAACCCAGTACAAGGCAAAAATTGAGTAATGTAGAGTTCGAGTTTACCTATGCCAAATCTGACAACTGAAACGCGTCCAGAACGTCTGAAAATGGTGGGGTAGCCTATAATCTTGACCCGGTTCTGAAATAGTTCCAGCAGCTTATCTGCTCGGCCCGAAATTGCAGATCTGGGCGACGATCGAATTTCCACAAAATGAAAGTACATACGCGAAGTCCACAATACCAGGGTTAGAATAAAATATATATATATATATATATATATATATATATATATATATATATATATATAATTATTTGAAAATTAGGGATTTACACTCATAGTTAGCCGCATAGACACTAAGCCCCATGTGCGATAGAGTATCCATCATGTAGCAACCATAGTCTCTAGGGATGATCATAGTAGCTTTGGTACCGGGGTCTACCCTAAGTACCCTAAGAAGCCTAGTGATTAGACGACCATAAAGGAGATAGGCAGAAGAGTACCTAAGAGCTATGGTCATGGTATGAATCATAAGTACAGGTAGGTTTAGAGAACGCTACTCCAAAAGGCAAAATGTGACAAACATATCAACATAAGTGAGGTTAGATTTATGTCTAGCGCTAGGGACGGTCTCATAAGTAAGATTGTGGTGAACTACCTTAGGAATAGCACCTAGATGAGTAGTAGGTAAACATATAGGGTTTCTAGTATTGTTACCCTGAGATACAATTCTGACTTGATCCTCAGGAGAGAATGGTTCAGTGATCCACTGGTGAGTGTTATTGATAACCTTACTGGTGTTAGGTATTCCTAGAATCTCAACTAGGACAGCAGGTGTAATTTCAACTCTGTGTTGATTTACATAACTGATAAGAGTAGGGGGTTGGATTGACGAAGTGTGTGTAGGTTAGCATAAAAATCTCTAACAAGGTTCTTACTGATAGGTCCAAGAGTAGTGATAAGCAAATCTCACCCCTGAGCTACAAAGGGTTGTAGAAATCCATGTAAGGCAAAGTAAGGGACATAATCTGGGTTAATGGGTTGACCCAGATGAACAAAAATTATGGAGAAAGGAGCATACTGCTCAGAGTTCCTAGTCATTGTGCGATACTCAAAGGTTGGAGGAGGTTGAGTAAGTTGAGGACCTCTATTAGATTTTCCCCTATGCCACTTACCATAAACCCTCTTTTGACCCATAGAGTAGAGAAAGAAAGCAGAGATAGAAATCTACACACAATAAACATGGGAAGGCCTTTTCTAAGACAAATTATCATAGCACTTAGCTAAACACCAAAAAAATATTCAAACCAAATCACAAGAGGTAAAAAAAAGTATCACAAGTTAAAACAAAGAAATTAACAATAATTTTATAAAAATCATGTTGACCTGAGGTGGTACAACTCAAACTTAAAGGTAAAAAGCAAGAGCAACTTCACTTTAAGCAATGTAACCCATATACCAAGACAAAGCATTTCAAGGGTAACTCAAGCCAGGAAGTTTACATAGGAGCATGAAAAGCAATATTATTAACTTAACTAAGCAAATGGACATAATTTACTTGATTTGAAATCTAACATGAGTATAATTGTGTTATTGAGAAACTCAAAACACATGTATGGTATATGCTCAATCTAGAAGCACAGAACAAAAGCATATTGCTCAGAGTCAAAGGGTTTAGTAACTTAGCAAGAGAATGACAGGCTTTAATAATAAAGAAGAATAACTAAAAGTTATATAGAAACATTTCTCAAAGTAGTCACAAAAAATGATCACACGAAGCATGTTGAATTTTGAGAAGAAATTGACTTTTAGAAAATCTATCTTTTAGATAATTACAAGGAAATTTTGATAAAGTATCATTTTATGTATACCAAAAACAACTCACAAGAATACCTCAAAAAGAGACAAAAAAAAGTAGCATTACATATTTTTCACAATACAAATTCAGTAGTTTCATATGAACAAGATCTATAAAACTAGCATTATGTCCATTCAAAGTAACAACAAAATAAAAATGATGAGTTCATAGGATCAATATGCATAGGGACAAGTTTTTCTAGATGCTTTACATGTATATAGAAGCATATAAACAAAAAGCAGCAAAAATAGAGTTACAGTCTATAGTTCATAGGGTTTAACAGTTTATAACTTGTATTAATATAATGGCAAGTTTTCTGGAAAAGCTCAAAAAAAAAAAAACACAATTGATAGGCTCACATTTTCACTTGTGTAGTTAGACAGAACATATACAAAAACATACACAGCAAAAGTATATGGGGTTCATATGCTCAACACACAACAACACTTATATATATATATATATATATATTAAAAAAGATAAGTTTTCTGGAATGACATATGAGCATATTTATCTAACAAGAGATAAGTAAGAAAAGAGAAGAAAAGGAAGTTAGGGTTCTTTACCTGAAGAAAGGAAATAAAAAAAATTGGGCAAACCAACTACCGAAACTCTAGAACACCAATAATTGACATAAAGAAATGCAAGAGCTAAGCATAAAATCAAGCATTAAAATGATGATTTTGAAAGAAAACAATAGAAGATGTGAAAAATACCTGAAGGCACGAAAAACCCTAACAAGGTGGAGAGTGAGAGAGTCCAAGAAGCTTCAAAGATCCTTTTAGAAATAAGAATTTTGAGGAAATAGGTATGAAGCAATGGAATTCGAGTAAATAAGAGAATGGAAAGAGAGGGATTTCAAAAGGAGAGGAAAACGCACAATGATAGAGAGGATTATTGAAAAAGAAGTTTCAGAGGGTTCTTAAAAAAATCCTAGTTTCGACTGTCAAAGCCTAAAGTTTCAGCTACCGCAGCTGAAACTGCCTAAAAACAAAAAATACTTTTAAGAGGTTTTGACAGTCGAAGAGGTAAGTTTCAGCTGCCATTGTTGCTTTTGTTTAAAGAGGCAATTTTCTTTTGAACTTTTGGCTGTTGAAATACAAACTTTTGACAGCTACTTTGCTTACTGCTCGAAAATGTAAATAGGCAAGAATTACTTCGGCTGCCGAAAGGGATAAGTTCGCCTGTCGCCACTGCCTAAAAAAATTTAAAAACACATTTATAAGGCTAAAACAACTTAAAAAAAAAAAAAACTTTTCTTTTTGAATAAATAAAACACCTTATACATAAAAATTTTAAAAACATTGAGACAAAGCTTAAAATACAATAATTACATAAGAAATTTCAAAAGAGCATATACACAAGGAATATATATAACATCACAAGTTCAAGCATCATGACTATCAAACATCCTTAATTCTCTCTTAATGAAATTAAATCTATCTACACACATGGGTTTTGTGAAGATATCAGTTAACTGGTTATTTATATCAACAAACTCAAGAACAACATCACCATTCAATACATTATTACAAATGAAATGATATTTAATGTGTATATGCTTAGTTTTAGAATGTTATATGGGGTTCTTGGTCAAGTTAATTACACTTGTATTATCACATTTAATGGGAATGTGATCAAGAGACACTTTGAAGTCTCTTAATTGTTATTTAATCCAGAGAACTTGGCTACAACAAAAACCCACAGTCACATATTTAGCTTTAACGGTAGAAAGTGCAACCAAGTTTTATTTCTTGCTATACCAAGAAACTAAATAATGTCCTAGGAGTTGGTAAGTAGATGCTTCTAGCAAAGTCTACATCCCTGTAGGAACATAAATCAAAAAATGTATTTCTAGGATACTGTAAACCTAAATGCAATGTGCCACTCAAGTACTTTAGAATGCGTTTAACTGCATGCAAATAAGACTCTTTAAGACATGATAGAAAACATGCACATAAACACATGGAAAACATAATATCCGGTCTACTAGCCGTGAGGTATAAGAGACTACTAATTATACCTCTATAGAACTTTTCATCAATCAGTTTTTCATTTTCATCCTTGCCAAGCTGGTTGTTTGTGCTCATTGGAGTTCTACTTGGCTTGTTATTCTCCATCTCAAACCTCTTGATCAATTCTTTGATGTACTTGGCTTGATTGATGAAGATGCCATCTTTAGCCTCTTGGTCAATTCTTTGATATACTTGGCTTGATTGATGAAGATGTCATCCTTAGCTTACTTGATTTGAAGCCTAAAGAAGAACTTGAGTTCTCCCATAATGCTCATCTCAAACTCACTTTTCATAGTATTAGCAAACTCTTCACACAAATACTTATTAGTAGCACCAAACGTTATATCATTAACACATATTTGCACTATAAGAATGTCATTTTCATGATTTTTAACAAAAAGTATTGTATTAATTTTTCCTTTTGAAAAACTATTTTGGAAAAGAAAGTTACTAAGCCTTTCATACCAAGCTCTAGGAGCTTGTTTCAAACTATACAAGGCTTTAGTTAATTTAAAAACATATTTTAGAAACTCATTATTTTCAAAACTGGGAGGTTGCTTAACATACACCTCCTCATCAATAAAATCATTTAGAAAATCACTTTTAACATCCATTTGAAAAAGTTTAAAATTCCTGTATGATGCATATGCAAGCAAGATTCTAATGGCTTCTAATCTAGCTACGGGGGCAAAGGTCTCATTAGTCAATGCCCTCCTCTTGGTTATAGCTTTTAGCTAATAGCCTAACCTTATTCCTAGTTATGTTACCATCTTTATCTAACTTATTTCTAAACACCTATTTAGTACCTATGGTTGAGTAGTTCTTAGGCCTAGAAACTAAGGTTCAGACCTTATTCCTTTCAAATTGGTTGAGTTCCTCTTGCATGGAAAGTACCCAATTTTTATCATTAATGGCCTCATTTACGAGGGCAAAAGTCTCATCATAGTCAACGCCCTCCTCTTGGTTATAGCCTTTAGCTACTAACCTAGCCTTATTCCTAGTTATATTGCCATCTTCATTTAACTTATTTCTAAACATCCATTTTGTACCTATGGTTGGGTAGTTCTTAGGCCTAGAAACTAAGTTCTAAACCTTATTCTTTTCAAATTGGTTGAGTTTCTCTTGCATGGCAAGTACCCAACCTTTATCATTAATAGCCTCATTTATGGTCTTAGGCTCTATTTGAGATATGAATGCAAGATTATTACAAATATTTCTAAAAGATGATCTAATTGTTATCCTTTTTTATGTACCGCCAATGATTTAGTCCTTGGGATGATCCTTCTTGAAGATCCAATCTTTGGGTAGGTATTGTTTAACTTCTTGATATGAAACTAATTGACCTTATTACTCTTGAAGCTCAACCTCATCATCTCCTAAAGCCTTCAATGGATCTTCCTTGAGTTGATCTTGATCTTTACTAGATTGAGGATCTTCAAGGGCTAAGTCATCAAAGTCACCTACAACATCATCATTACAAGAAACATTCTTTCTAGGACCAAAGGGATTACCTTCATCAAATACAACATGCATTGACTCCTTAACAACTAAGATTTTCTTGTTGAAGACTCTATATGCTTTATTAGATATACCCCAAGAAGATGCCTACATTGGATTTAGAGCCAAACTTATCTAAATTATCATTGGTATTCAAAATGAAGCACTTATAATCAAAAACTCTAAAATAGCCTACTTTAAGTTTCTTGTCATTCCATAGCTCATAAGGAGTTTTCTTTAAAATAGGTCTAATTAAAACTTTATTCGAAACATAATATGCCGTATTAATGGTTTCTGCCCAAAAATAAATAGGTAAGTTATATTAATTTAACATAATCTTCCCCATATCCAAAAGAGTTTTATTTTTTCTTTGAACAATACCATTTTGTTGGGGAGTCTTAGGAGAAGAAAAATTATTGTGATTCCTAGTGAGTCACAAAATTTTTTAAATTTTTCATTTTTTAATTCCTTATCATAACCACTCCTAATAAAAGAAATTTGAAAACATTTATCATTTTGAACCTTTTTTGAAAATATTTCAAACACATCAAAACATTTATCCTTATGAGCAAGGAATGCAACCCAAGTATACCTAGAGTAGTCATTAACAATCACAAAAGCATAATATGCACTACCTAAGCTAGCTACTCTAGCAGAACCAAATAAATCCATATGCAACAATTGAAGGAGTCTAAAAGTAAATACCTTATGAATTGATTTAAAAGAACTCTTAACTTGCTTACCCATTTGGCATACATCACACACATTGTTCTTTTGAAACTTAATCTTTGGAAGCCTATCAACTATCTCATCCTTGTTCAAGTTTGTAAGAAGATCCATGCTAGCATGTGCAGGCCTTCTATGCCAAGTACAAGAGTCATCACTAATAGATACAAAATACTTGACATCCTTGTTAGATAAAGCATGTAAATCAATAACATAAATATTTTTAACCCTTTCACCAGTAAATAATATTTTATTATCACACATCCTAGAAATAAAGTAAGATTTTGACTCAAATATAACTCTATAACCCTTATTACTTAATTGACTAACACTTAGTAAGTTATACTTCAAACCATCAACTAAAGAAACCATTAACTAAAGAACAAATATAACTCTATAACACTTATTACTTAATTGACTAACACTTAGTAAGTTATACTTCAAACCATTAACTAAAGAACTTTATCAAGAATAGGAGAGTTTTCCTTACCAATCTTAACTATTCTTACAATTTTACCTTTGCAATTGTCACCAAAGTCACTTGCCCACCTTCCCTCTTTTAAAGAGAAAGGAAGAGGTTGGTATTTCTAGTCATATGCCTTGAACATCCACTATCTAAGTACCATTTACTCTCAAACTTCGAGGATTTCAACCACACCTACACAAAAACAATTTAAACAACTTTAGGTACCCAAATGTACTTGGGTCCTTGGGGGTTAGTAGTTCCATCATCATTAAAATCAAATAATCTACCATATCTAAGATGGACTTTCCTAATAGCACACCTATAGTTGGTGTAACCAAACTTGTCACAATTGTCACAATTGTGACAATGACGATTGAACCTTCTTGTTCTTGATTTATAAACATAAGAGTGTGCATATTGTCTCATGTGACCACTCTTTTTGTGTCCATTATGTGTATGTGAGCATGAGGCATGGTGAGTGTGATGATGTTTGTGAGACCTAGTAGCATGTCCCCTATAGGAGTTTGGCCTAAATACAAATCTCTTAGATGTAGATGCCCTATCAACATTTTGTCTAGGGACATATTGATGATATAAAGTCTTTCTAGGTTCATTGCCACTAGGTGTTTTTAACTCTAGTCTTTTAGGATTAGACACCTTTAGGCTAGACTCTTGGAGACTAGGCTTACTAGAACTAGTTACTATAATAAATATGGTTTTGGAAAGAGGTACTTGGGCAAATTTGCTATAGCCAAGTCCATACTTGATGCTAAAAGACCTTTGAGAGGCCAAAATTACATCAAGTTTATCCTTCCCTTTAGCAAATTTGGAAAGAGAAGTTTTTAACTTAACAATTTCATTTCTTAACTTCTCATTTCCTAAAGAGAGCTCATTTAAGGATTTTTGCATATCATTATCTAAAGGTCTAGCATCCTTAGATGAGATCTCATTCTCCTTCCTTAAACTAACTAGTTCCTTTTTCAAAAGTTTATTTTTCTTATGACTCAACTTAAGTTCATCATGAATGATTTTAAGAGCATTAATAAGTTCATCATAAAAAAATTCAACAACATCATCACCTAAAGTTACCTCGTTAGAGCTTTCCTCCATTATCATAAAGCACATTTTGGCAACTTCATCCATGTTGATACAATATTTTTTTGTTAAAAATCATGAAAATGACATCCTTGTAGTGCAAATATATGTTAATAATATTATATTTAGTGCTACTAATGAGTATTTTTGTGAAGAGTTTGCTAATACTATGAAAAGTGAGTTTAAGATGAGCATGATGGGAGAACTGACGTTCTTCCTTGAGCTTCAAATCAAGTAAGCTAAGGATGGCAACTTCATCACCAATCTCCTCATCTTCAGAGTGACATGATTCATCCCATGTTGCTTTGAGTGCCTTTTTCTTGAACTTCTTGGAGGGCTTTTTTAACTTGGGACAATCCATTCTAATGTGACTCGACTTGTTGCATTCATAGCATATGGGAGGATCCCTTTTACTACTCTCACCCTTATCCTTCTTGAAGTTTCTTTTTGGAATGAACTTCTTATTTTGAAAGAGCATCTTCCTTATTCTCCTTGTTATTAGAGCCAACTATTCCTCATCAAACTCTTCATCTTCATCACTTGAATTTTCAAAAGACACCTTAAAAGCAATGTTCTTCTTGGCCTTGCTTAGTTCTTTCACTTACTTTCTTTTGAGAGTCATCTCATAGTCAATGAGATTTCTCAAAAGTTCATCAAGTTGTACCTTGCTCAAGTCTTTAGAATCCTTGAGTGAGGTTACTTTAAATAGCCACTCCTTAGAAAGACTTCTAAGAATCTTCTTTACTAGCTCCTCATTTTTTAATGTCTTCCCAAGGGATTTGATTCCACCAATTATCTCTATAAATCTATCATATATTTGACTTATAATCTCATTTGATTTCATCTTGAATAACTCATATTGATAGATTAGGGAATCCATCTTGTTCTCCTTTACTTGACTAGTGCCCTCATGAGTAATCACCAAGGCATCCCAAATCTCCTTTGCGATAGACTTCATACACACTTTGTTATACTCACGTCTACTTAAAGCACCAAATAAAACATGAATAGTTTTGTCATTTAGAGCAACTCTTCTTTTCTCTTGTTCACTCCATTCACCCTTTTGTTTTGCTACATGTACACCTTCTACTACTTTGGTTGGGGTGAAGGGTTCACCTCAACAACATCCCATGAATCTACTCCTTCCAATTTAAGGAAGTAATACATCCTATTTTTTCAGTAAAAAAAGTCATTAATATTAAAGAAGGGAGGTCTTACCACCAATTGGCCTTCTTGTGCATTAAGGGTTACCATTGATCTTTGCTCCAAGATAATTAAATCGTTGTTGAATGGAGACTAGCTTTGATACAACTTATTGTCCCTTATAGCAACCTAAGAGAGGCGGTGAATTGGGTAGAAATTAAAATTTTTGGTGGCAAAGAGAAATTAATGAAAAAATAGGCACAAGAAAGAAAAAAGGGAAAGAAAGAAGACACAATCAATTTATTAAGGTTCGATTATCTCAAGTCTACATCATCTCCTTAAGGCCTTCCTTGAGAGTTAACTCCATTAATCTTTCTTTTTTAGGTAAAGAACAAACCCCTTATAAAGCCACAAAAGCAAACCCTTACTCTTTTACAAATATCTTTTCTCACAAGAGCAACTTAATGCTCTAACACACTCAAAATACAATGAATACTCTCCACAACTTTAAACTCACTCTCAAAACTCACAAATTACAGCTCAACAAATAAGCTCTTAAAAATTAATTGTGGAAGCTCAAGTTATAGAGAGAGAAGGGAAAAGCTTTAGAACTCAATAAATTCTAAAAAAATTAGTTATTGTTTCTTGCCTCCAGTCATAAATGGTCTCTATTTATAATTTTACCAAGAAAATAACTGTTGGGGTGCATTAAATGTAAATATAACCGTTCAATCACCCAAAATCCCTTTTTATAGAGTTGTAAAAACCCAAGTTCAGCTGTCGAAGTCTCTTACTTCAGCTGCTGAATGTTGGGGTGCCAAAACTTTATGTTTAAAAACTTAACTTTGGCTGCCGAAGTATCCTACTTCGGAGACTTCGGCTGCTGTCCTATCTGGACAAAAATGCAAAAACACTTTAAAAACTCATAACTTTTTGTCATAAACTCGGATTTTCGATCCATTTGAACTGTTGGAAAGCTATTCAATAAAATTTTCAACAAAAACATTTTCACAAATCAAATTTTGCATTTCTCAAAAATAAAAATTTCATTTCCCTTGGTCAAGAAATAGGTAAAAATAAGAACACTAACAATTTTGCAAATACCTAGACTTGAGCCAACACAATTAATTAATTGAGATTGACAAAGTAAATAATAATAAAAATTTACATTGTAGAGTCTCCATGATTTTTGCTTCAATTTATTGAAAACTTTCAATCTTGATTTTGAAGTAATTTCATAATTTTGAATTTAGAACCTATAATCTTAACACAAATACTTTCAAGGTAAATTAGCAGCATAATAATTTTTTATTATCATCAAAATATAGATTAAAAACCCTAGGTCCAACAAAATATATGATCCCACATATTTATATATGGATTCCATGATGGATCAAGAATTTTCCATTTTATAGAAGGAATTCTTTGGTTTCAATTTCGATCTAATTTATTTAATTTGATTTCAACTATATTTAATTATTAAGTTTTTATATTTTAAAAAAAAATTAATTTAATTTGAAATCAAATCAATTTATTTTGGTTCAATTTTAATCTTATTTAATTATAATTCCGATCATTTCAAATTTAATTAATTTTGATATCATTTTAGTTCTTAATTAAATTAGTTAAATTGTAAATCGGTCCGTATTCACCTCTAAGATACACTCAATATAATTAATTAAATAGAAAAATATGATCTTTGTATTTTATACTTTTAATTTAAAATTATAAAATTATAATTAAATAAAATTAAAAATATAAAATATTATTTTGTCCATATTAGAAAATTATAATTAAATAAAACTAAAAATATAAATATATTATTTTTTTCATATTAATATGAAAATATATATATATATATATATATATTTATTTATTTATTTATATTTTTAGTTTTAATGTGAAAAAAATAATATTTTTATATTTTTAGTTTTATTTAATTATAATTTTTTAATTTTAAATTAAAAGCATGAAATATAAAGAACATATTTTTTATTTAAATAATTAAAATTAATTATAGTAATAATTTTTAATTTTAATTAAATAAAATTGAAAATATAAAATATTATTTTTTTCATATTGAATAATAAAAATAATATTTGTATTTTTTATTTAAATAATTATATAATATAAAAATAATATTTTAATATTAAAAATAATTAAATATTAAAAAATAGCACATATTAATTAATTGAGCTAATTTAAACAAAAATTAAAATTTATAAATTAAATTAGATAAAAAATTAAAAATAGGTTAAATTAAACCTCCCGAAAAATATAGGGAAAAATTGACCCTTATTTCTTTTTTTTTTTTTCCTTTATTTTCCAGGGACTTCAGTTCATCTTTGCTCTGCTATGAGGACCTGCACTGCGACAGTCAACCCTAGCAGTGTTGTCAACTTGGTTTCTCTGGCTTTACCTTTGTGGATGGATTGTTCTGTTGAAGCTTGTTGCATAGCAACTTTGGGGTCTAAGTGCCGGTCGACTGGCGGTGGCTGATTTCTAAGGCGATATGATTATAAGAGAAAGAAGAGAAATTATTAGGTACACCAGATGTACATACACCATCTTTCACAATCATGTGAGATTCATTTTCTATATTATAGAAATGGCTCACTTTTCTATGAGAAATGAAGCACTATTTTTTATTAGTACTCCTGGTATATCTAATAATTAGCCGAGAACGAAATGCGGTGAGTTCTGCCATATGTCACCCCTCATTAATGAATGTATGTTTAACTAAGGCTTCTTGAGGTCTCAGTCATTGGTTGTAAGAAGGGTTTTAGTTGGTAATTTGGTGAGGTTCTATAGTTCAACACTGTACTTCAATTGCAGGGGCCTCGATCTATCTCTTCCCGTCGATGTTACATTCTCTTTCGCTACTTAAAAGACTGAGGACGTGCAAAAGTTCTTGGCTGTTCTCTGCCATGGTCTACTTAACTCTAGGGTTTCTTTGTTTTGTGTGTCTATGAGTTAGCCTTGCTGTTTGGATTAGAACTAGCCGAGCCTCAAGTCGCCCCTCTTGTTCTGTAACTGTAGCCTTAGGCCTGTATTGCTAATTGCATTGAAATGAATTTTATCTTTAGTAAAATAAATAAATTTTCATTCTTTCTATAAAGAAAATTTTCATTCTCCTCGAGAATCATTTACAATTTACAAACTATGCATCACGTTAACAGTATAAATTCATATCAAATCGAATTTAATAATTATATCTATACAACATTCATGAAAAATGAGATTTCTTAATAAATTTTGTGATTAAATAGCCATTTCAATTATTAATTATTAAACATACAAAATTATTTTGACGTCTTCATCAATAAATTAAAATGTTTAAGTTACATTATCTTTTGATATCTTTCAGATTAAATAATTCAAAATTTAAATTTTGACAGTTTGTATTTTTTTAATTAAAATTTCAAATTAAATTCAGCTTGCTTATTAGGGTTGGTAGTAAATTAAATTCAGTCTTTAAGGAAAATTATATAATGCTTGATGAGCACATAAAATATGAACTATTCTTGTAATATGAAAAATATATCTTATATAATTATGAGAGAGAATATATATATAACGAGGTGTTAATAATCTCTGGTCTAACTCCGTAACAAAAGTAAATAGTGAAGTGCATAACCCCTTTAATTAGAGATAGAAGCGGCTAATAATTGCATCAATAATATTTTGGCGATGTAATTTTTGTGTTGGCAATGAGTATTTAACAATGCAAACAATTTGTGGGTAGATTTGAGATGACGACGCAGATTTTTTTTAATTAAGATACCCATAATTTTGAATTAAATATCTAATGTTGTCCTCCGCTCTACAGTTATGCTAGATAAATCTAGGAGCTATGTAAGGTAATAACAAAGAAAGTTGGGTGGGTTAATTAACCGCCCCTCTTATATTTAAATCAGTAATAGAAACTGTATTATTAAAGAATGAGAATGTGATTAAAAGATAAATATGTATACATGATAATCTTTTTGCAGGCTCCGATGTAGATCCTTACTAGGATTGGTAATTAGTACTAAATTTTTTTAACACCAAGAGTTTTATGGATGTTAGGACTGTAAATATGGTGAGAATCACGAGATTCTTCTCTTTTAGCGGACGTTCCAAGTAAGTGGAGAGATAATAAGTGAGCATTGTTATTCGATCAACTAAGACGAGTATTTTAGCTACGCATAGTAACTCATTTTTTAACCGAGTAGACTTACCCGTTAATCAATACTTATCTATAAATACCATTTTAGAAGGATGTAGTATTAATATCTTTCAATAATTTTGAAAATAGATTGATATATATATGTGTATGGTTCTCTAAAAATATTTATGGGGCTAAAGATATGATGTCCTATTAAACAACATTCAAAATCACATGGTGCAATATTCTAGTCAAATAGAAAGTGATTGTGTTTTCTTCTCAAAAGGTGGGGTTGAACAACTTTAATTGTCAAAGAAACTTAAGGAAGTATGATTCTTGTGTGGCTTCTTGCATGACTAGACAAAGAAAATGCCTAGGTGATAAAGTGATGACCAATGGATTTGGAGTTCAAATTTTAGCACCTCATTAATTATAAAAATAACAAGATTGCTCATCCTTCAATTTTCAGGATGATTAGTCTATTAATTTCCATTTGGTCTTTGGCATACATATGCATGTGATCAAATTGACTCTCTAATTTTTTGAGCTATCAAATCAATAACTCAATCATCATAAGAGTACTTCATAGATATATTCTTGAATCTCTTTTTTCTACAGGCATGTATTATCTATTTATCTGCACTATTAAATTTATTAAGTTTATTAAATTTATTGTTACTTATTACTTAATAAATTTTAATTTTATTTATCAAGTTAATTTGAACTCGAACTTGCAAATTATTTTAAAATGTATAAAATTTAAAATAATCAAAACTCGAACGATATGTAAAATTGAAAGTATTGAAAATAATCCGATAATTTGTATAACATAATTTAAATTTTATTTTAATCAATTAAAATTAGTCCGATCAATTTAAAAATTAAATAAAGAAAATTAATTTATATGAAAAAAAATTACATTTCAACACAAAATTGACTTACAAGTCGTAAGTTGACCAAATATCTTTTATGCATGACGGCCTCATAAATAACTCTAGTAAATCATCAATCTAAAATGTTCTACCTTTGAAAAAATAAAAATCAGCAATCTAAAATGACTTAGAAGCACTTATTATATGAGATCGTTCATATATGCAAAATAAGGAAGTAGATAACTATTCATAACTATTCATCAATCTAATTACATCCAAGAAAACCCATACTACATAACCGTTCATAATAAATACATTAGTTAGTCCTTTCATTCTTCTTTAGACATAGCATATCTATTTACTACTATAATTACTATATCACAAAGGGTGTCTTTAATTATATGGGCAAGAGCCTCTCACCAATAGACAATAATCACTTCCTCTTGAATTCTATGTCCTTTCTTCACCTTAGATCAAAGCCTCTCTTCACTGCAATAGGCAAGTACCCCTCATCAATGAGCAGAGCCAGTGCCCCTCATCAATAGGCAGAGCTAAATCTTTAGCAATTGGCAGAGCCTTTCTCTACAATGGGTGACAACCCCTCTCCATTCACTCTCTATGGGTGAAGCCAAATAATCTTTCTACTGTTCTCTTATTTATGTTAATTTCCTCAACCATAATCAGACTAGGAGTCTCACTCAATTTAGAAATAATACTAAAATAAGATATCTACTCAATATATAAAATATTTCTCTATTAATATTTCTCATACTCAAATTAGGAAAAAGTCTCTCTAAATCCTACTAAGATTTTGAGTCATAATTTTAACAATCTTCGCCTTAATTCAAAATCCATCAACCATTACATACCTTAAATTCTTGTGTGTCATCAAATCATCAATTCTTCATGCTTGAGCTTGAACCCTTCAAATTATTAATCTCTTTAATCTTCATCTTGGGTGAAACTTGCTTCTTTCTTAAAAAAAATTCTTTAAAAAATCTCTGCGTCCTCAATTTTCTTAATTTTGCATCAAAAGCACCACCTCAATTTCAACTCTCCACTATCACCATTGTTGTTTGGGTGACTTTCTACATGTCACAGCAACTCCACTTTCAACAAAACTCACCAAGATCATCCCTATGCTCTGATACCAATTGTTGTGCACCGCGGAAGCGTATAAACTGTAAAGAAATAAAGCAAACACATAAAATAATAATATTTACGTGGTTTACCTTCTCAACATAAGGCTACATCCACGGGGCATACCATCTTCCACTATCAATAACAATAAATAATCAATTACAAACTCAAGTTGTGCTACCCATCAACCCAGTTACGCCCAAAAAAATTCACACTATATTACTGCTCATTATAAATACATTAGTTAGTCCTCTCATTCTCCTCTAGACATAACCATATTTATTTACTACTATAACTACTACACTACAAAGAGTGTCTTCAACTATATGGGCAAGAGCCTTCTTACAAATAAATAAGAATCCATTTCTCTTAAATTATATATTCTTTTTTCACTTTAGACCAAAGTCTCTCTTTACTGCAATGGGCAAGTGCCCCTCATCAATGAGGAGAGCCAAATTCTCAGCAATTGGCAAAGTTTCTCTCTACAATAGGTGATAATCCCTCTCCATCCACTCTCCATAGGCAAAGCCACTTTCTATGGGCGAAGCCAAATAACCTTTTCATCATTCTCCTATTTATAGTGTTAATTCACTCAATTCTAATCTGATTAGGAATCCCACTAAATTTAGAAATAACACTAAAATAAGAGATCTACTCAATATAGGAAATATTCATCTATTAATATTTCTCTCACTCAATTAGGAAAATGTCTCTCCAAATCCAACTAGGATTTTGAGTCATAATTCTAACAATATATATATATATATATAATTTTTAATTTTAGTTTGAATCAGTAAAGATAGATTTTGTTACAAATGGTCAAATACACATTTATAGCTATTGATTTTTTTTTTAATCGAAGGGAAATATGCATATACATGTTGATATGCTTTTTAGTAAAATTATGGTAATTTATTAACACATGCTAATCTTTATAAACCCTCCCACACACCCATTTATAATTGACGTGGAATCTTGAAAAATCAATCTACTAATAGATGGGTCCACCCCAAATTTTTCACCTCAAATACATGCACATTAGCTCACCTCTAGGCATTTTGCCTTTTCTTTATCGAAGATAAATACATATATACAAAAGCTCAGAGAAGAGACATGCAGCTTAGTAAAATCATGATAAATTATACCAAGACACGTTAATCCTTACAAACTCACACACACTCATACATTATCGATGTGAGATCTCAAAAGACACCCTTAACTATTGATTGAATTTGATTGTTTGACATCCTCAAAATTTACACTTAAACATTCCAAATATATACAAAGAATAAGCCCATAAAAAAGAAGGAAATAGTAAGATGTATTAGTCTGGTTGCTTTTTCTCTACTTTTAAGGTATAGAAAATAAGGTGATCTCGAGTTTGAGTCTCATCATTTACCTGTTTTAGGATTATTCACCTTTATGGTAAGAGAAGAAGAGAGCTACCTCCCGACCAACTGAACTATCACTAGGAGATTCGACATGTGAAGTCAGACAACTCAATGGAGATCAATAAGCATTGGATCATGTAAGCTAAAAACACAAAAGAGGAGGATAGAGCTTTAGCCATTTCACTCCCATTTAGGCTTTAAATTGACTTTGATCTTAAATATTGACGGATCTTAAGGGACTGGGAGGCTACAAGATTGGAGACAGGGAGGGAGATAATTATAAAATTTTTAAATTGACTTTGATCTTAAATATTGATTGATTAATTAAAAATTGTGTCTAATTTAGATCGAGAGAGACTTTTATTAATGAAATTAAAATTAAAAAACCAAATTATTTTATTTTCAAACAATAAAAACTAAATCATAATTTTTGTCAAATTTTAAGGTCATCTTATAATTTATTCTTTTAAAATTTAGTAAAAAATTAAATTGAAATATATTGCTCAATTAATCTCAACGATAAAATTATAAACTGATTTATACTTTTTAAATTTTTAATAACTTACAAGCAACACATGGAGAATAATATTTTTCAATAATAATTCTAATTATAATATCTTTTAAGAATAATTACATTATAAACTATAGAGTTTGAGCATTTTAGGGGGAGGATAATTCCCTTTAAGAACCAATTATAAATGAGGAAAAAAAAAATTCCTCATCCAAACACTGCCTTAAAAAAAGTCATTTCTCGTCTAATCCCCAGTGCGGGAGCTGACGTCACCGCCGGTCACAATGCGCGGCCATCTGTACCCTTACCAGTTACCCATTTCCCTTGAATCCGATTCTTTCTTCTCTCTTATCCTACTCCCCCTTTCCCTCCGGCGCACTTTAGCACACTCCAGCCTCCCACACTTCCCTTCCCCTCTTTCCCATGGACGCCATCCGGTCCTTCCATATCTCCACCCGTCCCCCCTCCGCACCCGGCGGAGGAGGCGGCGGTGGAGGAGGAGGCCGCGAAGACTGTTGGAGCGAAGGTGCGACGGAGACCCTAATAGAGGCGTGGGGAGACCGTTACGTTAAAGTCAACCGGGGAAATCTCCGTCAGAAGGACTGGAAAGAAGTGGCTGACACAGTAAACGCCCGTCAAAACGGCGTCAAGCCAGGGAAAACGGACGTCCAGTGCAAGAACCGGATCGATACGTTGAAGAAGAAGTATAAGCAAGAGAAAGCCAAACCCGCTCCATCTAAATGGCCGTTTTATTACCGTCTCGATTCCCTCATCGGGGTTAACGCTACCGTCAACCCCAAAAAGAAGCCGGCCAACGCCGTAACATTCACAGTGAAATCGAAGCCGGAGCTCTATCCAGGAGTCTCAAATTCTACGGAGGCATCGTTGGACGACGAGAAAGATGAGGACGATGATGATTTAGGGTTTGATGAAAGAGCTATAAAGAAGCAGCATCGAATGGAGGATGTTGATTTCTCCGATGGAGCTGCCTGTAGGGAATTAGCGAGAGCTATATTGAAGTTTGGGGAGATATATGAGAGAATAGAGAGCTCTAAGCAGCAGCAAATAGTGGAGCTAGAGAAGCAGAGAATGGAGTTCACTAAGGAACTAGAATTCGAAAGGATGAACATGTTCATGGATGCCCAAATGGAGCTTGAAAAGAAGTCTTTGAAGCGCGCGAAACACACCTCTTCTGGTTCAGGTGAATTTCAATTTTTTAATTTTTTGCTTTTTAGCTGCTATTTGTTTGGTGTTTTTGTGTTTTTGGCATTGAATTTGGTTCAATTGTGCGAGTTGGAAAATTTAGATTTTGGTAGACTCTCATGGGTATGCAGGGAAAATTTAGATTTTGCTTTAGCTGATTCTGTTTTTGCAGTCTATTTCTTTCTCTTCTGCATCTTCCTTTTTTGCTTTTTAGGGTAGTTTTGTTAAGTTTTGGACTGGATGTTGATGTTTTTGTTGAGTTTCATGGCAGAAACTGTTTCATCTGTGTGCATTGGAGCAGTATTGCAGGGGCCTGTGTATCAGTGTTAAGGGTGCATGTCCAAGAGCTATATTTGTCCATGCTTAGGACATTTTTAATTCTTTTAGGGTGGATGTTGAATCCTGCCAATGTATGTATGATTGTAAGCGATCGAAGGAATAGTGTTATTTTGATGCTTGAAACACGTTTCATGTAAGTCTCTTGACTTTTATCACTGATATAGAGATGTGTATCTTTGAGATCGTTAAACGTACAAGCTTCTAAGGTTTTTCCTTGATTGAGACCCTTGGGGTGACCAAAAAGTTAAATTGAGCAGTTGCAAGCGTGCGGCTGTTCGACTTTTGTTCTTCAGGACATATTTTGAGATTGCTTTAGCTGATTTGCCAATGGTTCTCTCAAAGACTTTAACTTTGCCTAATTTTACACAGGCTTGGCTAGGCAGACTGTCAAACTGCTTGGAATTGACTTGGCATACCACTTGATTAAACCTATTCTGATCTGAGATGGTGTTGGGTTTAATATGCATAAATTATGCTTAACATGTAGTATTGTACTTGCAATGTCCTTAACTCTGTACAGCCTAATCTTATTCACCAGAAACGGTATGATCAGGTTATTTTTGCCATATAAACTACAGATAGGGGAGAGAACTCAAGCCAGACCCAAACCATGGGTAATATTTTTGGTGTTCTGTTTTTATCACTACTGAGAGACTGAGACGTTGATGGTAATTAGTGATGTGTCAATCTTGTGAAGTTGTCGACAATTTTGAATATGAGTATCTGTTGGTTCTCAAATGTGAGCTGATCTGCAGGTCATGCCGTAGAATAGAAGGCAGTTGCATTTTGAGTGGTCCATTTTTGAAACACACATTTACAATCATTCTTGTATAAATTTACCAAATTTGATAAGGTAGAGCATGAACCTCAATTCTATCTGCTTGGCATTCTATCTCCCTGTCTCTTTCTTCAAGATGCACATGCGTGCAGTCACTGACACTCGTAGACATGCATGTGATTGTGGGTTGCAGTATGTATGCATTCACCCAAAGGTTTCTGGTGGGTCAACTTATTCCTGTACCCTTTCCATTACTATCATCTTCAGTCTGTTCTAATACTTGGATCTGCAATCATGGCTTAAGGTTATTCTTTTAATGCCTCTGAAGTTAATGTTGCTGCTAAACTTGAGTTTTCCTTCCACAACGTCTAATGAACCTTTCATGAATTGCTTGTTTACTTTGAACAGGGAAGAAGTTATAGGTGAGATAACTTAAGCACTTCAATTCTGAAGGACAGCTACAATCTGGATATGCTGATGAAAGCTCTTCAGATCACTAGCTGAAGACTGGAAGTTTTATGCCCCATCATCCAGAGTCTGTTACACCATCAGCAGATTCAGATTTCAAGCTTTTGTAGATGATTAGCAAGCAGTGTATGCATTGTTGTAACATTATTCAGTGTAAATGATTAAGTTGTTCTGCTACAGATTCTGTACTTTCTAATAGTCTAAACTGTAAACCTATGTCACCTCCTTGCGTTCCCAGGCATCTTGTTGATCCTTAACTGATGAATATGTGATAAGGTAGTCTCAATAAAGTATCAGTGTTGGTTGTAACTGATATCCTTTTTGATTGATGTTCATGGGACACCCTTGCATATGTATCAGTCTCAATAAAGCCAATCTTTTGTTACTATTTATATCGATCACTGTCAGGAAACTTAAGTTTTCAATGTCAAAACAGAAATTAAATTATGTAGAACTTTTGGCACTTGAAGTCTGAATTCTGAGAGATTCCCAAAGTTGATGGAAAGCTAAACATTTTTATTTGTACAGATACAGTTGCTCTGAAGGTGACTGCTTCATGCTTTTGCAGAGTATATTGGACTACTGCTCACCACTTTCTCATGCATATCTTTGGATTCGCGCTTGCAAGACGTTCGTTAATGAATCCATATTCCTTCTCTTAAGAGCTTGTCTGTAGATATGTCTTTGAAAGCTAGAAAGAAAAAGCTGATGTATTACATTATCTGTTCGTAGTAAATGCTTATTTTGTCAATCTAACCTCTAGGATAACATTTTTGGCCTCAAATTCTGCATTTCCATACAGAATAACTTCAAATGCCTCAATCCTTTTATTGAGTACTTTGACATTTTGCAGTCTACATCTTCCACACCTACACACACAAAACTCATGTTAGAACTCATGGATTTGATTACTACCACATCTGAAATTTTGGAAGAATGCATACAATCATTTCAAACCTGTGCCCATACTGCAATATTGGCTCACCATTTACATCAATCCTGGTTGAGCCCATGACATTTGTAGCAATAACAATTAAGCTCCCGTCGAGCTGCAAAATGGAAACTAAATAAGCATAGAAGACTAATAACTTGCATCATTAATATTGTAGGATACTTGAGGGCGTTTGTGCCACATTGCTGTTTCCTTTCAGATAAAAAATTCAAAACCTGCATTTTATCCTTTGCCTAATTCTACAATAGAACATCTAGAAATGAATGACACTGAACAGTATATAAAAACTCAACCATAACATGAACTGGACTTCAAAATCTTGATAATTAAGAGAATTTTCCATGGAATTCTTGGTTAATTCTTGATTGGGAACATAAACTGAAGCTCAAGTTCATGAAATTAACACTAACAATTGAGAGAACAAGAGGGTATTGGAGATATAAGGTAGACAACAGAAAGAAAAATATCAGAATATATATGGGAATTGACTAAAATCATTAATGATTTCATCTTGACTCGACTCAGAAGAATTCTGGCCAAAACTTTCTATCAATCCACCACAAGCAGCAGGAAATTCAGAGAAAGTTGCTATGCTACTGCGATCATTCAAGATAATTGTAGAAGAAGAAGAAGAAGAAGAAGAAGAAGAAGAATTTGCAGTACGCCGAGCCAGACGAGCTCTAGCGATGGCAAGATCAAATTGAAGTTCAACCATTTTTCTTTACAACAAAGCTATAGCTCCAATGCAACCATAGACAGGGTCTTTTAGCCTTGCTTCAGCCTCATAAGCTAGAGAATTCACTGTCTCTTCTCTTTGCCCTTCAGGAACTTCAGTCAGGATCTTGCATTGCTTGCACCAAAGACTTTGTGCACTCTGGCAAACTTTTTAGGCTCATCAGATCGAAAATATGGTGCAAATATGCAATTGGGTATGCATCTTCTTTTCAAGAATTTGCAGGCTGCACATGAAGAGCTTGAACGATGCTCATGACTCCTCATTTTGCTTCATGTCACATCCACTTTCTTTTTTGTTCTATCCTTCCCATCAATCCAACATATATTAATACGCTTGCGCATAGGGTAAAATCTTCATCTACAGTGCTGCATTCTTTTATTTCGTTCTTCCATTTATTTTTCTCAATTTTTATCATTATTGAAGAATAAAAGTACTTTAATATCTCTCGAAATAAATATATTGAATTTTATTATTATGAACACTTAATTTTATCCTTTAATTTTTAATATTATTAATACTTTTTTTTTTTTTTTGCACTTTTTATTTTGCTGCAAAGGAAGTGGGATGGGTCCAAATAATTAATCATGAGGCAACAATGGATGTATTAGTGATTTTCAGATGAGAAATGATAGTTCATAAACAAGGGATGCGATATTTCATTGAGGAAAAGAAAACTTCACAAGAAAAACCTTCAAGAAAGCTGGCCCTATCCACAAGATGGGAAACCTGGAGGACACAGTGAAAACAAAGCCCTGAAAAGACCAGTTTGGGAATCTGAATTCTGTCATCAATTTGTGGAGCCACTGGGATTAATAAATATCACTGTTTCTCTACACTATGCTTGGGATGTAATGTTTCTCTCCATTAAAAAAACATTTTTAAAGAATTTTTTTTTTAACTAAAATTTTCAAGAACTTCAATTGAACGGTTTTTTAGAAAGACATGAAAAGTTTATGAACTTTATAAAAAAAAAAAATTTAATAATAATGGTAGGTATAGGGGGGGGAGAGGAAAAGGGACAAAGGTTCTTGCAGAGGTCCACTTGTTGAATGGCCTATCCTTTTCCCATTGGAATTGTATCACGCGCGACCTTATAATCCCTTATTTAGACATGTTAAGCCAGGGATAGCAAAATTTAATCTGGTTAAATCAATTTATGAGTTAGAATTTTAAAAGAATTTATTTATTTAGAATATTTTTAAATAATTTATAATAAATTTAAAAAAATAATAAATTAAGAAAAATAAAATTTTCATTTTGATATTTATAAATTATTTTGATTAAACATATTATTATATTATCTTTACTTAATTTTAAAATTTCAATAAATACTCTCATCATTTTCTTTATATATATATTTTTTATTATTTTTACATTAATTTAAATAAATTATTTACGTAAACTTGAAAGAAAATATATTTCTATTAATTTTTAATATAATACATGTTTACTTAATTTAAAATTAAATTATATTATAATATGATTAAAATATATTTTAATAATATTATAGTGAAATATTACTTTAATATAATTTGTTACTTAAATAATTTAATACCCTTTTATCATTTTTAATAATAAATTTCTTTGCTTTTCGCTAAATATATTAATTACTTATTAGTTATTTATAATCATTTTAATCAAATATGAAACTGTTTATAATTTTAAATACTTTAAGTCATTGATTTTATCTTAATTTTATGAATTATTTAAATTTTATATAAACCAAAATGAATTATAAACCACTTTAAATTTTATGAGTTTGAATTGAATTAGAGAATTAGATAAAAAAAAAAAATTTTCACCTATCGAATGGTTTTACTGAATCAAATTTAAATATGAGATTTTAATTGTTAATACAATTTAATTATTTAATAAAGAATATTTCTAAAAATATATTTGTAAAATTTAATTTCTTAAGACTTATCTAATCTTTGAAAGATTAAATATTTTAAATATTTACGTTCATTTAAATAAATAAATAAATAGGTTTTGATCATTCGAGCTAAAGTAATAATTAGAGATAGGGGTGAGTATTCAGTTAGAACCAAACCGAATTGAACTGAACCGAATTAAATTATAAAAATTAAATTTTAAATTTTAAAAATCGAACTAAATCAAAATAGATAAAAAATCGAATCGAATCGAACAGTTCTATTTCGGTTTGATTCGATTTAAACCGATCAATTTTGATTTTTGATTAATTTTTTAATTTAGACTTGATTTTTAAGTTATTTGATCTAATTTTGACTTTGGTTTGAACCTAATAACCATTAACCAATGAAATTAAACAATTAATATATATAATTAAATATAATTCATAAATTTCTCATAAAAATAAATCAATTCAAAAATCAATTCGGTTCAATTTGATTTGATTTGAATATATATATTACTATTTAATTCGGTTCGGTTTAACCGATTTTTTTATCTTCAAAATCGAACTGAACCGAAATAACTAAAATTTTTATAATATAAAATCGAACCGAATCGATTAAATTTTAAAATTAAACTGATTGAATCGAATTCTGCTCGGCCCTAATTAGAGGGTTGTGTTTCACACGCTCTATTTGAAGAGGGTGGGGGCCGGCCCAAAAAGTATTCATTAGAGGTCTACCTTGTTCAATTTTTTTTTGATATGATGTGTTGGGTTATCGATTATAGCTTGACTTAGGTGTTTCTAAAATAACCCCACCAATCTCCATTTTAAGTAAACCATTTACATGTTTCATAATTTGACTTGTGAGCAAAATAATAGAGGAAAAATGGGTATTTTATATCATTTCATTACATTACTAATTGAATGTTTATGTGGAAACACTAATGGATACCATTCTTATGTAGGTCGCTTCGAGCACTCCTCACTTAACATTCATATTGATAGAGGGAAATGATAAGAAGAACAGAAAAATAGAAGAAATCAATAAAAAGAAATTGCGTAATTTTTATTGCTTCAGAATTTTACACTGTTTCCACACTGGATTTACACAGCTCCAGCAAGAAAAGGAAATATTAAAACAGCTAACCAGGACCATACAGGTCTTACAAGGCTCTAACTTAAGACATATTACTACTAGATTTCAGATGGTTTAACTTATGTTACAACCAATCATGATGTGAAGATGCGCTCCGAGTTTGATTTGTGAACGAAGATTCACAGAGCGATATTACAGAAATTCTAATATTTACAACTCTACCAATTCCAAAAGAATGTGTGTGCCATTTATCTTGTAGTTCCAAAACCAGCTTCCAGTTTCCATCATATTTGGTTCTATGGGGTTGACCTGGACTTCCAAGCCTGCGTTGAACGGAAAATATGAATGGTTGATTAGTAAGGTTTCAATGGATACAGCAATAGTGGGATATATATCAAACGCTTTCACAGTTTAGTCATGCTCAAGATTATGTGGATAAGTTAGAGAAGACTAAAATCTCTAGCCTAGTTTCCTCTACATTGTAAAACTTCAGCAAATTTTAGTAGTAGAAGCATAATTACGGACGCAGGTTCCCTTGGAACTATGTAGAACATTAAACAGAAAACGGTGAGCCTGGCTCTAGGATCCAAGCACATGTACTTGGACAGAGGTTGGCATATTTGACTTGCACTGAAACTAAAATCCTCAAATAAGAGATACACCGATGTACAGCATGCAACCTGTTTTCTCATTTTGGTCATTAAGCCAGATGAGGAGGAAGAATGCCATATACTATCATTCATATCCATTTTCCAAGGTAACCATTGATGCAGATAGCCTTCAATCGTATAATTATAATGCAAACATACAGCGACACGTGTGACCTGTGTGTGGATGTCAGGGTGCGTACATTGAGATCAAAGGTAGTTGCTGGGAGCACTTGCACTAACAGATGTTCTGATATCAAAGATAACAAACCTGAATATCCTGATATGATCTTCATTTTGTAGCCATCAGGAACTTCAAATACATGATTACCCTGGCACAGCAAAAAAAAAAAATAAATGAGGAAAAAATGATAAGGTAAAGCAACATAAGATTTTTAATATACAATGCTAGCAAGAGAGCTAAGATTAGCAATCAACTTCAGAATCAGGAAGTTCACAGTAACAACCACATTCCATTTGGCCAAGATGAACAATTTGCAGCCATCAGGTTTTTTATATATAAAAACTGTTCCTTTCTTTTTTCTGGAGAGAAGATGGATTTTACTTGAAAACAAAGGATGTAACTAATTGAATATAGGTTTCATCATATGAAACTTATATGTGGGAGCTCTAGCAGGAGGTTCTAATTCCTAGCATCTAATGATTCTGGGCAATCTCTGTAATTTTACTTTTTGTAGAAGCCATAAAATTAACCTGTGCAGAGTAAATGCTTGTTTTGTCAATCTAACCTCTAGGATAACATTGTTGGCCTCAAATTCTGCATTCCCATGCAGAATAACTTTAAATGCCTCAAATCGTTGTACGCTATGTTTCCAGTACACATTTTCGCCACAACTCCAGTCAATCCCTTTATTGAGAACTTTGACATTTTGCAGTCTACATCTTCCACACCTACACAGACAAAATGATGTTAGAACTTATGGATTTGATCACTAAAACATTTGAAATTTTGAAATAACGCATACAATCATTTCATACCTGTGTCCATACTGCAATATTGTCTCACCATTTGCATCAATCCTGGTTGAGCCCATTGCATTTGCAGCAATAACAATTAAGCTCCCATCGAGCTGCAAAACAGAAACTAGATAAGCATAGAAGAGTAATGACATGCATGGATTGACTATCAATCAGAATATTACAACCTCAACATTCCTCCACAAGAACTCCACCACCTCAAGTTGTAGCTCAGAGCCCTTGGAAATCGATCCTCCACAAAACTGGAAAATAGAAAAAATCATAATCAGAATTTGTTGAGCAACTTATGGTTGACAATACCCGTTTAAAAAGCCACCAACTCATTATGGCTATGTGGAGACGGTTATTTCTTGAAACAAAAGAGTTAGATCAGCTACAGCGTTTAACAACAAAGCTTTTGTGCAGTTAAAGACTACAGGCCAAAAGGCTTTCAAACATGCATAAAATAAGTAAGCCTACCAAGTGTCAAGGATGGACTATATACTGAATAATTATCACATGAATTTCAGCATGAAAGCAAGGAAAGACCTAGTTACAGCCATACTATGGAATATAGCACCGGCAACATTAAAATTACCTTTTGCCTTGTGACCTCCCAAAGTGGGCCAAGAGAAGGATGCAGAAAAATTATAAATGGTGGTCCAGAATTAACATATCTGTCATTACCTTCAACCTGAAAATAATAAAGAGAACCATAAACGAATATACTTCAAAAGGATATCAAGAGCTATCACAAGGCTTGCAAAGGAATGTATAAGGAATAACATTACCAATAATGATATAAAGTATGAAGAAACATGGGCCTCAATTCAACAGAGACAAGTGTGGGTTATAATATTGTAGGAGGCCTGAGAAAATACCTTTGCAAGTTCAATATCGCAAAGGGAAAGAAGATCATAGGCATTCCGTAAGATATCCAACAGTGCACCGTCAGGAGTCTGCACATGGATCCAAACTTAAAACAAATTAACACAGAAGGAATCATAACAGTATCAAGTAATTAGTATGTCACAAATTTACTTGATAATTTAGTTTCAATCCAAATTTCATTCCTGGAATCAGAGATACTTTTGCAAGTTTAAGGACTAACAGAAATTTGGTGCCTTAATTGTCAGAATATCCATTCTCATTTAAATACATAAAAAGCAAACATACTTAATGAAAATGCAATAGAAAATGCAATAGTCATCCACTTGTGAAAACCAAAGATATCAAAACAGATTACCTAATGTAGGAAAGATTTGACAAACCAATCTACTGATGTTGATGCAGGGTGATCAGTTTGAAGTTTGCAAAAGCTTGTTTGGCAGCAAGATTATAGAAGATGTGTGGTATCTAGAGTTACAAAACAACCAAGGATATGGAGTACTTTGAAGGTGCAACTAAACATATCAGGGTGGTGTTTATGGGACAGCAAAAAAATTAGGGGATTAAAGCCTTTTGGATGGTTAACAAGGAATAGAATAAGGTTACGAAATGATTAAAGCAAGAAAAGAAATAAAGAATGAAGTTTGGTAATTGCCAGCATTGCAGTGAATAATACAAGTGTTTCAGCAAGAGAGGGGGAAGGGAGAGAGAGAGATTGAATTGAGGCAACACTTTCCAAAATGCAATTTAATCACTCAATATCCATTATCCCTAACTCTTGGTCTTCTTGGACTTAACTAGAACATGCAAGTATTGCAGATATTTTTGTTAATCCTAAAATGACTACTTGAAAAGAAATGTATGCATTGAATCAGAAAGAATAAATGGAATTGAAGGAACTAAGGGAAAAAAAAGGCACATAAAATCTTTTTGGTAAACATGGAGAAAGTTTGTCCACTGACAAAAAAGACACCACAATCAGAAAATTATAACCTGGTGCAAGTATTTGTCTGCATGTTTTCTCTTCCTCTTAGCAGATGACGTGACCCTTCTTCGTTCGTTATACACAATAAAGGTATCTAGCTTATCTGTAGACATATTGCCAAGATTTTATCAGACACAATGCATAAAACAAGCGAGGTACATGTTCTTCTGCAAATTTTAGATGGTGAAAAACTAGGCAATACTATACCTTCTACACCCTGGTAGCATCTGGACAAAAAAGTATTTAAAAAATTGTCTGCAATATTTTGCATTGTGCATTCCAGCCGGCCACCAGAGACACTGTAAGTGAAAAAGAAGCTTAGTGTAATTGAATCTACTGCAAATTACTGCTGGGTAACATAACCCTGAAAAAAAAGATGAATTGCAACACACCATGGGCAGTAGTTCCTCAGCTTATCAATAAATTATGTACTTTATAGAAACAATTAAGTGAAACAACAAAGTTGTGTGGAAAAGTAACTTCTTACTAGTTAGCTACATCAGCAACATATCAAAATTGCTACGTACTAAAGTCATTTTTATGCTGAAGAGGAAAAAGTAAAAGAAGAAGAAAAAGACAAACTCAATATTTAATACCTAAGATTGGCTATTGATCCAATTGCCAAACCCTACCACTATACATGCATTCAAATCAAATATGTTTGATAATGCCTACAGAAATTCTCCCCTGTTTTCTCCCCATCCAGAATGTATATTCCCAGAGTCCAAATCAAACCGTTACTTAAAGCTGAAAGTCAAAGCATGATGATTTGCTTTATACATCAATATTATCTTCTTGTCACAAAGGTGCATATTACAACCACACTGAAAGAAACTGGAAATAATCTTACATGCATTATTATCTTTTGTAACATTTGGTTCACTCAAACATGGTTAAAATAATGGATATGACAAGCAGGACATGCAATTAAGTCATTATAATGATGAATATTACCCAAACTTGGGCACATAGAAATAGAACAAGTGAAAAATCAGCCATTAAGCAAATCATATACCTATGACAGTTCCCAAAATGGTCCTTGTATGCAATCGGCTTCTTTGTATTCAATATCAGGCCAGGTAAACTTTTTACACCATCACTTGATGCAATTGACTCCACTGAAGACAAATCCACATAGAGAATGTTTGTATTGGTAGGAAACTCTGCCTGCAAACTTAACAACAAAAAACAAAGTTCATGTTGCACATTTTCAAAACCTTAAACTTTACACGAAGTTGGTGGCATATTTCTGAAAACCTTAAGCTTAAAACACATTAATAAAAAGCAGAAAGCAAGATCTAACAAGGGCGGTAGGCATATTAGATAAGGAAAAAATGAAAAAGTGGACTATCCAAGAAATGTAAATGATAGACACAAGACACAATTTCATTGGTAAACAAACCTCAAATATAAAACAACTCAATGAGGTACATGCCTAGAAAAGAATGTCCTAAGATTTGCTATATAGATCCTGAATCAGCATGTGCAAAACTTATGCATAATTTCAAGAGGGAAATAGGCAATTTCCTAAGCACTCTCTATGAGAATTCCTTTATCCAAGCATTACCTCGTGCTAAAATAACATTGCAAAACTCATTACCTCGCGCTAAAATAACATTGCAAAACTCAGAATTTAAGTGATGTAGAACACAAAGAACACTCAAAAGGGAAGAGAAACAAATCTCAAATTTTCTATTAATTTTCAATTGTCAATGTCAATAATAATAAGCTCTCTAAAAAAATACCTAGAAGATATAGGTAAATTTAGTGTAATATTAATCCTTCTACTACTAGGATTAGGAATTCCAAAATAAGAAAAATACACCATTCGAACTAGGAATATAAACCAACACTAACTAGGAAATTCTACATAATAGAATTCCTAAATAATTAAAATACTATTTCCGAATCAAATTTCCTAAATAATAGAAACCTAAACTTCTTATTTTTTAAGATGAAAAATTAAATCAAAATAATTCTTAAATTCAGTTTTCCTTGATTGTATCATTAGAGCTATGATACGTAATAGCAACTAAATGTACCATGTTACAGAGATCAAATTTGTGTGCTCTCCCGCTTACTAACATGTGAATTAAGGGAATTCAAATAGTCATTGAAATTTGAGTGTACATAAAGCAATTTAAAAATGAAGAATGTCAAAATAAAAACTTTATTTAGGCAAATGAATGCTTACCTTTTAGAATAACAAGGCCCACTTGTGATTCCAAACTTATCAAACTCTGTGTACTCAATGCATGACAGACCATAAGCCCACTTTCCATCAACAGTCTTCTTCTCGATAAGGACATTGATTCCTTCTGCAGCCCCTGAGTTACGCTTGCAAGATGCAAAGCCTAATTTCTGTTGCATGCACAATGTGTAACGACTAAGACAAGGTGAAAAAGATTCAGATCTTCAAGGAATCTTTGTAGAACTAGAGCTGATTTTTCCCTCAAGGTTAACAAAACCTTGATTATATTCAACAGGAGAGAAGACTATTTCAACGGGGCTCTACTTGCAATTTTATTCTTCAAATTCAACTTCCATAAGCATCAACTAAAAAAAATGTTGTGGTTCTTTCTACTTCAAGCCCCTCAATCAGACGGAACATTATTCAGCATAGTTGCAAACAAATAGAGTTAAGCTAGAGACGTGCAAATTATATGGAAAATATACTGAATCCTTATTATCGTGGAGAAATTACGCAGTAATGGACCCCTTAGTTTAATATTGCCTATGCCATGGTCTGCACATATCATTTTGTTAGTCCCCCGCATGAGGAAAAGAAAGAAAAAGGAAGAAGGGGGGCGGCGGGCCGGGGGCACAGATGGACAAAACCAAATTGTCAACTTCAACCTATATATCTGACCCTACCTTTCCACGGCGTAAACCAATCCCTGCCAATGCCAAAAGGGTCAAGTCTGTAGCAGCCACAACATTACTGCAGAGTCAACAGATCAATGCAATGATGAGAACTTGATGCTCACAATCCAGAAAATAGTGGAATTCAATTTGCTAGAATATGGCTAACCTGACTTGTCGTACAGTTGCACCTTTTCTTCCATGATCATAAAACCACTCGAAGATTCCCTTATCATAAGCTAGTTTCCAAATGACGCCATGTCCACCTGGCTTTGAAATAGGTGTGAATGGTTTTGTTATCAACCATTGCCCATCTTCTGCACCAACAGCAGGAACAAGAGGCTGCACATCAACAAAGTTTGTTTGTAAATGAAAAACAAAATTAATTAGATAACAATGAAAGCAATAAGAACGGAAAACGTCATATAAACCTGCTCAAAGAGTTGGAAATTGGATCGACCTCTTCCAAACCAGCTGAGCCTTTCACAAAGATAAGTGATACGCTCATGGTTATTCTTAGCTGAACTTGTCATGATTGCAACAGGGGTGATGCATTGTTTTCCATACAGCTTGTAGTACAAGAACTCCCTAGCCTAGCAATCACAAAAACGAACATAAATAGCATTATAATAACATGCTACTAATATCAGCTTCCATAATTAAACTAAAATTCCAGCTCTACCTTCATGAAACAACAATTTTCAAAAACAAATATTTCCACAATAGAAAAACAAATATCTTATACCTGAAGATCTCTTATAAGGCCTTCCAATAAAGTCCGTCCACAATAAGGAAGCATTGCAGCAGGAAGACACTCACCTGTGTCTGGATCAACCAAACCAAGCCGGTCTGCAGAACCACCCAGAGGATAAATTTCTCCAAGGTCTGGCAAACCCTAAAAGGATAAGATCTTATTTTTCAAGAAAACTTACGCTGATTTTTACTAATAGACAATAAATTTTAGGTGCTAACCTCAATTCCCCATAGAGCTGCTTGAGACGCATACTCTGTATTTTTTGAAAGGTCAACTACATTAGGGGCATGAATTTCCAAAAACTGGCATTCCATTGATTCTTGAATGTGATGTGACCAATTCGTGGTTTGCTTTTCAGAAGTTGACTGGGCAAGAAGCTCCAGTACCATTATCTGATATCTGCAGCAATTATTCCATTTAAATTGGTTAGTATATTAAAATCTATAAAAATCCACAATATGATTTTTTGACTAGCAACAGTTCAAATGAATGAACAATTACAAATCATTTGAGTAGATGAAACAGAAAATACACAAATAATAGCTCAAGTAACATTCCTATATTTGAAACTTGAAAGGTCTCTTACGAAAATCCTTCCTCCCCCTAAACCAACAGTTCAAATATAAAACTATCACAAGCCCAACCTAATTTCAAAAGCAGTGGGCATTATCATGTCATTGGAAGGAATGACTATGAAATAAGTAATGCCATGAGCCACAAAAAGCCTTCTATTTAAGGCTGATTAACTGATATCCAAGTTTCACATGACTTTCTCAGCAGGTAACTAACAAATGAAACATTGCAGTAATTATGCCTAGTAAAACTTGCATTTGCAACTTATCCTCGCAAGTCCAAAAATCCCATTTACAGACAATTATCTTACTTCTTGTCTGCATAAGTAATGTAGCTAGTCAGGTAGTCATTCACATTCGGCATATCAGCAATAACAATCCTATAATAAGCAAATTTCCATACATGTCCATTCATGAAAACTCTAAACCCTGAAATGCTGACAACAAATGGCAACTCCATCTACTCAATTATAACTGTTTCAATTTTCTTACCGTATTCAAAACTAAATGCATGAGACTAATATCTCAACCCCAACACTTCAAGCACTAAGCCAACAATAACATTGAATCACCAGGGGAAAAAATCAATACCATGCATTGAAAGAAGAAATAAGTTACATTTTCAGAATACAAGCTTGATATGTAAATCCTAAGTCCTAACAGTTAAAACAGAAATAAAATAATAGCTAATTTAACTAAAAAAACCTACCAATGCAAGAGACTCACTTACCCAATGATACCTCCAATGCAATCATAGAACTGTTCAATCTCTCCTAAAGTCTTCAACAACTTTCTCAAGTCCCCGATATCCTCTTCGTTCAAATACAACCCAGTATCACTCTTCCTTAAACTATACTCTCCATTCTCACTGAAATCAAACCTCCCAATCATCTCCGCCAACGCATAAAGCGCACTCTTCACCGAATTCCTCGCAGACTCCACCTCATTCTCCACCAATTCAATCCCCAAACTAAGCACATGCTCTTGCCCAGCCGCCACTAAACACTTAAGCAAAAACAACTCTCTCGAACCCAAATTAAGCAAAGCCAAAGCCTTACAGACCCCATTTGTATGCGAATTGAAGAAATGTTTTACCCGAGAATCAGCATCAAGTACTACGAGCTTATGGTGCAGAGATTCCGAGCCGGCGAGCTTCGAGAGGAGAGACTTAAGTCGGGAAATTTCTTGGTGGAAATGATCATCGGGAGCTGGCGGGGCGTACTCTACAGGAACGGTAGAAACGCGGGCGACTGAGAAACAAGACCACGACGGTTGCTGGGAAGAGGAAGGGAAGGAGAGTAAAGGAGGAGAAGAAGAAGGAGATTTGCTGAAGTGGGTAGAGTTAAAAAAAGAAAAACGAAGAGTTTTGGAGGTGAAAGAGGAAAGAAGAGTGTTGTTATGGGGAAGAAAGGAGATGGGTATTGTAGTGGTGTTAGCCATAGCTAGCCAACACAGAGAAAAGGGAAGGTCTGTGAGTAGTTTTGCTTGTAGAGAGAGAGAGTGATGTCGGCTTTGTTGTCTCGTGAGTTTTGAAGGTGGAGAGAGAATAAGACGAGATGCTGGAAGCATATACCGAGAGGTTCATATAGTCTTTCGATTAGAGGATACATGTCTCCTTATCCTCTGTGGTATCATCGCGAGCTTGGATTGGATAGCCGACTGTGGAGGACGGTGTTGGCATTTCATCGAACAGATGGAAAATGTATGCCGTATCCAACAAATTAGGAACATATTAAAATTTAATTTACTGTTCTGATTTTTTTTTTTATTATTATTATTATGTAATAAAGAAAAGCACTTATCACTGTAAGAATAGTAAAATTACTTTCTTATCCCTATATATATATTTCAATTTTTTGTTCTAATTTCAATTATTTTTAAATACTTAAGTTTATTACTTTCATTAAAATAATTTTAAAACTATTTTAATTATTCTAACATGTAATCATTTTATCCTATTAGAGTTTTTTTTTTTATTATCAGTTTATTTATTTTTTAAAAATTTTTTATTTTTAATTTTTATTTTATATTTTAGAATCTTTTGACATGCCATTTTACTTTTTTTTTTCAATTAATTGAATCTTTTAAACTAAAAGGAATGTTTGAGTTCTATTCAAATTTTGATTTAAATGTTTTATTTTATTGATTATATTTTAAAATTTATTTTTTAATTTAATTTTTAAATTGCTTAAGTGTATCTATATAAATTTAAATTATTTTTTTATATTTATTTTTTTATTATTACAGTTTTATTGTTTTTAAATTATTTGATTATTTAATTAGTAAATTTATATTAATTATATTATTTTTATTAAACTAAATTTAAAATAACTTTATTTTAAGATAAAATAAGTTTTATAATATACATAAATATTAATAAAATATTAAGACTTTCTTCTCATTGAAAATAATTATTAATCTGTTTTAGTAATATCTCTAGCATTTTTTTTATAGGCACTACTTTAAAATATAAGATTATTATTATTATTATTATTATTATTATTATTATTATTATTATTATTATTATTATTATTATTATTATCTAAAAATTTAAAAATAATATCTATAGAGTTTTTCATAATATCTATGTAAAATTTTTAGTTTATTATATGTGTAAATTTAATTTATAATTAATAAATAAATAAATTTACTCTACTTTTAAATTTTGATGTAATTTTAAAAATATCTAATTTATTTTTAAAAATTAAAAAAAAATTACATTTTTATATACTAAACCATTAACATAAAACTTTTTCTTTTTTTTTTGCAAAACACAAGACATTTTCTTAGATGGGTTAATTAATTTATTTTTTAATTAGCATTGTTATATATTATCATTTTTCTATAACTAAGTTTAATAATTAAATATTTATTATTATTAATTCTTGGTAATTTTACTCCTTCAAAATGGAAAGAGAGAATAGTAGAATTTTATGCTTTGCTATTTTTCCAACTTAAAAAATTTTAGAAAATTCAAATTTCGATCGCATTAAATATGGTTTGGAAGGCAGATTTACAAGAGATTCAATCAAATGCGAGGCTATGAAGTCCAAAGTCCACCACAACGAAGAAATCCAAACCCAGGAGCTCTAACCTAGTAAAAATACTTTCTTATCCCTATGTGTTTGTGTGTATATATATATATATATATATATTTCAATTTTTTGTTTTAATTTCAATTTTTTAAGTTTATTACTTTCATTAAAATAATTTTAAGACAATTTTATCTATAATTAAATGTAATTCATTATTCTAATAACAGTTTTGTAATATTTTATCCTATTAAATTTTTTTATTTTCAGTGTTATTTTCAAAAATTTTGTAATTTTATTATTAAAATCAAGATTTTCTTTTTAATTTTTACTTTATATTTTAGAATTTTTTGACATGCTACCTTACTTTTTTTTTTTAATTAATTGAATTTTTTAAATTAAAAGAAATGCTTGAGTCTCATTTAAATTTTCATTTAGATGTTTTATTTTATTGATTATATCTTAAAATTTTCATTTATTTATTTTAATTTTAAACCACTTAAGTCTTTACATATGAATTAAAATTATTTTTTTATATTTATTTTTTTGTTATTGTCATTTTATTATTTTTGAGTTATTTGACTATTTAATTATTATTACTATTACTACTATTGTTATCTTAAAATTAAAAAATAATATCCATGAAGTTTTTCATAATATCTACGTAGAGTTGATAATTTATCACTTTAATTTTAAATTTTGATGTAATTTTAAATATATTTAATTTATTTTTAAAAATTAAAAAATATATTTTTAAAAAATATGTATATATATTATTTTTATATACTAAAACATTAACACAAGACTTTGTTTTATTATTTTTTTAGCAGAACATAAGACTTTTTCTTAGATGGGTTAATTAATTTTTTTCTTAATTAGCATTACTATTATCATTTTTCTATAACTAAGCTCAACAATTAAATATTTTTTTATAATTTAATTATATTTTATTCAATAATAGATATTACATTGTTAATATTAATTGATGTTAAACTAAATTACATACATAACTAACATGTAATATAATAATAGTTAAAATTTTATTTTAATTGAATTAACTAAATAATTTTATCAATTATTGATAGATAGTAGTCTTATTTATAAGTATAATATTTATAAACATTTTTCATTAATTACATTAATATAATAAATATAAAAAAAAAATAATATTTACACCATTGCGCAGACTTTACAACTTGTTAATTAATTAAATTAAAGTTGGAACAGACTGGAAATGACTTTGCAGGCTGGGCCTTTTCCTACTTAAGAAATTTTAGAAAATTCAAGCAACCTGTCATTGTTGTGGGTTTCATTCCATCAATTGGGTCCAGTTAATTGAATTGCACAATTATGAATTTGTGATAATAAGAATCATACCCAAGAAAATAATTGAATTAAAATTTTAATTTAATAAAAAAATTAATTAAATTAAATTCTTACAAATTGAACTGTAGTGTACTTGTATTTGTTTAGCAAGAGGATAAGATTGAATAATATAATCTAATACCATGAAAACAAAGGGAGAATATTGAAGAATTTCTATATATTAAATATATATTCAAAGAGAAGATTTTACACTCAATAGGGTTAGGGTTAGTCTAGTTGATAAGGATAAAAATTCCCTTCTTTATCAACCATAATTTGATTCCATTGGCCGGATCATTTCAAGATTATTTATCCTGAATGCATGCATCGTGTCAATCGAGAAGGAGTCAATAAAAAGCTAGAACTTTGGAGAAGCACTCTAGAGTCAAAGGGTTTTAAGTTAAGCAGAACGAATACAGAATACATGCATTGCAAGTTCAGTGAAGGCCAAACTGGTGATAGGGAAGGAGTTAGCTTGAATGGAGTGATACTGCCCCAAAGTAATCACTTTAAATATCTAGGCTCAGTCCTTCAAGTAGATGGGGGATGTGAGGAGGATGTTAGGCATAGGATTAAAGCCGGATGGTTGAAGTGAAGACGCGCTACGGGAGTTTTATGTGATCGTAAGATTCCCAATAAATTGAAAGGAAAATTTTACCGTACAGCCATATGACCGGCTATGTTATATGGTAGTGAGTGTTGAGCACTGAAAGAGTTGTACGCATCTAAGATAAGAGTTGCAGAGATGAGAATGTTAAGGTGGATGAGTGGCCATACTAGACTAGATAAAGTCCATAATGAGAGTATTAGAGAAAAGGTAGGAGTGGTGTCAATTGAAGATAAGTTGAGAGAAGGGAGATTGAGGTGGTTTGGTCATGTAAAGCGTAGACATACGGAGGCTCCAGTTAGACAAGTAGAGCACATTAGGTTAGAGGATAGAAAGAAAAAAAGAGGTAGACTTAAATTGACTTGGAGAAGAGTAGTACAACATGACCTAGAAGCATTACACATTTCTGAGAATTTAACCCAAAATCGTTCACAGTGGAGAAAGCGAATCCATATAGCCGACCCCAAATTTTTTAGATAAAAGCTTAGTTGAGTTGAGTTGAGTTGCATGCATCGTGTCAATGTAGAAAAATTCTTTCCGAAAATTGCTTGGAGAAGTAACTTAATTTTTGTCCTCAAAAATTTTCCTTTAAAAATAAAATTAATTCTTCGTGGGCAAAAACTAACCATAGAAAATCTCTGATAATTAATATAAAGTAAAAATAAATAAATATAATTTAAGTTCCAAATACAATATAAAAAATATACAAAGAAATAAATAATCGACTTAACTTTTTTGTTGAAAACACAAATTTCATTTGCATTAAACATGGCTCAGAAGACAGATTTACAGGAGATTCAGTCAAATAAAAAGCTGTGAAATCCAAGTCCAGCACAACCAAGAAATCCAAACCCAAACCCAGGAGCCCTAACCCTAAAGAACCAGAAAATCCTTCTCCATGCACCCACCTAGCCGACCTAACTATAATACAGCCAATAATTTCATAAGAATAACAATGTACTTAATGGTGACATATATATCAAGTCAGAGCAGAAAATTAAACCAATTAAATTCCGAGGCCACACTATAGATTTCAGTGGTCACAACCTAAAATGCACATAAATATTTAGAATTTTTAAAACACAACACGTTAATCTATATACATGATACTTCGTTTCTTGCTTGCATACATGTTAAAGGAAACACACATTAACAATCAAGAAATGGAACCTAAAGCCACCACCCAAATGCGCATCATCTTCTCCATTGTCTCCTTCTTCTCTCTGTTGCCATCTTTAATGGCTGCAGCTTCATCTTCAAATAACATAAATTATATAACTGCTGTTTTCGGATTTGGAGACTCCACAATCGATGCAGGAAACAACAACTATCTTGCCACAGATACTCGCTCTGATCACCCTCCATATGGCGTAGATTTCCCTTTCCATATACCCACTGGGAGGTTCTCCAATGGGAAGCTACCAATAGATTTTATAGTCTCTTCATTAGCCCTCAAAGAATCATTGCCACCTTATCTTGACCCTAGACTCACCGATGAGGACCTCCTAACTGGAGCCAGTTTTGGATCAGCTGGCTCTGGTTTAGATCCCTTGACAGCACAATCTTCTAATGTGCTTAATATTTCAACTCAGTTAGATTTGTTTGATCGAGCTTTGAGAAGGATAAAGGGATTAGTTGGTGACAGGAGGGCTAGCTTTATAGTGGAAAATGCTTTATTTTTCTTTAGTATTGGGAGCAATGACTTGCTGTTTAACTTCTATGATTCGCCTGCAAGAACATCAGAGTTTACAATTTCAGGTTACCAAGATTATCTGCTCCAGAACCTTGAAGCTGCCATTCAGGTGCTTACCCTTTTCTTGATATCCAACTATAGGAGTGCAAATGAGTCACATACTGCTTGAAAAATACTCGAAATCGACTCGATTAAAGTTTGAAAAACTTAGCTAATCGAGTTCAGTTAGCATAATGCTCGACTTAAGCGACTTGTGAGCCTAATCGAATTTATTTTAAAATTACACTTTTATCTTTATATATTGATATATATATTTGAAAAAAAGAAGTTGATCAATCTCTAATTAAGTTCAACTTAGCTTATTTGAGATTCTATTTAATATTCTAAACTTATATTTTATATAGTTATTAAATTGAGCTTGAGCTTTTCAAATATTTCATTGAGTGAGATCGAACTTTTAAAACTAATCTCAATCGAGTAAAGTCAAGTTTTGAATTTTAAAATTATATAAAATTCAAACTTGACACTGTATTGAATCAATTTACCTCGATTACATTTACACTCATAACTATTTATGTTTAAGATTTTATTTATAGTTGTAATTAATTAAGTGAAGCTCGAATATTTCAAATATCTTTATCAAATCAAGATCAAGCTCGAACAAATCAAGTTGAATTTCAAATTTTAAAATTGAGTCGATCTGTAGGTTGACTATATGGACTCATGACATTTACAGCTCTAATTTCTTTGGACCATTTTAATGTTGCCATGATTTTGCATTTCTTGCTGGTTGTTCCTCCCTACTGCGTGTTGTTGGTCTTGTTTGTTCCTGTATAGTATAATTTCCATGCTTTTTCACCTAAGCATACTTCGTTCTAAGTTAGTGTATTGGACAGGTATGATAACCAAGTCTTAGTCAAATGCTGTGCGTTAAAATTTTTCAGAATTTTTATTAATAAAATTCATCTTGCTTATAAAAAAAATCTTCTACGTTAATGAGTATTTACACTGTTTCAATGGGTACAGAGACTGTACAATAGAGGAGGGAGAAGGTTTGTAGTGACGAGTCTGTCACCCATTGGGTGCCTGCCATTAGAAGTGACTCTATTTAGCAATACATCTCAACGTATGTGTGTGCAGCAGCAGAACAATGACAGTATTGCTTATAATGTAAAGCTTCAACTCTTAGCCTCAAGATTGGAAACTCAAGTACTCCAAGGTTCCAAGGTTGCCTATTATAACGTATATAATCCCATGGAAGACTTCATTTATAACCCCAATAAGTATGGTGAGAATTTTTTTTTTTTTTCTTACACTGATTAACAAAAAAATTTGATTTAACAGAGAACTTAAAATAATTTTCTTTTCTAATTAGATTAATACTGAAAATATTAAATTTTAAATTTAAATTTTTAAATTGAATAATTTTTAATTCGCCTTATTTAGGGTGATATTTTACTCTCAGGATTTAAGCAAACGCTTAAAGGTTGCTGTGGGACGGGGCTTGTAGAAGTTGGAAGTACATGCAATGTGACAACACCAATATGCTCAGATCGATCTGAATATGTATTCTGGGATGCTGTGCATCCATCACTAAAAACGTATAGATATCTTGCAGAAGTTGCTATCCTGACTGTGATTTCACATGTTCTTGGCCATTAGAATAATCAATCTAGTATAAATAATGGGAGAATGCTATATATAGATATGCCTTCTTCAATTTGGAAAGCTGATAGTGTTATCAGGATTATAGCCATATAAAGAATAAATTGCCTTGTTACCAAAATAATAATAAAATGGCCTCCTTCTCATGAGATTCTTGTGTATGAATTCTTAAAGAAATTATATTTGGTTACATTTGTTTCGAAAAAACAATTTACATATAAAAATTATTTTTTTATAAAAATTGTTTTCTAAGAAAATATTTTTTAGAAAATATTTTTTATTATTTAGTTAAAATATTAAACTAATAGTATGTGTTTATTTCATATATGTATAAGTGTTTTCGCGTTTTAATAAGATTGTCAAAATCTACAAGATGGATTCCTCTTTTGAACAAAGAAAAACATTTTTCTTAAAAATAGCATAATTTTCTCTTTGACCAAGAAAATATTTTTCATTTTGAGGAATCCAGACATACAAAAAATATTTTCTGCAAGTTATTTTTGGTTGTGCGATTATAATGTTAAACTAATGGTATGTATTTTACGTTATGTATATATAAATTTCTTTATATTTTAATAAAATTATCAAAATTTATAAAATAAAATAATCATATATAATATATATCTCTTTATTTAGGAATATACCCCTAAAAAATATTCTCTAAAATATGTCAAAGAAAATACTCCTATTACTTTTCTCTATAAAAGGCTAGGTAAGGATGGAAAGGGATTTGCTTTCTTGTGGTTCTCTTTTCTCTTCCCTTTCTATTATATTTTTACTATACTACTACCCTCTCTAATTTAAGCGTCGGATGGTCTTGTCATCAAGGACCATATTAGTGAAGCAATAATTTCAGGCTTTATCAATAAAAAATAATTTTGTCTTGAAAGGAAAAAATTATTTTTCTTAAAAATAACTTAATTTTATTTTCATTGACTTATTTTTCTAAGTGCTCCATGTACTAAAAAATAAGAAAAATATTTTTTTTTTTAAAATTGTTATGAAACAAACGGATATTAATTAGATGATCTAAACAGATAAGGAAATAAGATTTCTCATATTTGCATTTATAAATTCAATATGATGATAAAATCATCTCTAAGAATATAAATTCAGATAATTTCGTACTCATTTTGGCAGATGAAATCTTTTTTTTTTTCGTCTGAAAGATGAAATAGAGATTGCAGGGTTGAGTTGGGCATATCTTTATATTAAAAATTGTAGGGCAGGCATTTTGTTGCCCCAGCTCCGTCCGGTGATGCTTTGCGATGGCTATGGAGTTTCTCGTCTCTGTGGGCAAAGTGATTTGGGTGATTTTATTGTTTACTGAATTATAAATGTGAGTATGCGGTTCATTTTGTGCCTTTGCTCTATTTATAATCAGATGTTGATATATTTCTTCAATCCATTAATATGTATATGCATCACATGGAAGATTGGCCCCATGCAGGGATCCAACCCCAAATTCAAATTCATGCATTAATATGTACAGGGAAGATAGGCCCCATTGCTAATACAACTTGGCCCATAAATAAAGGATACCAACTATTACATTTTTCTTTTTTAATTTTATTGCCCCAATAAATTACCTTTCTGATTAAAAAAAAAAAATTGCCAACTATGGAAATGGCAATTAATAATAACTGCATATATTATTAATATAGAATTAAAATTAAAATTAATTTGAAAAGTATATTATTACTAATGTTTGATATAAAATTTATTTATAATAAATAAAATATTCTATATGATTATGCTATGTCAGAAATAAAAACATTTTTTAAATAAAAATTTCAATCCATAAATAAAGTTTTTCACTCAATTTAACAAAAATAATTGAGCCTAAATTGTTAAAATTAGAAATATTAAATTACTAAACTTAAAAATGTAGTGTAAAATCTTTTAAATTTTAAAATTTTGAATAGTAAAATCTTTTTAACTCTTAATAGTTGATTTATACAATTCAGAGTGACAATGATATAGACAATTTTCTTTCCTCTATATGACAATAGTAAAATTGACTATGATTTTCTTCATAGATCAATCATAAGAGAATTTCAGCTATACAGGATAATAAAATACTAAATGTATAGCATGTAATTAGAGAAATTTTACCTTTAAAAAACAACAATAATTGTCCATGTGATCGCTACTCTGGCTTATCCACATCAGCATGTTATTTATAAACTTATTAGTGAGGGTTAAAAAGATTTTATTATGAAAAATTTCAAAATTCAATGGTTTTATTTTACATTTTTTAATTTTAAAGATATTTTTATTATAATTCCTAAAATTTATGGTCAACTTTTAAAATCTATCCAAACATATATAAAAATTAATTCAATAATATTATAATTATTTTTGAAATTATAAGATTTTAAATTTAAATTTTAATTAAATAAATAAAACATAAAAATTGAAAAACTTTCAGTGTGAATCAAATTTTTCAAAGTCTAGTTAAATTAGTTATTAATTCAAGGCATGTCTCGTGTTGACTATAGAAGAGAAGGAGAGTCATTATCTAGCTAATTCAACTAAATTAGAAATATATATATATATATATATATATATATATATATATTCTAATGTGTAAGATTGAGGTTCCTTCCATATTATAGAGAAAAAAATTAATTTATTGAAGAAAGAGTAGAAGCCACATCAATAACCTTTATATTTATAAATTAATTTACTTTTGATTTTGTTGATATGTCAAGCTTTTTTTTTCTGTCTTTTATGGCATTGTGAATACTTTGTAAAACTTGGTTGGTGGATGGTCAACTTAGGTAGAAATTGCTTGTCAAAACATGTGCTTTAGAATCTTGATTCTAGCCACATCTGCTTTCTCCCTCTTTCAATATTATAATATATTGCAATTGACTACTACTCAACATAAGATTCCAATTGAATTAAATAAATAAGATTTATCATGCATTGCTAATTTGTTCTATGCATTTTGGTCTCTCATGGAAGTCTTCAAGCTCCATCTAATATTAAATGTGTAGTTATGTGCTTGTTGTTGGTTGATAGTCTAATACTTAAGGTTCAATTTTTAGAATTGGGGTTGTATAGTTTAAAATATATATATATGTATATATTATTTTAATTAATATTTAGAAAAACTATTTAATTGTTTTAAAATTCTTATAATTAAATCATTTTAAATTTAACTTTAAACTTATTTTTAATATTGTTTAATTAATATATATAAATAAAAAAAATTTTAATAACACTTTTAACAATAATATCAAATAGATTAATTAATATGGGTGTCTATTACACTTATTTTTTAAGAGAAATTAATTAATATTTCTAATAATCTCATTCCAAAAATTTAATAAAATTTATTGCAAAACATTATTACTCTAATAAAAATTTAAATTCGAAAATTTATAATTTTAAAGTCGACTCAATATCACTTAAATTAAAATTTAATGATATTAAAAGGCTTAATTTTTTTAATGCATAGATTTAATAAAAAAAATGGAAGCCATGTTTAAAAAAGCTGTTGATTTTATGGTCAATTAATGAAAATTTGATTTTCATGAATTTGTGAAAAAAGCAATCAAGTGCACGTGTAAAAGTGAAGACATAATATTGGTTATTGCAGCCACACGTGCATGTGCTCTCTCTTTATATAGTTTAGGTATACCTGTATTTTAGGTTTGCCTTTTTTAGTTCTAAAGTTCTTCTGTGACTTCTTCCATTAACAATTCATGTGTATATGAATGCTTTTGCTCATAGAATTTGAGAAATTTTATAACCATTAAATTACAAAAAAAATTGGGCTATACAAAATGTAACTTAAAGCAATCTTCTTCTAGAATCATTACTAAAATATGCAGATTATTAATATATAATGACTCAATTATTAAAAAAAAAAATTCACTAAAGTTTTAAGAGATTCTGATACCATATCAAAGTTATTTAACTTAAAAGTTTAAGTTTGTAAGTGATGATATTAAAAATAATTTTATATCTCTAATATAACATGAAGTTTAGAGAAATTAATTATCTGGATCTATAATGCTACTCCCTTTTCAAAATATTTTTATTAATAAATTAAAATTTTACTTTTGTAAAAATTCTTATTTCTAATACACTGCTCATGCAAAATCCATTAGATTTAGATCTGTTTGATATTACGGTTAGAACGGTTATTGAAAAAAATATTTTTGTAAATATATTAATTAGATACTATTAAAAATATAATTTAAAATTAAGGCCTACTGTGCTCCAAAAGGAGAATCCAAGTTTGATCATTGGAAAAAATGTTGTTGAGAGAGATAGTTACAAACTCTAAAGGGATTAATTTTTTCTGTAAATCGTAAAATGAATATAGAGGATATCCTGATTTATAAAAAAAATAATTTAAAACTAAATTTAATAAATTTTAATTATTAAAATACTAAAATAATAAAATAATATTTTTTAAATTATTTTATTTTTAATTTTTACTTAACAACAGTTTTAACCCTCTAATCACAGGATAGAGACTTAGATTTTAGAATACCTTAGCTTATGTTGAAATTTAATTAAACATTTTTATTAGAAAGCCTTCAATATATAAAATTTATAGGCGAGATTCTATATACGTACCTAAAAAAATTTTGGTTTACAGAACAATTATTTTTTTTTTTTTAAATTTCCAATTCAACAAAAAGAGTTGCACCTGCTAGATTCCCCCCTAATTGTTTAAACTACTTTCAAGGATTTCATTTTTTTTGTTCTTGGAAACAACAATATTGATTAATTAAATCAATTAACTTCTTGTGATCATATAGCTAGGTCTCTGCCCCTTCATGGAAACTAAAGGCTTTGAGAAGAAAATTTTAATTAGTGATTAATCTCCTAGATGTTCCCTAGATAAAACACATTTCATTTTTAAGGTACATTTGTCCAAATCCAGAATTACATATATATAGAGAGAGAGAGAGAGAGCAATGTCTGTCTTTTCCCAGTAATATATACATTTGCAGAGAGATAACAATAATTAATTAAAGGATTTTCAACAGGATGATTTGATTAATTATTTCAAGATCTTGTTCTTTTCAATTCTTCTTTTACTGGGAATTCTAGCTTTTGATATGATCATGCTAGAGTTTCCAAGACAAAGAAAGCCCTATATATATTCAACTCTGATAACAATACCCAGAATCCAATGTGTGTAGTTTGTGCACACAAACAACAAAAGAAGAAGATCAAAAGTATATAATTGACTAATAATTACCTCTAGTAATGTTCTGGTACAAATATGAGATGATCATATATTAAGCAACAAGTACCTCAAGATCTCACTTAGAATGTATTTTTTCTAGTTATTCATAGAGTCAGATCTAGAGTACTTGCCCATCTTGCATGCTTCCTACTTCCACCTTGTTCATCTTCCTGCTTCAACCCAATAAGCTTCGAAGATGAAGATAAACAAAGAGATAAACAACTATCAACTTCATTAACATCACTCTGCAAACCCTTCTCAATTCCATCTTTTTTTGTTACTTTCAGGGATAAGTTCAAATCCAAGTTGCAACAATCTGCATCCATAGTCTTCCTTTTTAGCCTGTTTTGTATTTCTTGAATTGTTCTCCAGGTCTTGTTAATGGAGCTATTATTCCTGAAACATTCTTCTTCTCCTTCATGTGTTCCTCTTTCTTGCAATTTGGTTATCAAGTTGAAATCCAACGAGTTTCTTTTACTTTCCATCTGCCAGGATCTGCGAAACGACACAAGCCCTTCGAGGGACTGATCATGAGTTCTGCTGATGGTGGTTTGTCCATTGTTATTGGACTTGGAATGATAATTAAGTGAATTATGACTGATATTGCATCCAAGAAATCTGTCTGAAACCGAACCATCATGTTTGCTTCTATTGAGTGGGGCTCCTCCTGATGATCCCAAGTAAGGGCCATAAATCTGGTGGTGCTCATGACCTTTCCAAGAAGCATCTCCATATCTGAAATGGAAAAAGAATTAACAATTTAACATATATAGCTTGTTACTTAGCACAAACATTAGAAGCTCAATTAATTTATCCTACCTTAAATTGGTAAAAGGCCTCTGATTGAAACCTTGTAGCATAGGAAGCTGGCGAAGTTTGAAGATATTGTGAGCACCTCCTTCAAATAAAAGCCCTTGCCCTGTGAAAAATTCTCTCCTAAGCTCAGAAAGAAGGTATAAAACCCAACAGAAAACAAAACCCTAATAATATATTAATTATCATAATTAATTTATGTCAGAAAGAGAATAATCACCTTGATTTGCATCATCAATCTTCTTGCTTCTATACATCTAACAAAACAACATTGAAAATTTGTACCCAAAAAAGAAACTAGATCAGATTGATCAACCCATAAATGATCACTGATTATTTTATATAAATTATGAAATTTTCCATACAGATTGAAATATATGTATACCTGAAGATGGCTCTTCACATGAGCTATGCTTAGGCCTTTGATGTTCATCAATTGAAGAACCAACTTTGGCGTTGCTCCTAAAACAACGATATATAATTAATTGCCACTATGTGATTAGTAAAAATTTCCTTAAATTGAACTAATTAAATCCCATTAATAAGTGAAAAACCCCAATTAAAAATCACAAAAAGGAAAGAAAATATATGTATAGTTGATGATCAAGTACTAACTCTCTTGCCCTCCAAGTCTTTCAACTGCATGAACAAAACAAAGATGGAGATCAGGCGTCCACCGGAGTCTTGGCATCTTCGAACGAATATATTGCCGGACAGATCTGGTAGCTTCTCTTTCCTTCTTTTCATTCTCTTCATCTGAGCTATTATTATTGCTTGTGGTGTCTCCTCCATTTCTTGGTCCGCAGCCGCAACTTTTGTCCACTTCCTCCTCCCCCTCCTCATCATCACCACCATCTTCGCCGACTTTCTTGTGAGAATAAATTGACTTGGAACCTTGAAAACTATCACTTCTATTCATCTTTTCTTAGCTGTCTTCAATTCCTTTATCATATCAATTCAAGAATATGAGAATAGAATCTCAAGAAACTGTAGTGATTAGAAAAGGAAATTTAATGGTAATCTTGGTTGTGTTAGAAATGACTTTGTGATGTTTCAGTTTTATATTTCCCTTACCTCACACAAGAAAAAGAAAAAAGAAGGCTTGGAAATTCTTTTTTAAGAGAGAATAAAAAGTTGATGATGATGATGATGATGATAAGCACTGTCAGAGACATATAAGACACTTGGAATTGAAAACCCTAGACCCTTAACAAATGGGGATACTCTTCTCAATCTGTCAATATATATCATATAATTTTTTTTTTATATTATATATTTATTGTTTTTTATATTTAGTTAATGAAGCATGCATGCATATAATATAATTTCACATGCATTAATGTATGTATGTATGATGTTCATATGATAATAACATTTATTTAACGTGTCTGATACGATACGATGATATATTTTCATTTAATAAAGTTTAAAAGCAAATTAAAAAAAATTAGAAAAAAAGAAAACTGTATATATTGATATTTAATTGTGGATGACATTCTCATTCTATAAAATGTGTAAATTAGATGACTAATTAATTGATTTTAAAATTTGAATTAAATGAGTCTTTTGAAATCCCATATAAGTTGTTAAGTATGCATGCGTAGCGGTTGTATATGATGAGAGGTTTTTCATAAAATTATCATGATTTTATCAAAATGTCAATTCCTATCTCTAAGTATTGGGTATGCGCGTTCTATCATTACGACAAAAAAAAGAAGACCTCGAGGGGTGAGCCCAATGAGTATCTCATGTGGCCTTGATTAAGGTTCGTGAGTGATTGGACATGCTCAAGAGCTTATCCTTCATGATCTTATATCAGTTTTTTTTAAAAAACAAAAAATTGAATTAAATGACTACTTTGATTCATATGTTGTCGAATTTCCATTGCTTTTTCATATGTTCACATTAATCATCATAAATTTAATATTGAATTTTACAAATTAAATAGTTTTGCTTCTAGAAATTGCATGTATAGTTATTATTTTTCTTATTATTGGAGGAGGGAGATTGATACAAAAGATTAGAAGAGCAACACTGTTTTCAATGGAGCTAATATGAGTTTGATAAAACAAAGTGCTAAAAAAATAGAGTAGAATTACAAAGAATTAAAGCCCTTAATTTCAATAATTTTTAAATAAATTTAACAGATATATATGATTAGAGTCTTTCAAATAAAAAGATCTGAGTCCATTAATTAATTAAATATTTTAAAATATTTTTAACACATTTTCATATGTGAATGTCCATTAAATTTGAAATATAAATAAATATAAATTTATTTTATATTATGTTAAAATATTTAATTAATAAATTAGTGAGGAGAATAAAAATTCAAATTCTAAATTTTTTAATCTAAAAAATTTTATATTATATCAAAAAATTTCTCAATTTAAAAGCTCAAACTTATTGCTGAAAGCCACAAAAATTATTTTATATATTTAACAAATAGAACATCATAAAAACAAATATACCCTAAAACCTCTTTAAATTCCTATAAAATGGCCAATAGCATAAAAGAAAAATTAAATTAAGGTGATAATCTCATATTCATACTTGCTTGTGACTATGCTATTAAAATAATTAAAAAAAAAGGTATATTTGTTCTCACAAATGGAGGGTTCGACCTAAAAATTATGAAATATTTATTAATTAAGATAAGCTATTATATATTTAATTGAATTTTAATTATACCTCGAATTCGATACTTAATAGTTTTAGAAATAATTTTAATATTAAAATTCAATAATAATGTAAAGATTATAAAAATATACATATTTTATTTATTAAATATAATTAAAAATTTTACAATTTTGACGTAGTTTCAATATAGACTACTAAAGTTAATTAAGGATATATATTTATTGCAAAGCTAGGCTGTCACTCACCCGCAAACTTGGGGGGGAAAAGGGCACTGTCCTTGCGTCGACAATCACGGACACAGGTCTTTGTCCCTGCGTAAAGACTCCTCCCTGTGCCCTCTCTTCTCAACAACCCTTTCTCTTTCCAGAAAAATTTTATAGTTCATATAAATTTAGTTTTTCTTCATTCAAATAAAAATAGTATTTTTGTGAAATAAAAAGAGTGAATTTTATTTTTATGTGAATGATAAATATATATATATATATATCAATATACTGAATAATTTCTTGTTTTTATATATTATTAATTATCATCAAATTTTTATTTAAATCAATTCATCATAAAATCAATATATATATATATAATGAGATTTATATATGGGACTCATAAATTTATATTTTAAATTCATAATAAATTAAATTTGTTGACATGCCTTGTCTCCATGTTTTTCCACACTATAATTAGGACAAAACCCACCTAACACCCCATGCAAAATATGACTTTCTTGGAGTATTTTTGTTGGTTATTTAACAGAGAATTTATAATTTGGTTTCAGAGTTTTACCTTATATTATATTTTAGTCTTTGAATTTTAAAAAATTAATTATTTAGTTCATAAGTTTTACATTATTTTACACTTTAGTTCTTAAATTTTAAGAAATTAATTATTTTGCCTTTAATTTTAAAATATAGAATAATTTAGTTTCTGTAATTTTAATATTTATAACAATTTCATCCAACGACAGAATGGCTAAATTATTCTATATATTAAAATTACATGGATTAAAGTGTGATATAATGTAAAATTTATGAACTAAATAATTAATTTCTCAAAATTCAGAGACTAAAATATAATATAGTACAAAACTCAGAGGCTATATAGTTAATTTTTCAAAATTCATGGACTATATAAATAATATAGGGCATAGGGACCAAATTGTATATTTCCTTATTTAATATGATTACTATATGGTCTTGGGTGGGCCACGTAATTAAACATGAGAATTTTTTTCAAGGAATTTCTACGTCAAATGTAAGCATATAGATGTATTTATTATAAATAATATTGTTCAATTTCATCTAAAAAATAAAATTTAAATGCTTTAAAACTCGAAATAACTCAAATTTCTTCATTTCCTACCATTCTAATTCTTCGTGATTACCAACAAAGTGGGTTTAAATGCATTTTGGATTGGCAATTGAGAAAATCGTTTAGTGTCAATTTTAGATTTTCATACTTGAAGTATTCAATAAATTAATATTGAAATTAATTCAAAAAATTAATAATTTATAATAATTATAACCTAAATATTAAAATTATATATATATATATATACACGGGAGATTGAAGATTTAAATCTAAATTTGCCGAGTGCTATACTTTTAGCAATTAAATCAAACTACAACTCTTTTACAGACGACTAATAATGAGATTGAAGCTCTGTTTATTTCATAGAAAATATTTTTCTATAAAATATTTCCTACATTCTTTAATATTTGGGATACTTAAAAAAATAGGTTAATGAAAAATATTTTCCTAATGAAAGAGGGAATTAAGTTATTTTAAAAAAAAATTACTTTCTCTTATGAAAAGAGAAATTTATTTTCTATTTTTTACATGTTAATAATATTATTAAAATGTGAAAAATATTTATATATATATATATGATATAATCGCATAAATTTAATATATTGTAATTAAATAATAAAAAATATTTTTGTAAATAAATTATTTTTTAAACAAACAATTATGTTTCTCCTTTTCAATTTATGGAATACTACAAGTTTTAGTTTTATTAAATAGTTTTATATATTCTGATTATATATGTATACGAATTAAAGCTAATATATTCCATCCTCGTGAATTAAAATATTAATCAAAATACATATATAAATTGAAAGGCCACATTGTTTTTATTGTTGAATCTCTTTATATGACATACATATAACCACTAACCAAAGCTTCCACTTTTCTTTAGCTAAAAATTACTTTCTCATCTTCACAAGGATCTTGACACCATTTCAAGGCCCTCCAAGAAATGAGTTTCTCAGAAAAAATTCATCCATATATATATATACACACTAGTGGTAGAATTAATGGCTATAAATGCCAAGAATGTTTAAAATTTATTTACAATTTGTTTGTTATAATTATTTGAGATTTAAAAAAAAAAATTGTTATCTCAACAATATTTTTTGAATCCTTTTGAATTTTAATTTAAATTTAATATGTTTTAGTCGTAAAAATTTTTAAAATAACAAAATAATTTTTAAATTATTATTTTTAATATCATTTAAATAATACTTTTTCAAAAAGCAATTTTAAAATCTCTATTAATAATTTAATTTTTTTTTGGCAAAATTGGTTGCTTGATTTACTTTGCCTAGCTATATATCTAGACCAATGCCTCAATAATTCAAGTCAATCAACTACCTTGGAAGTCAAGAATCCACCAATTCCTTTTTTTTTTTTTTTTTCTCATACAAAAGCTAAATTTATTAATTTTGATACAATGGGATGTATTTTTTAATTCATTTAAAATACAAATTTATCGTAAAAAGTAGATTTATTCTATTATAAGATAAAAGAGATGAAAATCATGTTGTCTTATATTGGTTTGAACGAGATGTTTGAGCTATATATTATATTTAAATAAATTTTCTTTTTTTGAGCTAGTTTTTGAGTAAAGTTATACTCAGTTTATTTTTTCTAAATGGTATCAAAGCCTACTGTATTTAAATGTTGAGCTGCTCACAAATGCGTTTATTTATAAACTTGACGTTTCAAACATTTATACTTGAATGTGAAGAGAGTGTATTGTCTTATATTGATTTGAGATGAGTTGTTTAAGCTATATATAAGACTTGAATAAACTTTCTCGATTTTTAGGATGAAGTTATGTCTAATCTATTTTTTATATATTAAACCCATCAAATATTTTGTAACAATAAAAGGTAAAATTGTTAAAATAAATTCATATGAAAAAATTATAACATTGCAAGAGAGATAAGAAATTGTAATTAATTCCTTAAAAAAAGGTAATTGTAATTAATTAAATGGTATATGAGATTAGTGAATATTGAATTGTTAATTATTAATTAATTTGCTAGATAAGAAAAAAAGAGAAAGAAGCTAATAAAGAAGCTGCAAAGTCAACTGTAATCAGAACCTTTGTTTTTCTTCTTATTTTTTTTTTTAATATAACATGCAAGAGAATACGTGAAGCTATTAATGCGGATCTGCCTTTGCCTATCCTTTTAGATTTAGGGATGTCTGTCTCTTTCCTGCATTTTCTTTTCTCTCATCATCATCATCATCATCATCAGGCACCATTCTTCCACATCTCATGCAATGCCATCATTCCAACTTGGCAAATCCATATTTTTCTTTTTAAAAAAAAGTGATTGCATAAATTAACTTCTGATTTTTGCTTAAAAAAAAAAAAAAAAAACTAATGACACCATCAAATTTAAAATATTTTATTTCATTTATGAATTTTCATAATTTAATAAATTTAAAAAAATTAAATATATAAATTAGCTCTAATTTTTACTAAAAAGATTAAGTGACACTTTTAATTAATTTCTTTTTTAATTTTAATACCAATTAATATACATAATGTTTACTAAATTTTATTTTTAAAAGTGTATGAGATGGGATGTTTTGAAATATTAGAATGTCATTAGGCTTTCCAAGTAAAGACTAAGGATTTATATATATATATAAACTCAACAGGATGAATAATTGAGCTACCATTAAATTGATGATTATATTTTTATAATCATTACTATCGCATGCATGTTTATGGAAATCGTCAAATATCAAATCGATCAATTTAGACAGAAGTTTGAGATGGGTATGCTTAAATTATTAGTATATAATTGATTAATCAAAAATGCTAATTAGTAATTAATTAATTGATGTTTACGTACCCTTCATATAGAAAAAGTTTTCACACTCAGATTGAAAGGAAAAAATTATTATTAAATAATAATTATAGTTATTATGAGAAATTTAATCTCTTTACTATGAATATGCTAATTTAAGAAAATATAGAAAATATAATCTACACTCTCCAAACCCAATCATGCATGTATTTTACATTAAAAAATCCAAAATTTATTTAAAATTGTTAGAGAAACTATGCATAATATGAAAAAGAGTGCAGTGTCAAGATGGCCATTAGATTATTTTTTGCTAGAATTAATAATTTTTCGATTTAAAATTTAGAAAAATGAGATCGAATTATGGGGTTTTCTCGATTTCATGATTCTAATCATAATTTTAATTTAGTGCCTTTTGATTTGATTTAATTTAATTTATTTAATTTTAATTAAATTTAATGATTGAAATTTTAAAAAATTTTATTTTCTTAAAATTTAATATTTTTTATTTAATTGCAAAATATTTACATTAAATATATAAAATAATTTATTAATGAATTATAATATAATATTAAAATCATCTTTAAAATTTAATATCTCAAATCTAAATTTCAATCGTAATTTTATATATCTTTCTGTGGGTAAGTTGTGAAAGCAAAAAAGGGAATATTATTGTGGAAAACATATTAATATTATAATTATAATTTCAAAGGTATGTTATGGTCTCCTTTTCAAGCTTTTTTTTTTTTTTTTAAAGTCTGCCAATAGATGCAGAGTGACATGTTACCAGCAATTTACACTCCCCTATAATATAAATTATTTGCATGAATCTCATGGATTGCAGTTCTGATAATCACCCCTTAAGCATGGTAATTAACTAATAATTAAATACCTTTTATAACTTGTTTCCCCTAAATCAATCTTATAAAACTACAATTTAAAGGTCATTAGTTATCAAAAAGACAAAATTAGAAAAAGATTGTGTTACTTTTTCAAAGTCAAAAAGGGTAAAGTGATTGTATTAATTATCTAGCTTGATTTAATCAAATGACTGAAGGCAAATCTTTTATTTAACCGAGTCAAGGTTTAAGTCATAACTTATCCAATCTTCCTATTTAAAAAAGAAAAAATCTTAGTAATTAATTATGTGAAGATGATCATGAATGGAAGATATGAAAGTTAGATTTCTTTATGCTGCCAACCCTCTCTTAATGTGAATATTGCTCATGAGATCTCCATAAAAAGGGAAAAAAAAAAAAGTGAGAGATTAGATTTCAATCAATTGAATTATAAGAGAGTTATTTTATTTTGCTAATTAAATGAAACATAAAAGATTAGATTCTTTTTTAATTTGGGTTTGATTAAAATTTAAATCTAAGATTAGTGTAAAGGTAAGACTTTAGAGAAGGAGTGGAATGGACAGAAATTAAAGGTAAAATCAATTTTATATATATATTAAAATTTTAATTAAATGAATGTTGAAACTTAAATCTATTAAGTCAGTCATATCCTCACGGATATGTTCATGGATTTTACATATCACAATTATATAAAATGCGTAATCTAATTGAAATTTAAAAAGCAATTAGTTGACACCCTCAAACATTTCTTATTCTACTTTTGTGTGGAAAGCAGCTGAAATTCACATGTATATCCCTTCAGATGTCAATTCCTTTCTCCTCAACCATGAAATATGTGGATTGGAACAAAAATAGGCCTCACCTTTAAATTAATAATCCCAGAATTACAACTGGTTACGGTTCGATTCATATTTAAAATCAGAGTGGAATCAATTCAATCTCATTAAGACTGAAATTAAATTAAAATTCTTAAAAAATGACTTCTTTTTTTTATTTTATTTAAAAATGATTTAATTTTTATTTTGATTAAAAAAATATTTTTATTAACTTATTTTTCTGAGTGTCATAAACATTAAAAAATATGAAAAATATTTTTCATAAAATAAATAGTGCCTAAATTAAATTATTTTCTTTTTCTACTTTTAAATAGAATTAAAATCGAATCAAAATCAAACTATGACTTCAATCTGAAACCAGCCTGGTTTATAAAGAAGGGGAGAAAAAAAAAATTGAACTTAGATTTAAGAGGACAAAATAAAAAATTGGAATTTGCTCTAGTCGTTGGACAAAGCATATGAATACATAATTACGCAAAATTTCGATAAAAACAAGAATATATATTAAAAAAATCCAGTAGGGATCAATCAATTTCTCTCAAACTAAGTCTTTGTTATTGACTAAGTCTTTGTTATTGACTTAGTAGAGCATATAGAGCTGGCTTCCTCTTACAACAAATTTTAATTGACAAATGAAAGCATAAAACCCCACCATGGTCTGACGCCGATTGACTGGGAAAAAACAAGAGAGAGAGAGATTGATCTACTTTGACCTCAGCGTGGCAGCCCAACAATTATACCAGAGTCCAGATATATTTACCTCAGCAGCATTAAAATATTAAAAAAAATTGGTAGTCAGTTTTCATTCTGAGCCCCCAAAACTACTAAAGAATTCAAGTTATTTATCATTTCCTCAGTTCCCCATTTCCAAATCCACGAAAGTCACAATGGGCTGCGCATAACTTTGTCTTTCTAACTCATAGAAAGAGACTGCAAAGTTCAAATAGGAAGCCAACTCTAATATTATATGATTACACAGCTTTCCGGCCACCATTACACCCATTATCATCAATGGTATTCATCCCTCTCCCTCTATATATATATATATTTTCATTTCACACTTACAAGAATTCAACTCTAACCCGAATGGTTCTACATATGAATGCTATACAACTAAGCTAAAACTCATTGTATATCACACACCTATATTCTTATATGCAGCGACAGTTTTGTGCTGGAGCCTTTTAGCCACTGATCACAACATTTTATCGTCTACTTCTGTGGAGTATCGTTCATATGAAAAAAAAAATGGTTGCTGCATTCCACGTAAAAGCTTCTCAGAGCAGGAAGAACTTAGCTAATGACCATAAAGTTAGAACATGCAGTGCCAACGAATGAAAAAAAGTGCATGGGCTTCAGGCTGAGATTACAAGATCTCTACCTGAGTCTAGCAGTCAGCAAAGATTGTCACATTACTAAGATATACCTTCAAGATGATTGAAGTTGTGCATCACATAATGTTTCATCAGAAGACATCTTAAAATTAATAGTCTTGCAGTTCAAACAAGCAAAAACTCTCACATGACTTGTCACGAGTAAACAACTGAAGCCCCTTATTAAGAATAAATTACTTTGCCAAGAAAGTGACAAACAAAACAGGATCTAATCAGATCCTCTGCAAAGTCAGATTTGAAATTGGAATGTTCACAGTTACATCAAAACCCCCCTTATAAATAGGGCCCAAGTTAATTCTTGATATGTTGAATTATTTCCCTCCATTTATACCTCACAAAATTCCAGTTCACTGAACTTTCGGACTCTCAAATCAAAATTACATTTGAAAGAAAAAAATGAAGGTGTTCTGATACTTCCCTGCAAAAAGTAAAGAAGAGCTCAACTTAAGTCTGCCAGACTTATCTTCCAGATTCTATGTTGGTGTGGAGAAGCTGACCCGAAACCCTGACTTCCCATGGTCATAATCAAATTTCTTCAACATGTAGCAGTAGTTTAACTGGAAACAAAATCCACATAATTAGCAAAGAAATACCAGGGTCGGGTCTTGTAGAAAGAAATCGCAAAACGAAAACAAAAGAAAGACATATTTTAAAGAAAAACACCCTAACATGGAATTTGCACAACAATAGACCCTGCCTTAATGTGATCAAGAACAAATAGCAGCAAATTCCTTGTTTAGTTGTGGTATGTTTTACAGAAAATTATTCCCAGGAAACTGAAAAATGGAGTCTGGTGTTGTAAATGTTTTCCTAATGGAAAGTTAGAAATCAATTTTGTAAGTTTCCAAATTTACACTAACCTTTGTTTTCCAAATTTCCATTATATGAAGAGCACAGACCCCAGCAACAATACTCCTTACAATATGTCCTTCCATCCAACTTCATAATATAATTGACAGAAATAAAAGCCATACAAATAACATAAACATGGGGTCATATTGCGTAATTCAAGATTGTCATGTTTACACAACTAACAATTCTCAAACAAAAAAAATGCCAAGCTTACCATAAGCAGTATATTCAATGTTCAAATTTTTACATCAAAACTCAGACATAAGAACAGAGAAACACAGAGAAGCAGCTTGGAAATAAAGCATTTTAACACTGCATAGTTTTATAAATAAATGTGTGGCATTTGTTTTTAAATCCCTTCATCTACAAATGATATTGGAAGGGAAGACTAGTCATAACTCAGAAGGTTTTTCTAGAGTTCAAGGTTTTAACTTTAAAAAATTGAAAGTAGGCGATGTCCCTTTGCAAGTGTCCCCAAGCTAAAGGCCAAACTAAAATTTTTAGCAATGAAAATTAACTGCTCTAAACAAGTGGCATGTATTATATTAATTACTTGTGTCTTGGGAAAAGAAAAAAGAAGAGTAAATAGCTTTGTAGAAGGAAATCACTCCATGATACTATGTTGAGTGGACCCCAAGTTCATCCGTCAAGAAGGTTTTCAAACCTGGCTCAATCAATGAATTGAGGGTTAAGGGTTTAAACCCGACCGGGTTTGACCAGGTCGCCAGTTAACCGGCCGGTTCAAAGAGGTTCAGAGCAGATTTGTAAAAAACTGTGTAGGTGAACGATCTCCAATTTCCGGTTAACCTGGTCTGACCGACTGGTCGGGTTCGATTCTGAAAACCATGATGACCACACACAAATCCAAGAGGTAAAAGAATTTCTGAGTAAAGTACCAGGAAATCCAGCTCATGTTCTGAGGGGATTACCTTCTATTATCCTACAACCCAAAGTGAATTATTCTTTATTGCTTAGGTTCAAGATAAAGACAAATAACTGACCTCCAGACGGAACAGATTTGTAGGAACAACAATCCCAACTCCCACAGAGGTTCGAAATGATTCCACAAACTTTCGCACAGAGAAATTTTGGTATGCATTTTCTGTTAATTTGTCAATATTTCCAGCAGATGCAAACATGTGTCCATGGATACCTTTTGATTGACACCACTTGGATGGAAAATCAAAAGAAAAATCTGCAAAAGCAGTAACAGCAAGATCTCCTCCAAGATAATCTCTCCCAGATTCAGAACTACCATCAGTTGGATTATTTTGCAATTGCCTTCGAGGCTCAGTGGGGCCCAGTCCTCTTGTACTAAACCCATATAACGCTATTGGACCTCCCAAAGTGCAAATTGGAGATAAATTACCACCCAAGAAGAATCTCTCTGGTAGGGGAGAAGGCATGTTTAAGAATCCAGTTCCCCATGGAAAAATAAGACCACCAGAGATCCCAAGATTGAGTGCAGAACGCAAAAACCCAAGAGGGACTGCATAACGAAGATCAAGCTCCTATATAAAATACCAAAAAGAGTAACAGTCCATGAGATATATGAATGCATAAAGAATAAAGATATAACAAAAATCTCAACAAGATCAATGAAATACATTTCATTCATAAAGGCAGACCGTGGTATTATAAAAGAATTTCAAAAGAAATGTAGCAAACATAACAATATATAATTGACATAAGATAAACAGACCAGTAAGAAAAAACTCAGGCTCTTGGACCTCGTCAGCAACACAGTAGCAATTAATGGAAAAACAACTTTCCACCACCCAACAAAGAGTCAAGCAACATGTTTGTAGGGATGAAATATTAATGTGGTATAATAACTAAACTCTTGATCTTCGTTATTTTACCGTACAGCCATACGACCGGCCATGTTATATGGTAGTGTGTATTGGGCACTGAAGGAATCGTATGTGTCTAAGATAAGAGTTACAGAGATGAGAATGTTAAGGTGGATGAGTGGCCATACTAGACTAGATAAAATCCGCAATGAGAATATTAGAGAAAATGTAGGAGTAGTGCCAATTGAGGATAAGTTGAGAGAAGGGAGATTGAGGTGGTTTAGTCATGTAAAGCGTAGACATACGGAGGCTCCAGTTAGACAAGTAGAGCACATTAGGTTAGATGATAGAAAGAAAAGAAGGGGTAGACCTAAACTGACTTGGAGGAGAGTAGTACAACATGATCTAGAAGCATTACACATTTCGGAGGATTTAACCCAAAATCCTTTAGAGTGGATAAAGAGAATCCACATAGCCAACCCCAAATTTTTGGGATAAAGGTTTAATTGAGTTGAGTTGAGTTTAATAACTAAACTCTTCTCTGTTAACTAGTTGGTCAAGCAGAGCATTTGTCTTAGTTTGTATATAGTGTGCAAGAGTATTATACAGTAATACAGTAATAACATTTCCTTAGTTATCTAGCATAAGCTAGCATGTTAATTACTTCAATAATAAATGAAGAAGCTTCAGAAATACAGGGAGAAAATCCTTGCTCTTTATCCTCATTTTTTTTCCCCATTTTCTCATCTTTACTATAAAATATGAAACATATTGAACAACACAAAAGATAGACTATTAGCTATGCGCAACTGAAGAAATATAAGGTAATCAATAGAGCTATAGGCTATTCCAGAAACCAAAAAGGTCAGTAGATAATAAAGCTTATGAGCCATAGTGTCCTCAAATCCTGAAAAACTAGGACTGAAAACCACTATATAAGGATTCGAATTTAAGATACTGAAACTAAATTCTAGAAGTTATAAACCAATTGTAAAACATATATATGGAGAGAATATCTCCTGAAGGCAGCCAAAAAAATAATGCTAGAACAAAATTGATATAGTAATTACAAGGAAAAATACAATATCAAGCATGAAAGGAGTATCAAACCTGGCGCAAAAACCGTAAGCTCCGACTATCAGGTGCAAGACCACCAATTTGAGTGGTAGACACAAAAGCATACCCACGTGTTGGCCTCAAATGTGAATTTCTCCTGTCAATCTTAAATGTGTATTTCAAGGATGAAAGCAGACCATGACCAAGCTGCCTCCTTATTGACCTGGATGCCATTTGTGATGGATCTGTCAAAATGCGCCATGAAAGAGTGTACACCAAGTCATGGTTCCTACTTGAAACTAAACCAAGAGAGAGGCCCAATGATCGTTCTTTGAAAGAAGAAAATTTCAGCCAATCTTGGGATAGCAGGAATAATCTTGCTGTCACAGGAGCAAGTCCTCTGAATCTTGGCAAATACACACCAGAACTTACCTCAGCCATGTGGTCACCACCATATGCTAAAGAGGCATCCCAAAGATCACCATAACCAAATATATTTTTGTACTTGACTGTTCCTTCAATTGTTGAAGATCTAGCCTACAAGATCATTCTATACCTCAGATAATATTACAATTAATCTTTTTGTAAAGAATTTTACGCTTTATACAAGTGAACCAAATTCTGATTCTCAACGCAAGTTTCCATATACAGAAATTATTCAGAATACATGAGAAAAAGTCAACCCTAGGATCGAATGGAATATGCTGATCAAATTGGCTGATAAGTGAAAACCCAAGCATACATTAGCATGTCTGCAGTGAATCAGCTTCATTTCACATATAAGCAAATGCAAAATATTCCAGGTATTAGAAGTTAGCAAAGGGATTATAACGTTGCACATATGCCATTATGAGGCCAGATCAACATATTTGCCCATATTCACACTTTCAATGCACATTTGTCATTCCCACTAACATAAGTATTGAATTAGATATTAACTGATTCTATTGTCACAAAATTACAACTTTTCCACTGGTTTCCCCAAATTTCTTAACAATCAAACACAGAAATAACTCCACAATCATTGAACCAGCAATTACAACGATACCCTGTCCTAAACAATTTGAACCAAAAAACCACTACATCATAACCAAAACCATTATACAATAACACACAAAGGTAAGCCAATGTCATCTTGCATCATTCCTAGACACTAGGCAAGGCACCTTATGCTGAACATTCCAATGTTCATAACCTACACCGATAAGCACACTTTATCTGTTCAATTTTTTTTTCCAACCATCACATACAAATCCAACTCAATGTAACAATGACCAACTTTCCTGCCTCTCTACGAGTTGCATTAACATTCATTAGAACCAAACTGAACAAATGACTTAGCCAAGAGAAATGTAAGAAACTTCAAAATCCTAACTTCCCGTAAACAAACACAATAAACCCAAAACGTTCCTTTGTTTCTACTCCTTCAGTTCTCACTAACCAAACACCACATTCATCATTCAATAACCGAAACAAACAGAAGAGTTGTAAGATAGTTAAGCTTAAAACCCTAATTTTCATTGAACAAACACCATAAGCACAAAATTTTGCATTAAACACCACATTCATCATTCAATCACCACAAAATCATCAGTTTCAACAACAAATCCTTTTCAAAAACAATGTGGCCAAAAGTCAAAACAAACCACAAACACAAAGCAAAATATAACATATAACATACCTCTCCTTTCGTGTATGCGCCGACTTCTCCAGACAGTGGACTCTTAGTCTCCACAACCTCAACCACAACATTAGCCGTCCCAGGAAGCTCCGGAGGGCCCGAATCAAGCGTGATCTTAACCGAATCAAAGACATCAAGCGCCTGCAACCTGAAATTCACTACTTTCGAAGCCTCCAGCAAATCTTGCATCGACGAAACGTCTTTAAGCAAAGCCGTTTGAGCTTCAATTAAGGAATCCTTGGTCTTGGTGTTGCCCTTGATGATAACATCGTGGACACGAAGCGGCACCGTTTCAGTCTGTATCCGACGGAAGAGATTCTCTACCTTCGCCCGCTCTCTTCGTGCTCGAGACTCTAAGGTTCGAGAATTTGGCCATTCGGGTTGGATGTCCTCTTCAAGGTCTTCTTTTTCGTCTTCTTCCCCTTCGTCTTCTTCTCCTTCCTCGTCTTCTTCGTCAATGTCTTCCTCGCCATTGCTAGGGTTTCCAGAGATGGATTCGAGTTCAACTGCCATTGAAATGGAAGACGAGAGAGACGGCGACTTGTACGATAAGCACTGTATTGAAACTACGTCACTGCAGTTGTTGCTTGTTCTATTTCTCTATGGAGGCTTTTATTTTTTTGCAATGGCGTCCCTGAACTTTAGTGTATTTACTTATCTTTGGCCATTGTTAGTTTTTTCTTTCAATTTATCCACATGCCAATGGGCCATGAACTGGGCTCTTTCCAAATGCTGATTGGGCCTAAATCGGGTTGAGAAATTTGTTTGGGAAATTAATTATTTTATTAATTATATTTTAAAATTATATAACACTGAAAATATTTTTTTATTCTACAAATCTGATCAGAATAATCTATTTTATTTTCACAATGATACAGCTTCGAAATTTCCATTAATAATCAAACCCCTAGCTTTCAGAGCATTAATCTATAGTTACCATAAACCCACGTGACCACTGCTTAGGTATAGCCATAGCATTATTCGTAATATACACTTCACCATACAGCCACACACATCCTGCCATGGCCTTCAACTTAGCACCGAAATCTGTAGTTCTTCTTCTTGTATTAATCATATTGTTGTCCCATGTCCGCATATCCTTTGCTCGCTCCGGTGGTTCAGCGGGTGGCTCACCGGGTGGTTCTGGAGCGGGTTCACCGGCTGGAGAGGATGCTGCTGTTATTATAATAATAATAATAATAACGCTGGCACTTTCATTTGTGTCTTGTTAGCATTTTCCGTAGGAAGTGTATCCAGTTCTTATTTCCTTTTTTTTATTAATATTTAAATATATCTATAATTTCCACCAAATGTTTATATATATTACAGATTGATTTTATAATAAATTAGATTTAAATAAGAAAAATTCTGATATCAAATCGCAGATAGAGTTATCAGAAGGAGAGGTTGGTTAATTCATTGCAGAGGCACATCAATCAAACTGCAAAAACCAGAGACACATCTTCAGTGGATGGATGGCGTCACATGTTGATAGGTTAATTATAAATTTATAATGCAAATTTTTAGCATATATTTTTTAATAATTTTAGAATTAATGTTATTTCTGTATGCCAAATGATTTTTTTTTTTTTTTATGCAGAAACCACGCGTGCATTATTCCAGCATTCACAATACTTCACTTCTGCTTATTTATCTGTAAGTTAATAAGTTTATGTGATACCAATTTGAATACATATATTCATGTGAATTTTGTACAGATGGAACAGAAATGGAGCAAGAATGAATACATATATATATAAACTAAAATTATATTTGTATTAGATATATTTTATATTTTAAAACAAAATTATGAAATTAAGCATTATCTAATACTAATAATTAAATTTATGAAAAATATTAATTAAAATAAAATTTTAAATATTTTAAAGTTTATAAATTTTAAGTATTTTATTTTTTTTTAAATAAAATTATTATTTTTTTATTATGCGTTGTGTTAATTAATTATTAATACAAGTGTCAAGTTTTTATTAATATTTTTCGGTCCTCATATATATATATATATATATATATATATATATATATATATATATATATATATATATATATATATATGAATTTAAATTTTAATCAAAATTACATGCAAAGATTTAAAAAAAAATTCTAAAAAAAATTGACTAACATAACAAACAATAACATAATGTATAAATTATTTGTAAGAAAAGAATTTAATTAAATTCTCACATAATAATACTTTGTTTATATTTTTTTAAATAAAAAATTTAAATTAAAAAAATTAAATTCTTTTTATTTCAAATATTAAAATTAATAAAAAAAAAATTTAATTAAATTAAATTCTTGTAAAATTTTAGCTCACACGAGGGGAATGTAAGAAGAACATGATACATGACTTGGTTTTTATTTAAAATTTTTTAAAATTTTCAGAAGCAAATTTTAAAATTATAGCTACCAATAAAAGTATTTATACCCATAATTATTTTCTTCAAAATAAAATAACTAATAGAAAATCATAAACATGCATTTATATATGAACCTACTTGGTTTTAAGTAATATGCCATTTATTGATTGGAGGATTAATTATTAAAATAGTGTAATTTAAAAAACTATTTGCAAATGTATATTTGTTTAAGAAAATGCTAATTAAAAAATTAGTTTTATATGAATGTATTTAATAATAATTTTTTATTTTATTATTAATATGGAATGAATTTTTCAATTATTTGGAACAAGTTTTTAATTAAAATGTGTTGTATTATATTTGTTAATTTTATAATTATTTATCATATTAAATAACATAAAAATATTTTTTGCGTTGTTATTTCTTAAAATGAAAATTAAAAATGAAAGGAATAATTTCATATAAATTCAGTCTATGTAAATTTTAGTTATATTAAAATAATGTAAATAAATTATATAAACTTCACATATTCTTAAGTTTTCGTCTAAATATATAAGAAAATATTATTTAAAATAATATTTTCTTAAATAATTTTTATATTGTCTAACATAATATACTAGATATTACTTCAAAAAATAATATTTTCTTAAGTAATATTTATATTAATTTGACATGTCTGAGTATTCGTGTTAATACTTAAAAATACATTTTTAAATAGCCTTTTTTCTAAATACTTTTCCTTAAAATTACCTTTTTAATTCCCTATTTTAAGTAAACACTATTTTTATAAATAATTTTAGATTTATGTTAAATATATAAATATTTTTTAAATTCCCACGTGTAATGACAAAGAACTCAAAACACCAATTACTTTGATCGGAGCAACACACACAAGTGAGCCCAAGATTCCTGAAGCTAGCGCTTGGAGCACCCAAAATTCAAAAACCAGAGCCTCCCCTCCTTCTGTGTATCTCCTTGCTTATGCTTCAAATTCAACACAGAAATCACCACCATTTTCATCTCTCAAACAAGCTTTAATGGCCTCAAACTCTCTTCACAACGATCTCTTCTCCTCTTTAATTTCAGATATCAAATCCTATTCTGGCAAGGACCCTCTTCTCCCCTGGCTTCGGTACTACTCTCTCTCTGTATACAAATTCATGGGTACATTCTATCTCCGTCTTTCCAGTTCTGAGTTTGAATCAAATTTATTTTCAGGGGCATTAAGAAAATGAAGGAAACTCTGCCCCAAAATTTATTGAAGGAAAAGTTGCCTCGGTTTTTGCAGAAATGCACACAGACTTTTGAGTCTGATCGTCGTTATAGAAATGACTTACGGTATCTTCGTGTTTGGTTACAGCTGGTAAATGGCTTTATCCGCTTCATATTTTCTTTTGGGTTTTTGAGATTTTCTTCAGTTGGGATTTTGTTTAATTTATTGGATCGGTTTCTAAGACAACTCACGTTTTGTACTTGATGATTTTGAACTTGGGTTGTTTAGTTTTTTGCTTAACTTCTGATCGGTTGTTTGGTTGCTGAGTAATTGAAAAGAAAGGAATTTATATTTCCGAGTAGTAATTGGTTTATGTATACTGAATTTTCTTGGCAACCAAACCGAGTAGTGGTAAAAACAACGGAAAGTCTGCATTTTTTTTTTCTTTTTTTGTGATTTTAACTTTGCCACATATTATTTTCACTAATAAACTGAGCAAACCGAAAATGTTTTTGATCATGCTTGTTAGTAGTTGTTTAATATTGTGAAAATTTCGTCACCAATTATACTTGGCAATAACTGTGTTTTTATTTTATTAATCTGTTTATTTTTCAAATGGGATTGAGCAGATGGATTATGTGGATGAACCAAGAGCATTATTGAGAACCATGGAAATGAATGCCATAGGGTCAAAGAGATCATTGTTCTATCAGGCCTATGCGCTTTACTATGAGAAGATGAAGAAATTTGAGGAGGCTGAGAAGATGTATCATTTAGGGGTGCAGAAGTAAGTATCTATGTTTTCGAAATAGAAGAAACCATTGTTCCCTTGATTGGATCTCTTATCTAGGAACTAATTAGAGATTATCTTTTCATTGGATGTTGTTTGATATAAGAGAGCACTTGCATCTCGTTATTTTTGGGTAAAAAGTTTATTAACCAAAGAAATAATGAAATGTAGTTGGTTTTCTGCTGCACTTCCATTTCATTCATTTTGCGTCACATTCTGACTTCCTCTACCTTGATGGAAAAACATTTGGGTATATTACTATGTTTCTGTTGTCTACATAAACCAAGGTAAATATTATTATCTATAAGGATGCCGTGTTTATAATAAACCAAGGTAAATATTATAATCTATAAGGATGCCGTGTTTTTAGGCTTGAGTAAAGGAGTGATAAGGTGAATTCTGTAAATATTGTATATTTGAATGAGTCTTTGTGGTTGAGATTCTTTTGGTAATTCGTTCCCTTCCAAGTGATAGTCTTCATTATTTTCTCCTCCTTTTCAGCAACCTCTGTTATTATTCTTTTTATTTAAGCTGAATGTATACTGTCAATTGGATTATTGAGGTTTCACATTAATAAAATTACATCTTCTTCACTTTATTATCTTGGTATCAGAGCCTCAACGATCTGCTCACCATGGCTTCTTCTCTGAATGTAGCCAATTTTGTTACCTTAAAGCTCAAACAATCAAACTATCCTCTGTGGAGAGAACAACTTTTGAGTTTAGCTGAAAGTCAGGAATTGTCGGATCATTTGGTTAATGGCTTTCCTGAAGATCGTAAATTCGTTACCCTCCCAATCCAATTCCGAAAACTATCAACCACGGCAATCGATATCTTCAAGGCGTGGCAAAAGTCGATAGATTACTGCGGGTGGATCTATGGCACCCTTAGTGAGGAATCACTCGGACTTGTCATCGGACTAAAAACGATTCATCTTGTTTGGAGTGCATTAAAAGATGCATATGCACAAGATTCTCAAGAGAGGGAATTTACCTCAGACAAGAATTGACCTATTTTCGCAAAGATGAAAATCGGTCCATCATCGAACATCTGCGTTTGTTTAAAGAACTCTGCAGCTTTAGCCGCTATCGGGAAAAAGTACCGATGAAGAAAAAGTCTTTTGTCTCCTTACGATGCGGGACCCCAAGATAAACGTTTACGACGATGCTTAAACCACGCGACCCAATTTTAATGAATCGTCTCTCAACTTAAGAATTTAGACCGACGAGTGTGGTTTTCACACGTAACGAATCTGGTCTTGATCAAATTTCGCATGTGGCTTTTTATGGAAATCAACAGAATTCATCCAGTAATTCCTCGAATCGGCGTCCTAGATTTAATTCCCAAGGGCGTGGTTTTCAAGCCCAGCAAACGCAAAACCCTTTTCCAAACAAAGAGTCGTATTCTTCCCAACGGCGACCTCCCCCGGCTGGTCGTAGAAGAATGACACCAGCTGAACGAGTCGATAAGAACGGCGTGTCAATACTGCAACAGAGATGGTCACATCGCGAAGATTTGCTGGTGGATTCCACAAGAAAAACAAAGCAGCCCTGCTCAAGCTCTTTCGGCACTCACATTGGATACTGATGTTGTAGATACTGACTGGGTTGCAGACTCTGGTGCATAGAATCGTATGACGGGTAACAAAAATCTATTCCATAAACTTACTGACTATTATGGACCTGATTCCATAACCATCGGCGATGGAACGTTTCTATCCATCGATGGTGTTGGAATGACGTCTATAGAACAGAAGCAAAAATTATCACTTTCAAATGTCTTTTCTGTTCCTGCTCTAAAAAAGAATTTACTTTCTGTAGGCCAATTAACAGATGATTATCCTGTGAATTGTGAATTTTCTAATGTTTCTATTTTCATTGGATCGACAGACGACAGCATCGCTACAAGGGCCACGGAAAAATAACCTTTATATCTTGTCGTGAATCAAAGCATATTTTTCCAATCGATTTAGGTCTGGAACAGCAGACATATGGCATCAACGATTAGGACACCCTCAACCTTCTGCGATTTCTATTTTGTTTAATAAGAACCTTATTGATGTTAAAGGTTCCTTGCATTCTAAATTTTTATGTGATAGCTGCCAATTAGGCAAATTGAGCAAATTTCCATTTAGTTTGTCTTCCAATAAAAGTACCATTGTATTTGAAAAAGTTCATTGTGATTTATGGGGACCAACCTGCTTTATCTTTTGCCAAATTTAAATATTATGCTTGCTTGGTAGATGACTATTCTAAATACTCTTGGCTTATACCACTAAAGAAAAAATCGGATTTCTTTGTTGCTTATAAAGCTTTTGAACAGTTTGTGCTAAGACAATTTGGGAAGACCATCAAGGTTTTCCATTCCGATGGAGGAGGTGAGTTTTGAATAATGCTTTATCTTCACATTTTCTTTCACAAGGTATTAAACATCAAGTGTCGTGTCCTCATACACCGAGCAAGCAGTCTTTGTCGAGCAGCGACACCGTTTTATTCGTGAATTAGGATTGACGATGATGTATCATAGTCATGTGCCATTGTCTATGTGGGTCGATGCTTTTCAAATCGCTGTTTTTTAATAAATAGGTTGCCTATACTGTGCTAGGGAATGAAACACCATATTTTAAATTGCATGGAACTCATTTTGATTATAGCTCCTACGTGTCTTTGGTTCTAAGTGTTTTCCATATATATGGGACACAAGAGGTCATAACTTTGATCCTAAGTCTTGTTTATGTGTTTTTATAGGGTATAGTGAAAAACACAAAGGTTACAAATGTTTCAATCCCAAAACTAAGAAAATAATAATATCTCGACATGTGAGCTTTGATGAAAATGTTTTTCCGTATAAATCTGCATCTCCTAATAAAATGTTTGTTGACAAAGTTTGGATTCTTTGTTTTAATCTCTTTGCTTATGGGATTTTCCACTAAGTTACGAAGAAAGTGCAGGTCGGATGTATTACAGTTCCTATACCAAGAAACATGACAATCGGACTATAGGAGATCATGAAATGTAATCTGATCCTACAAGTGAGTCTCCACTAGCGGTCATCATTCATCATTCACTGATGCTTTTTCAAGATGACGGATGCATCTAGAACAAAGTCAGCTGTCTCCACCTCCATTGTTTTTGTCAAATAGAGTTGAAGACACGGTTCAAAATTCCTTAGCAACAGAGGGCGTTGTTGGTAAACAAGTTGCTGCAATTGAATCGACTTCGGTGTTTTTGTCATCTCCAACTAATACTCATGTACCGTACTTCTATGATTGATGGTATCGTAATCGTCTACCAACAGTTCATACGGATCAAGAAGAGTTGCTTCACGAAGTGCTCATCATCTTTGGCTGAAATATCAGTGAACAAGTTCGTGAGAAGCATTGCAGCCTCGACATTCGATGGTCACGAGTCACAATCGAATAGTTAAGCCAAACCCAAAGTATGCTTTACATGTGTCTATATCTCTGATATACCTCGAGCCTAAATCAGCAAGAGTGCTCTTGCACATCCAGTTGGAAAGCAGGCTATGATAGAGGAGTATCAAGCTTTACAGTCAAACCACACTTGGGAACTTGTTCCTAGACCAAGCATGTAAATATAATAGGGTGTAAGTGTTTTAAAGCTAAAATAAATTGATGGGCATTTGGATAGATTGAAAGCTAGACTAGTTGCCAAGGTTTCATCAACTAGATGGTGTTGATTACACCGAACCTACTCCTGTTATTAAACCAGAACCATACGCTTAGTTTTCTCGTGGCTTTAGTGAAAAATTGGCCAATTCGCCAATTAGACGTGAAAAATGCATTTTTGCATGGATTTATAATGTAAGATTTATATATGGATCAGCCACCGAATGAAAGATCCTAATATCCTAATCATGTTTGCAAATTACATGAGCATTGTATGGTTTAAAACAGCTCAGAGCACGGTTTAATAGGTTGAGTATGTTTTAATTGATTATGGTTTTTTGCAGCTTAGCTGATCCATCCTTGTTTGTCATGCATACATCGACAGTGTATTGGTTTTATTAATTTACGTGGATGATATGTTGTTAACAGATCGTCTATGGCTCTAGTTCGTAATTTTTGCGTCTTAAGCAAGGAGTTTTCCATGAAAGACCTTGGGCCATTGCATCATTTTTCAGGCATTCAAATTCAATCATCGACTGGTTACAATTGAATCAAACCGTTATGCCTATTCAATTTGGAAAGAGCTCGGATGGTGGATTGTCAACCGATGCCCACTCCACTTGTTCGACAAATGACACGATCGTTACACGCAGTCGATCCCACCTTCTTTCGAGGCTTGTGGGTTCGTTACGATTTGACAACCCATCGATTTGTCCTATAGTGTCAACTATATTTCTCAATTCATGCAGTCCAACTTTGTCTCACTTAAAATATGTTCGTCGTATATTACGATATCTCAAAGGAACAATACATTTTGGCTTATTTTTAAAAAGATACCTCACTTGTTCTTAGTGCATTTTTCGATGCGATCGGGCGGATGTCCAACCACACGACGGTCTACTACAAAGCATTGTACTTTTCTTGGTTGCAATATCATTTCTGGTGTGCCAAGAAACAACACAGTTGCGCGTTCTATGCGGTAAAGGCGAGTATCGTTCCATGGCTCACCGCCGAAGCTTACTTGGCTTGGATATCTTACAGACTTGCAAATTTTATATGGTGATAATCAAAGGCTCTTAGCAGCACTTTAACTATATAAAACTATGTCTCACACATAGTTTGTAGTTGATATTAGCTAGCTCAAGGATAAGGGAGACCTTGTATATTTACATTAATAAAATTACATGTGAAACCTCAATAATCCAATTGATGATACATTCAGCTTAAATAAAAAGAATAATAACAGAGGTTGTCAAAAGGAGGAGAAAAATAATGAAGACTATCACTTGGAAGGAAACGAATTACCCAAAGAATCTCAACCACAAAGACTCATTCAAATATACAATATTTACGTAATTCACCTTATCACTCCTTTACTCAAGCCTAAAAACACGGCATCCTTATTTCTCCCGAGAGGCGGACTCGCCCTTATTACTCCTTGAGCTAATATCCCTCTCAAACTATGTCCGTGGTGGAGACATAGTTTGCGTCGAAATTGTGCTAGGCGAGCCTTTGTCATGGACTTTGTAAATATATCAGCGATTTGATATGCTGAGGGAATGTATCTTGTGATCAAAACCCCTTGAGCAACACGCTCTCTAACATAGTGATAGTCAAGAGCAACATGCTTATCGCGTGAATGTAATCATCGATTGATCATAAATGTAGTGCACTAAGATTATCACCATATAAAATAAAGGCTGCTTGGGATAGATTTGCAAGTCCTGTAAGAGATATCCAAGCCAAGTAAGCTCTACCGCAGCAGTGAGCCATGGAACGATATTTCGCCTCGGTGCATAGAACGCGCAATACAGGTGTTGTTTCTGGCACACCAGAAATGATATTGCAACCAAGAAAAGTACAAGAGTCGTAGTAGACCGTCGTGTGGTTGGACATCCGCCCACCGCATCGTAAAATGCACTAAGAACAAGTGAGGTATCTTTTTTAAAAATAAGCCAAAATGTATTGTTCTTTGAGATATCGTAATATACGATTTAACATATTTTAAGTGAGACAAAGTTGGACTGCATGAATTGAGAAATATAGTTGACACTATAGGACAAATCCGGCCGTTAGTGTCAACATCAGAACGAACCCACAAGCCCTCGAAAGAAGGTGGATCACCATCGTGTCGGTCCAGAATAAAGATCGTCGCCGAACAAGTGGAGTGGGCATCGCTGACAATCCACCATCTGAGCTCTTTCCAAAATTGAATAGGCATAACGGGTTTGATTCAATTGTAACCCAGAGTCAGTCGATTGAATTTGAATGCCTAGAAAATGATGCAATGGCCCAAGGTCTTTCATGGAAAACTCCTTGCTTAATACCGCAAAAATTCTGAACTAGAGCCATAGACGATCCTGTTAACAACATATCATCCACGTAAATTAATAAAACCAATACACCTGTCGATGTATGCATGACAAACAAGGATGGATCAGCTAAACTGCAAAAAAAACCATAATCAATTAAAAACATACTCAACCTATTAAACCAGGCTCTCGGAGCCTGTTTTAAACCATACAATGCTCGCTGTAATTTGCAAACATGATTAGGATAATTAGGATCTTTCATTCCAGGTGGCTGATCCATATATAAATCTTCTGTTATAAATCCATGCAAAAATGCATTTTTCACGTCTAATTGGCCAATTTTTCACTAAAGCCACAGAAAGAACTAAGCGTATGGTTCCTGGTTTAATAACAGGGGAGTAGGTTTCGGTGTAATCAACACCATCTAGTTGATGAAACCCCTTGGCAACTAGTCTAGCTTTCAATCTATCCAAATGCCCATCAGAATTTATTTTAGCTTTAAAAACCCACTTACACCCTATTATATTTACATGCGCTGGTCTAGGAACAAGTTCCCAAGTGTGGTTTGACTGTAAAGCTTGATACTCCTCTATCATAGCCTGTTTCCAACCTGGATGTGCAAGAGCACTCTTAACAGTTTTAGGCTCAGGAGGTATATCAGGAGATATAGACACATGTAAAGCATACTTTGGGTTTGGCTTAACTATTCCGGACTGTGACCTGGTGACCATCGAATGTCGAGGCTGCAATGCTTCGTCCTGAACTTGTTCAGCTGATATTTCAGCCAAAGATGATGAACAGACTTCAGGAAGCAACTCTTCTTGATCCGTATGAACTGTTGGTAGACTGATTACAGTACCATCAATCATAGAAGTACCAGGTACATGAGTATTAGTTTGAGATGACAAAAACACCGAGTCTGATTCAATTGCAGCAACTTGTTTACCAACAACGTCCTCTGCTGCTAAGGAATTTTGAACTGTGTCTTCAACTCTATTTGACAAAAACAATGGAGGTGGAGGCAGCTGTTCAGCCTGTTCTAGATGCATCCCGTCATCTTGAACAAAGATCGAGTGTGAATGATGAGCTGCTAGTGGAGACTCACTTGTAGGATCAGATTCTGTTTCATGATCTCCTATAGTCCGATTGTCATGTGTTGCTGGTATAGGAACTGGTAATACATCCGACTACTTAGTGGAAAATCAAGAATCTCAAGAGATTGTAAAGAATCCATAAGCTCACTAAGAAACATTTTATTAGGAGATGCAGATTTATACGGAAAAACATTTTCATCAAAGCTCACATGTCGAGATATTATTATTTTCTTAGTTTTGGGATTGAAACATTTGTAACCTTTGTGTTTTTCACTATACCCTATAAAAACACATAAACAAGACTTAGGATCAAACTTATGACCTCTTGTGTCCCATATATATGGAAAACACTTAGAACCAAAGACACGTAGGGAGCTATAATCAAAATGAGTTCCATGCAATTTAAAATATGGTGTTTCATTCCCTAGCACATAAGTAGGCAACCTATTTATTAAAAAAACAGCAGTTTGAAAAGCATCGACCCACATAGACAATGGCACATGACTATGATACATCATCGTCAATCCTAATTCACGAATAAAACGGTGTCGTCGTTCGACAGCACCTGTTTGCTCGGGTGTATGAGGACACGACACTTGATGTTTAATACCTTGTGAAAGAAAATGTGAAGATAAAGCATTATTCAAAAACTCACCTCCTCCATCGGAATGGAAAACCTTGATGGTCTTCCCAAATTGTCTTAGCACAAACTGTTCAAAAGCTTTATAAGCAACAAAGAAATCCGATTTTTCTTTAGTGGTATAAGCCAAGAGTATTTAGAATAGTCATCTACCAAGCAAGCATAATATTTAAATTTGGCAAAAGATAAAACAGGGGTTGGTCCCCATAAATCACAATGAACTTTTTCAAATACAGTGGTACTTTTATTGGAAGACAAACTAAATGGAAATTTGCTCAATTTGCCTAATTGGCAGCTATCACATAAAAATTTAGAATGCAAGGAACCTTTAACATCAATAAGGTTCTTATTAAACAAAATAGAAATCGCAGAAGGTTGAGGGTGTCCTAATCGTTGATGCCATATGTCTGCTGTTCCAGACCTAAATCGATTGGAAAAATATGCTTTCGGATTCCCTGACAAGATATAAAGGTTATTTTTCCGTGGCCCTTGTAGCAGCATTCGCCTGGCCTCACGATCCTTAATGTAAATAGAAACATTAGAAAATTCACAATTCACGTGATAATCATCCGTTAATTGGCCTACAGAAAGTAAATTCTTTTTTAGAGCAGGAACAGAAAAGACATTTGAAAGTGATAATTTTTGCTTCTGTTCTATAGACGTCATTCCAACACCATCATCGATGGATAGAAACGTTCCATCGCCGATGGTTATGGAATCAGGTCCATAATAGTCAGTAAGTTTATGGAATAGATTTTTGTTACCCGTCATATGATTCTATGCACCAGAGTCTGCAACCCAGTCAGTATCTACAACATCAGTATCCAATGTGAGTGCCGAAAGAGCTTGAGCAGGGCTGCTTTGTTTTTCTTGTGGAATCCACCAGCAAATCTTCGCGATGTGACCATCTCTGTTGCAGTATTGACACACTTCGTTCTTATACAGCTCTCGTTCAGCTGGTGTCATTCTTCTACGACCAGCCGGGGGAGGTCGCCGTTGGGAAGAATACGACTCTTTGTTTGGAAAAGGGTTTTGCTTGTCGGGCTTGAAAACCACGCCTTGGGAATTAAATCTAGGACGCCGATTCGAGGAATTATCGGATGAATTCGTTGATTTCCATAAAAGCCACATGCGAAATTTGATCAAGACCAAATTCGCTACGTGTGGAAAACCACACTCGTCATTGGTCTAAATTCTTAAGTTGAGAGACCAGTTCATTAAAATTGGGTCGCGTGGTTTAAGCATCGTAGTAAACGCTTCGCATCGGGTCCTGCATCGTAAGGAGACAAAAGACTTTTTCTTCATCGGGTACTTTTTTCCCGATAGCGGCTAAACTGTCGCAGAGTTCTTTAAACAAACGCAGATGTTCAGTGATGGACCGATTTTCATCTTTGCGAAAATAGGTCAATTGCTGTCTGAGGGTAAATTCCCTCTCTTGAGAATCTTGTGCATATGCATCTTTTAATGCACTCCAAACAGTATGAACTTAGTCCGATGACAAGTCCGAGTGATTCCTCACTAAGGGTGCCATAGATCCACCCACGAAGTAATCTATCAGACTTTTGCCACGCCTTGAAGATATCTGATTGCTGTGGTTGATAGTTTTCTGGAATTGGATTGGGAGGGGTAACGAATTTCTGATCTTCAGGAAAGCCATTAACCAAATGATCCGACAATTCCTGACTTTCAGCTAAACTCAAAAGTTGTTCTCTCCACAGAGGATAGTTTGATTGTTTGAGCTTTAAGGTAACAAAATTGGCTACATTCAGAGAAGAAGCCATGGTGAGCAGATCGTTGAGGCTCTGATACCAAGATAATAAAGTGAAGAAGATGTAATTTTATTAATGTGAAACCTCAATAATCCAATTGACAGTATACATTCAGCTTAAATAAAAAGAATAATAACAGAGGTTGCTGAAAAGGAGGAGAAAATAATGAAGACTATCACTTGGAAGGGAACGAATTACCCAAAGAATCTCAACCACAAAGACTCATTCAAATATACAATATTTACAGAATTCACCTTATCACTCCTTTACTCAAGCCTAAAAACACGGCATCCTTATTTCTCCTGAGAGGCGGACTCGTCCTTATTACTCCTTGAGCTAATAATTATCAAACTGAGATAATCATGACAACCCTTGCACAGAGCTTGCCCTTTTGTGGTGCCTGTATCATGCAGAGAATTCTATTGTCGTGGGAAAAAAATATTCACTGTTGTAGTGCTTTCTGTGATTTTAGATGTTAAATAGCTACGTAATCTCATATATTGTTTTGTGATTTCCCTTTTTTTTTTTGAAAATTGAACCTAAGCTATTTTCATCATTGAACGACTTTTGAACAGCCTTGCAGAGCCTGTTGATGAACTACAGAAATCATATGAGCAGTTCCTTCAACGCATGGAGAGACACAAGAACAAAAAAATCCAGGTAGTGCCATTGTTGATTTTGCATGTTTTAACTCATTGTCATTAACAATAAGTCTATTATCTAACATTTGAAAAATGATCTGTGGCTCCAGGAAGGTAGGCCTGGCAGAAAACCTCTGTCATCCAGGAAGACCGAAGAGAACAATGAAAATGCATGCAACATTGAGGAGAAGCCTAAAAAGATACTGGATAGAAGTTCTCAGAATGTGAAGCTGCAGAATGAATCTAACAATGCCATGATTTTAGGAAATTCATGTAATGTTGAACGTGGTGATTCATCTGTGAAGAAAGATAATGTGCAAAAGATTACACCTAGAGATATATTTGAGCAGCAAATGACTACTGGAACAGAGTCACAGGGATCCAGGATGTTTCATGGTGATGACACGGTTGTGGTGAAGTTTGTAGACACCGCCATAGTTGGAAAGTCTGAAGCAGAAGATGCGTGTCATCATGGACTGGTGGATCCAACCATAAATATGAAGGAAGCCATGAATGCCATCAATAGCATGTTTAAAGAGCCTCTAGAGACTGCTCCAATTAGTAGGAGGTCACAGAGAAGTCGAACAAAAGAACATAACTTGAACTGTGGATACACTGTCTTTGCAGATGAAAACTTGGATAATAGAACTGGATCATCAAATCAAAAAGAAGAAGAAGATGTCTTACTGATTAAGCATGGTAGAGCTCAAACTTTCCAGCTTCAACAAGAACCACTTCAAATATTCATCGACGATGAAGAAAGTGATGAGAATGGAGACAGACCTGATGGGAATGACAACTCAGAACAGAGTGACGGTCAAATCCAGGCAGAAGGCTCTTGCTCATCTGCTTCACATTTGAATGCTTTTGTATTCCCATTTCCAAAGGATTTACCATCTGAAAACTCAGATGATGTGGATTCAGAGAATTCACCCCAAATAAAGCTTAGAGAAGACACAGTTGTTCATAGGTTTGTTGGGTCTACCATCTTGGATGACCCAGCAGTCGAAAATGTTTGGCACCATGGCTTAGTAGATCCTACAATTAACTTGAAGGAGGCTATGGATGATATAAACAACATGTTTGGCAAGCCAATAGATTTTGTAAGGACCAAGAGACCAAAGAAGCAGGAAAAAGCACCAGTTACAAAACAAGATCTTGGTGTATTTTCAATACTTCCTGATGATGATTTGGAACATCAAAAAGATCAGCCACCACCAAGATCATCTGGCAGAAGTGATACTGACTTGTTTGAGCCTACTTTTTTTACCAAAGAAGCAAAGGATGAGATAAATAAGATGTTTGGAATGCCATTGGACTTTTAGGAGCAAGTGTTAATTGTGTTGTAGGAAATTTCAGCTCATGGACATGTTGTGATCTAAATCATGCACAAGTACTTGAATTCCGAAAATTTTCAAGTAGATGGCATCTCTTTGATCCTTCTTTATACGAATTGTAAGATGCAAATTTCGTGTATGCTTGTGCTATATTCCTCTAATCTATGTGGTCTTCATGTGTCCGGTACTTTTATGTTAAAAAAGTTGGAAAATTTACTAGCCTTGAAGCAGGAAAATTGGTATTGCATTTCATTGCACTGTTTGCACAATGTCTGGCTAGACTTGTCTTGGGGCTTATGGTAATGCTCCTCATAGTACCAAAGAAAAACAAGAAAGAGGGGAAATTGGCAGTTTAAAATATAACATTCCAATGCAACAAATTTCAACTTATTCAAGAAACAAAACAAACTTAAGACCCATAAAAGAGAAGAAAAAGAAACCAAATGAAGATGAAAGAAGGGTTAAACACATGAATTGTGATCATATTAGACATGAGTTTCAGGAGAGCAATAAGCAGGACGGAAAGCCAAGGGACCTGCAGCGTAGATAACAGCCTCATAATGACTTCCTCGCAGTATCTTGTTTTCATAGCGAAGAGGAGCACCATTGATTCCATAGTTAACATTGGAGAGGAGACTGCAATTTGCAAGAGGAGATGAAACAAGCTTCACATGGCAAGATTGAAGAGGATGGTCCAAAATGTTGTTATCCATCTTGAAGCCATTAAGTTGTGCATAGAAGTAGCCATGTTCATTAGTTTCATATGCCTTGTAGTAACTCACTTGTTTCATGTGGTTTTTACAAATGACACTAACTTTTGCTGAAGGTATTGGTTCAGCCCCATTCAAAGACCATGAACCATAGTGGTCACAGCTCTGGCAGTAGACCATACCTTCAACAACTACATCAACTATCTTCTCTCCTGGTTTGGTTGGAGCACTTTCATATGCAGATATTGAAGGGAAGGCCAAAGGGAGCAGCAGGAGAGAGCAGATGGCTATTGTGAGCTGGTTGATTGCCATATTCATGGAGAGGGTTTTGGAGATTAATGGAGATTAGAGAGCAAACACTACAGGGTATAGAGCTATTTGGAAAGATTGCCATATATAGAGTTTTTAACCATAGATTGACGTGGGGGCTACTAAGTTGCATGTTAACCACCATCATTGTTCATGATATTAGTTGGTATTTTTTACGTGGAGGCCACCTTCCTCCTATTATCTATACAACAGAATAGCTATGAGACACAAGCCCCTGAAAGAAGACTTTTTTTCTCCCTTAAATTTTCAATTTAGATCCGACATATCTCAAGAAGGTTAAAGAACTTAACAACATGAAAAACCAATTTAAGGCAACGTTTATTTCACGGAATTTTTTTTTTTCAAAAAATATTTTCTATATTTTTTTAACGTTTGGAACACTTAAGAAAATTAGTTAATAGAAAATATTTTTTTGATAAAAAAACTAAATTATTTTTAAAGAAAATGACTTTTTTTTAAAAAAAGAAGTTATTTTTTATTTTTTAAATTTTAATAATTTTATTAAAATATGAAAACACTTATTACATGAAATAAACATATACCATTAATTTAACATTACAAAAAAATAACAAAAAATATTTTCATTGAAAAAATTTTTTTGAACATATTTTTCATATAGAAATTATTTTCTGTGAAACAAACGGATTCTAAAAAGGCATTATAATTCTGAAGTTCATATAAAAATTACGCAAAGCTTTAGCTTAATAGAATTAGGGTAATTTTTAGAACTATAAGGATTCCAATTTAAATTTCAATCAAAACTAAATACGGTGCGAAAGTAACTCTGTATTTGGGGATATGAGTTCAACACCTAGAGCCGTTTCTGATTTTTTTTTCTTTCTTTTTTTTCCTTTTTCTCCTTTATTATTATTATTATTATTATTATTATTATTATTATTATTATTATTATCTAGTTTTGGATTGAATATTTTTAATTTACTTTTTTTTTTCCTTCTGTGAGTTGGCATGATAAGCACAAACATTAGATAATTTAGTCATCCTGTTGAATGTTGAGCAGAAAAGTATGGGCTACACGAAATCACACTGCAGTTTCCAGCATATGCCTTGGAGGTTGACCTTTGCAAATTTTATTTCAGCAGGCTGCCAGCAGCTCTTCCTTGAAATTAACAAATGATACAACTAGTTTACGGCTGAAGTTGAATTAGTCTAGGATATGCTAAGCTTTTATTAAAAATCATTCACACTCCATGGAGAGGGAGAGGGAGAGGGTGAGGGGAGAGAGAGACATCGCTAACAACCCTGTATATAGATGTGCTTGTGTTGCATTCACACCAGATTCCAAAGAGAAAATCCAAAAGAAATAAAATATTAAAAGAAAATGGAAAGCATTTACCATATTTCCGCCCTTCCTAAGTTATATACAAGCAACTCTCAGACACGAGTATAAACTTATAGGTAACTGCTTTTTTGTGCCTCGCCAACTATATGCTAGAGCCAATGAGAACTTAAGCTCGTACTTACAGTCTGGTCTTCCTATTTTAGCTAGCATCTGGTGAAAAAATTTCAAGCTCTGCCCACCAAAGAGGAGAGAGTTTTGGTGTTGCTGCATCTGGCGTTATTCCTGTTATCTCTCTTAATTTTGCAGTGACTTCTCTCATTGCTAGTCTTTGCTCTGGATCTGGGTGGACACAAGATTTTATCACTCCACCAATTCTTTCCACCTTCTCCTTTTCAATGGAGTCTAGAGTCGGATCAACCATGTCTTTAAGGGGTTGGTCCCCTCTCAAATAGTCTGATGCCCAGTGTTCAAGTGAGCCATTGTCCACTGAGTAAGGTATTCTGCCTGTTACCATTTCAAATAACACCACACCAAAACTATAAACATTACTGTCTGGATGTGCCATTGGAGTATCCAAGAACTTTTTGCCAGATGATTCCATCTTAGTTGTTATCACATTTGAAAAACTGAAATCTGAAATTTTGGCCGCGTAGTCTTCAGCAAGAGAAATGGCTGAAGAGGTCAGATTGTTGTGAGTTATTGGGGGGTTCAGCTGGTGCATATGCTCGAGGAAGTACGCCATGCCCATTGCAATTCTCAACCGCATTCCCCAGTCCAGGTGTTCAGATTCTTTAACTGCAGGACCAACTGTTGTTAGATATCTGCTACTACCAAATTGAACACAAAGGAAATGAACAATGAAGGGGGAGAGAGAGAGAGAGAGAGAGAGAGAGAGAGAGAGTAAAATGTTCACCCTTCTTTCCCTAGGAGCAGGAACTCAATGTAGACTTAAAAAATGATGTGAAGAGAAGTAGTATCAAAAGATTTACAGGTTCTGAATATTGATGCAGAACTAGTTTCTTTAGTTTGTTGTCTAATTCAAAAGAACAATATGCCAGCAAGTGGGGGAAGCAATGGCATCTTTTGTCATTTCTGTATCCACAATTCCATTTAGATGTATAATTCCACATTCTTATATGTGCCTCTCTTCCTCTCATTTTTCTCGTACCTCTTTTATTTGTTCCTTTCAGATTATACTGAAGACTGAACAATCAATTAATAGCTAAGATTCTCATACCATTGCTGTTACAAGAGAATTTACATTCTGCTGTTATTTATTTTTCTTCATATTCTTATCTTCTCAAATGGAAGTTTATCATGTCATTTGTGCAAGATTATATTTGGTATTGATGGCATTGTTTCTTCAATAGGACACAAGGAAAAAGAAGTGTACTTCGTCAATTTTTCATTGTATAATGTAAGCCAGATGCATATATTTGGAATTGATGACATAGTTTCTTCAATAGAATGAATATTTAGATTCTGAATTAAAGCAAAACTGATCAAGAAGTAGTGAATGGAACTTATGATAACCCATCTCTGTTCTGTCCAACAAAATACCAAATGCTAAGAACTTACTGTGTAAATGTTCAAAGAGTGTCCCATTTGGAGCATATTCAAAAACCAGCATTCTTGTGAAGGGCTCCTCCTCCTCACAATATCCAAGAAGGTTGATAAAATTCTTGTGATTCACTTTGGATAATGTCTCAATCTGAAACATAAATTCTGAAGGAATTAGAATGCCAGACTGCATCATAAACCCATATAGTTAAATGTGATTAGCTCATAGAGTACCTTCTTCCTAAATTGAACTTCTAAATGCCTAGGCCAGTCCTTGGAAGATGTAACTGCTACTGAGGCCACAGCTATTTCAACACCACTGGACAATGTTCCCTTGTACAGTGTGCCAATTGGTGAAGAACCAATTACATTACTGAAATCTTCACAGCCTGCTTCAAGCTCAGATCTCCTAAGCTTTGGCACACCTGAAATGCAAATCTGAATGATATGAGTAGATGGAGAACAAGGGTAGAACATCAACACGTCAGCATGCAACAGAAATATGTGGAGCTGCTTGCTCTTTAGATTCACATGTAAATGGTTCAAAGTTAGAAACCCTCGCATCCTGCACTATGAGGCAGGCACTTGACCATCAAACAACTAACCCAATGGCATTTCTTGATGAAACATAGACCAAATTCTAGTATTCACAAGATATACTACTTCCCTTCTCTCTCTCTCTCTCTCTCTCTCTCTCTCTCTTCTGTGGGGAGGAGCCGGGGGCCAATACTCAACAGGAATACTTCTTTCTGATATGAAAATGGAGTCTTGAGTTTAGAAATCAAAATCCAGTAGCTTGACTAGCTCATTGTCTCAATGGATGACTTGCAATATTTGCTAGGAACAACAAGATGGGCACAGCCAGCCTATCTATCCAAGAGCAATATTAGGTGCTAAAATTGGTAAACATTTGTCATCCGTTAACTAATGCATTCTTGATTCTTTAATTGTCATTAAAAATCCTACAAAATAAATAATAAGTTGAACTTTTCCTCCTAGAAAGAAGAATTACCAGTTATAAATGCTTTCTGAAGCTGCCCGCTCAATCCTGTGGCCCAGGGTTTGACAGTAGCCTTATTAATTTTACAGACATATATGATGATAATGGAAATGACAAATAGAGTACCCCCTATGGCTCCAGAAGTTATTGCAATATTTTTGCTAGAACTATTAGAGGATCTTGAAGCAGCACCAATTGGTGAAGGTGAAGGCGGATTTGGTTCCTGTGGAGATGGAAAAGAATCATTTGCACGGGGAGAAGAGGAAGGCGGATTTGGTTCCGGTGGAGGAGATGGGGAAGGAACATTCACAGGTGGGGAAGGCAAAAGCAAAGATGGTGGTGGCACAAATTTCCCATGTCCAGATTCAGGAGGTGGTGGCGGAAAAAGGAAACGGCTTCGTAAGTATGGTGATCCAATTTCTTGAGGGGCACTGGTCACTTGCAGCTGTCGCTTGTTGATTGCATTTTCAGTTTGAACAGAATTCCTGTCAAAAAATGGGGAAAAATTGTAAGGTAACAGCTAGGAAAAGCAAGGAATCAAATAAAGAAAAAAAGGCAAAAAAACAGGATATGCAAGACAAAATTCATGAAAACACTGAACAATGTATCAGAGCAGCGAACCATTCCCTTCTTAACGTTACGCATTAAGGAGAAGCTTCATCCAATGGTTCAGTCCCAGAGAGCGAAAAAACATCATTAGTGCTACTAAACTTGTCTCAGGTTTCCCATAGACGACCAGAGAAATGTTTTATGATGACCAATAAGAGAATATTCAACTGACATACCACATGGTTGATCTTTTATTGCAAGATGATCCTTTATCTGCAGTCTCTAGTTGGTTTTCATCCACTTGAAATTCAGAATGCGTTTTCAGTTGTTGAATTTCAGGTGATAAGTTGCCGAGAAGGCTGTTATTGTCCAGGAGACTAAAATATGTGCAGAAAAATTGGGTTAATATACTAAGGGAAGCAGAACCTAACCTCCATGAAAATAAAATTGTTTGACATTATCAACTTACAGGATTGTCAGGGAGAGATTGCTGCTAAGATCAGGTGGAAGTGGTCCGGTGACATTATTGTATCCAAAATCTAGCACCTCCAACTCCTTCAACTTTCCAATTCCTTCAGGAATTACGCCGGTAAAAGAATTGTTGCGCAAAATACTGCAGTGAAGCATTAAGCCTTAGGGTTAAAGGCAAAAATTTTTGCAATCAAAACAAAATCTCTGAAAATTGCGGTTGCCTAGATGATACTCACATAGACTTTATGTGAAAAAGGTTTCTGAGATCAGGTGCTAGTGTTCCTCCAAGACAAAGATCTTTCAAGTTCCTGCATGATATAGATTCTTCTTTAGAATCATATGGAGGGTATATCAGCTGGTAATATTATGTTTAAAAGTAACCAATAACTAGAAAATGGAGAGCAAGTGAGCAAAAATAAGAAAAACAAAAAAGGGCCACTAGTGACTCAGTTTTCAAATGTTATTCAAAGTGAACTGATATCCATTAAGTTCAAAATTCAAATCAAAACACGAAACTTTTAAACCAAAGGTAAAACTTGAGGACTCTAGGTAACTAGGTTGCAAAACTTGTATATCACCTGGGAACTTATGGGTTTCCCAGGACAGTAGAGCCTGGTATGATACATTTTGCAAGATATACTAACAATGCTGCAGCCAAAGAAGCGATTAACACTATTTCTTTTTGGTTCATAAGGCTCCCATTGGAGAAGACGACTGTCAAGCCAAAGCTCGTTGGTAGCATTTAACACAACATGTAAAATATTAGCTCAAACAATATAAACATTTCTATAGAAGTAAATAATTACTTTGATCTGATAAAATCTTTGATTCTAGCATGCTAAGTGTAATTAACTACCTAAGGATACTGAAATTCAACGTATCACTCCTCCAAAACTGAAAACCAATAATCAAAACAGACTTAAATTTGCCTTCTAAAACCCCAAAAAGGTATATGTTTTCGTCGTTGACTTCCCTGATTACCTTCAGTAATTACAAATTTAAAAGAAAAAAAAAAAGGAAACTTTACGCTAACTTAAGTATCCATATAAAGAAACAATGGATCCCCAGTCTCAAAACTTCAAAAATTTTCTTCCTTTCCCTTAAATTTTCCCAGCATCAGAAGACAAAAAACAATTGAAAGGCAAATTTTTTTAGCAGAGAAACAGAGAGATACATACAAAATTACAACTTTTCCATCAGAGCACTCAACTCCAAACCAAGGACATGGATCAACAACTCCATCTTCATCCTTCCAGTTCTTCAACGCGCCGTACGGATCACTCACTATTCTCTCTCTAAATTTCAACAACGCCAAACCTACAAAAACACCGCCACCAACTCAAATTTTCTCCACTTTCCCAAGAAACAAACAGAAACCCATTTGTACCTAGATACATACATACCTTCGTCGTTGAGCGACCAACACAAAATAAAGCTCCGGTAGAGCAAAAACAGCAGAAGAACACCAAACCTGCTGAATTTCCAGTTCCTCTTGTCCATGAAAGCTAAAGAAAACTTAACCGACAAGAGGATTAGTATAAGCTGAGCCCAAAACTTATGAAGAGAGAAATCAAAAGCTTCAGATAGGCATTGAACTGAAGAAGCCGAAACTGGAAATATCTGAGACTAAAATAATCAAATAACAGAATAGAAAATAGTAATAATAAAAGGAAGAAGAAGAAGAAGAAGAGAATTTTTCAGAAACTGTGTTCGCTCGTTAGCGAGCTGTTATATTGGACCCAGGGAACAGAGAAGAGAAGAAAAAAAAAAAAAGAAAAGCTTTGGAAAACGCGTACTCTCTCTCAACATGTTAAAAATTTATATTAAAATATAATTAAATAATAAATATATATAAAATTTTTTGAGTAATTTAATTTATTTGTTGAACTAATATATAAATAAATTAATTTAATTTTAATTTAAATAATTTATTAAAGTAGCAAATTTAGGGATTCATTCAATTGCCGGCATTTTGGAATGTTATTGTAAATATAAAAATTAATAAAATATTTTTCAATGGAAAAAAAAATTAAAAGGAAAAAGAAAAAGACAATAAATAAAGTCACGTTGGGTGCATGCAGGGGTAGGGCAACGCAACAATAGACTTGGTCAGTTACCTTTGTGTAAGGCAGGGGGGCCCACTTTGGCCTATAGTTAATTGGATTATTTCTTAATGACGGTTTATGCTATTAATTAAAATCTTAATTATATTATTATTTTTTTTCCGTTGAGATTAAATATTATTAAATTAATTTGGTGTCTTTCTTTGATGTTGCCTTTCAATTTGTGCGAGATTAATTCAATGCAAAAACGGCTAATTGTCCTATTTCATGACCTTAAAATCAACTCATTTTTAACCTTTTTTTGCATGAGAATGCACTTTTTCATGAATTAAATAATTAAATAATTAATAAATATTAATAAAAATAAATAATTTAAACAATAAAAATGAGAATTTTAACTTTTTATCAACTAAAATTCAATTTTATAAAAAAGAGTGAATGTATTAAGATGACATGAAAGAGTGCATCTTTAATACAATATTAGGAGAAAACTTAGTATCACCGGATAAAAACTGATTAAAGGTATTTTAATTATTATTGAATTGAGATGAACGAACAAAAGAAAATGATTGAACCTAGACAGAATCAATAAAGTATAAGATAAGCTTACTTTAATTTTGTCACGACCTAACTTATGGGCCGGACCGACACTAGGATCTAGGCTAGCCTAAAACTTTCGAGGTCCATAGTAAGCCTAATTATTCCTTAACCCAATTCTAAGGCCCATTTTAAGCCCAATTCAAGAATTCAATCGGACAAAACCCAGCCATAATGTGGATAACGGGGAGCTTTTAACTCGTCTGACCTGTAAACACAATATATAACAATATGGGGAGCTCAACTCACCCTCCACATACGCATAATATCATAGAATCAAATGGGAGCTCAGCTTCCTTATCCAATCTAATCATGTATGCATTTAATACGTTTACAGTTCCAACATGGCAATTATAATATAGACCCAAATTAAGTAAGTATTTCTACCACATGCGAAATTATAGAAGTTAGCAAAATTATACAAATTATCACAAACATAAATAGATGACCTGCGAGGGAGAGGGAGGCAGATTAAAACTCAACAAAATATCTCCTGTATCCTAGAAAAATAAGGTGAACAGGAGTGAATGTTCGATTCAGAGAGTAAAATACTAATTTTAACCACAATTTATATAGCTATCTAAAACTAATGTATCATAAAGAGTGGAATAGAATATAATCATAATTTTCATACAAATCACATCATAACAGCAAAAAGGCAATTCAGAGCACTCATACACCTAATAATATTCAAATAGTACATATATGGGAGCTGATACCCTATACAGCTCTCTTAATCCAACCTCTGCCAGCGAGTGTCTCTCAAGTCGGACTTTCGCTTGATAATCCAAATGCGGGGAGCCAGCGAGATCATCTTGAGTCGTACCTACCCCGACTTATCCATAAAGTACCGGGTCCCAGCGAATGTCTCTCAAGCCTCGTCTACCGTCCTATCCATATCCAATACCGCATACCACACGCACGCCAACGCACTCACACTGCTCCAAATTACCATAAACAACATACATGGCACTTCATCAATTAAGAATGCAATATAAAATGTGTCTAGTGTTTAACTACATATATACATATTTATAAGTGATGCATGAGCATGTCTGAATATATAATAATATTGAAATTATAATTAAAATTAATATTTTACTCACAGACTTGAAACGAGGTTACTATGGCGACTAGAAGGAGGAGGAAGGCTGTCCTGACTCACCTGACAAATTTCATTGTAATTATTTAATATATTTGACTCAATACAAGTTTAAAAAAGACCAGAGACATCCTAAGTCGTGCTGAAAATCTGGCTGAGTCTCCCATATATCTAGGACCTACCCAACTTGCAAAATGGCTCAAAATACACTCTATATTCATAAAGTCACACATCCACAACTCAATCACATCACATGGCCTCTCCTGGGCCCATCAAACAGTCAACAACCACATTTGAAAAATTAAAATTTAGTCCCTACAATTACCCTTTTTGCAAAAACTACCCAAATGAGCTCTAAAAATTCTAAAACTTTGCCCCGCTATTTTTAGCAATATTATTAAGCTAATACAAAGGAATTATATTTTTTTTGCAACCTACCATGAATATTTTATAGATTTTTAATCGAAATCAGACACTAAATAATTAAGAAAAAGTAGGGTTCGAGTTTACCTATGCCAATTCCAACCTTGGGGACGCGTCCGAAACGTCTGAAAACGGTGAGATAACCTATAATTTCAACCCAAATCTGAAACTTTTAGCCTGCCTACCTGACCCGAAATTTACAGACCCGAGCAACTATTGAATTTTCCCGAATTGAAGGTACCTACGTGAAGCTCACAACACGGGGGTTAGTATATAATTTTTATAAAATTTTCTAAACTCATTTAATGCTTGAAAAAATACCGCGAAATTTCGCGGGGCCCAAAGGAAAATGATGTCGAAAAAATTTGAAATGGGTATTGCCGCGAAGCTCTCGTGGAGTGGAGCACTCCGGTAATCTCGGATTTTTGGTAGGGTTTACGGTTTTCGAGAAATCTAGCTCAAAAATCAAAATAGGCTAAAACTTTCTGAGCAAAAATAGGATAAACCGCTCAATGAATTTTTATGTTCTTATTATCTATGGAAAGTTCTCGAAGTGTAGATGTGTTTTGGGATAAGACCCAGTTCGATTGGAGGTCGGATTGACTGGAATCGGCCCTGGAAGTCGAAGAGGCACGCTCACGTGAAGGAGACTTTCGCGCAGTTTTCGGCGGTGGGGGAGGGGTGGGGAAGGCCGACGACGACGCGGAGAGGGGTGGGGGAGCGGTGGTCGGCCCGGAGGGAGAGGGAGGAGAGAGAAACGAGAGAGGGAAGAAAGGCGTCGGGGGAAGAGAGAAGGAAGGAGAAAAAAAGAAGAAAGGACCGGTTCGATTCAGAATACCTGAAATTGAATTTTTACTCTACTTTGATACCAAAAACGATACCCAAAAATTTTAAAAAGTTTTTAAAAAACTCACAAAAATTCGTAGGGTCTAAATATATTTTTAATTTTGTCACATGGTCTTTAAATTAATTTTTAAAAATCACCAAAATTTTATATTTTTAAAAAATCAAATCCGGTTTCAAAAATTTTAAAAATTTCAAATAATTTTCTCAAAATTTAAATAAAATAAAATATTAATAATTATCCATAAAATAATAAATTTAAAAATTAGGAATGTTACAAATTTAAACCAACAAAATCTTTTTTTGTAACTTTAAATTTTGATGCAGTAATAATATTAAAAACATTAATTTGAATCGGGTTGGAATTGCTGTGATATCATATCACCTTTAGAATTAAGTTAAACAAACATAGGTGAATGACTGAATTAAAGCAAGAGTCGATGAAGTTTGAGATTAACTTATTTGGGTGCAGACCAAATATTGTTAAAATATTAAAATTAATCAATTAATTAATTAATATCTTTAAATTTATTATTATTTTTAATTTCAAATTATTGACATTAACGAGTAACCATAAGTATAAAAAGGGAAAAAATAAATTTCATTTTTATTAATATTAATAAGTTAAACATTATTTTCTATATAATATAAGTCGTGGGCAATTCATGATACAATGATTAAAAAAAAATACTAATTAATTAATCTTAATATAATTATAATTAATTTTTTAAAATAATAATTATAATTAATTAGTAACATAAGTGTTTTAGCATATATAATTTCCATGTTGTCATGAACATATGATTAATTAGTCAATGGCATCATGAACTGAGTGGACCCACTTGTTTTGCCGTCTTTATGATGCTTTGATTGATTCACATGTGGCATTTCCTATTTTTTTTATTCATACGGAAATGAGCAATTCCTCATTTGGCGTTAAATTTTAAAGTAAAAAAAAAAATATATATATATATATATATATATATATATTAAATATTATTTTTTAAGTATAATAAATATCAAATTAATTTTTCATACTTTTAATTAATTTATTATTAAAAAAATTTATTTAACAATAATACTAAACAGTAAAATTTTTTTTACTCTTTTTATATTTTTAAAATGAAATTCTAGTGTTAAGTTACAAGTAAGTTTAATAAAAAGTTAAAAATTTAAAAATTAATGTTATTTTTTATAATTTTTAATTTTTAAGAAGGGTAATTATTAATTTAAATCTCTAAATTAATATTTAACCTCTTAAAAAAATGTAAATATTAATGAGGTAAAAAGTTAATTTATTTTATTTTAAATACCCAAATAATATTAATAAAAGTTAAAAGTTATAAGATAATAATTATCTCTCGTTAATCTCATACTAAATACTCTTTAAGTGTAACATAGAGTTGATTCATTTATTATATATCATTATGATTGAATACAATGAAAATTTAGGAACTTTTGATTGAATATGTGGAGAAGGGGCAGTAGAATTTGACCAAAAGTCCTTTTACCAAAAGTGAATAATTGTGCCACCCAACTCATATGAGACAGAAATGGGTTGAATATGGAATGTTAATGCCCTCTTTTATGGGTCATCCAAATTAGGAATGAAGTAAAACATGGGTCATCTTCATCTAGTCTTGAGCCATGACAAAATTTCATTCTCATTACCTATCATTTTGAACAAGTCTTACATTACATATGCTACAAGCATAAAAAATTGGGTTTCTAAATATATTATATTATTTTTTTCTTTTTTAAAATTAATTTAATCAAAGAATATTATAGCTTGTATTTTTATTTTATATTATATTACTTATATTTTTATTTTACAGTTAAAAAATGTAATGATAATTAGCTAGATATCAAAGCAAAAGCAATAGCCATTGGTCACAATCTTTTTTGAGAGGGTAAGAAAAATAGTTACCATCTTTGTTGAGCCATTCCAACATAAAAGCTTTTGTGACATTTGTGTTTAAATCACTTGCAAGTGCATGGAAATTTTTTGCACCAACCAATTGCATGGATAAGGCAACCCACTACAAGTCTAAGTCAATAGTGAATTTATTTATCTTGTCTACATCAATAGAATTAAAATTTGTTTGGTAGTGGTTGTTAGTAGCATCAAAATTTAATTTCTCATGTATTCATTTAATTGATTTATTGAATGTTATTTTTTAATTTTTATATTATTAATTATTCATTAAAAATATTTAATAAATAAGCACTGATGTTTAAATCAATAGTATCATATCATTTTTAAAATTATGAGATATCGAATTCAAGTTTTAAAAATATAATTTTTAAATTATTTTTTAAAATAATGATTAGTGATTCAAAATTATAATTATTTTTAATAATTTTTTATTCTTCAATATTTGACTTAACTCTGGAAATTTTAACTGTTTCCATTTGTATAAAGCGGATGGAACATGGCTTGTGGTCGGATCCCCAAGAAATGGGCATTTACTTCTTATTAATGGAAATGGTGGGATCCGAATCCACCAAACTTACATGAATAAGTTGGTTGAATATTTAATTTTCTTATTTATTATTTACTATCAAATGCTTGGATCAGTAGTGTGAAATTTATTTTTAGACAAATTTTACAAGTTTAAATTTTGAAATCATTATTATTACGACGATTTTACTTGAATACCATTTTCGATAAAGAATGAAAACCACGTACTTAAAAAAAAAAATCTTACTTATTTTTATAAAAAAATAATAAATTAAAAATAGAGAAATAATAATAATAATAATAATAATAATAATTTATATTTTTTTTACAAACATTTATCAATATTTAGTAAACTCTTGATAAAATTAATCTTATTGACAAGATGAGAGACTCTCTTCTTTATATTAATCAAAATTTAATTTAAAAAATTTAAATATATTATATCAATTAATATATTATTTCTTTCAATTAATGAATTTTTATTTAATAATACTAAAATTATTTTTAACATTATAAAATTTTAAATTTGAGTTTAAGTTGAAATTAAATTAATAAAGAAATTAAGAAAAAAAAAATCTTTTAGACTTGGACTATCTGGGTTTTGAGTTTAAACCATCAAATCCTGGGCTTCATTTCATAGTCCAAACACCTTAATTGTTATGGGCAAGTCTTTGAGGTTTTATGGATCAAGTTGTTGAGGGGTAAGGGCATGTTTGGCCTTTGGATTCTCTTATACTTTTTTGTCCTCAATGATGAAGAATGCTATTAGGGTAAAAAAAAGAGAAAATTACCATTTATAACTAGGATGGTCATACAACAATCAATCATGAATAATTATGTTTCATGAACCATATGATGATTTCTTTTTATGCCATTGATACATTTGAAAATTTTAAAGAAATTAGTTTGCTATTTTTTTTTTTTACATTGCTTGAATATTAAAATTTACTATCATAAATTATCAAAAAAGATAAAAATAAATAAATAAATAAATAAATAAATAAAGTAAAGATTGATGCTGTATCTTTGATTTTAAGCACATTCTTGGTTTTTAAACTAATGGCTAAAAATGTCATGATCTGATTTTATGAGTCGGACCGACGTTAGGATTTGAGCAAACATAAAGCCTCTGAGGCCCTTAGTAAGTCTCACTATTTTCAAACTCATAACCAGAGCCAAAAGTAAGGTCCAACATGTAAATAAAATAAAATAAAATATTATATTTTTATTTAGGCCAACTCAACCCGATAACTATTAGAAATCAAAACTGGGGGAGCCCAGTTCAACCCTGACACCATCATATATAAACTATTTAATATCATAAAAAAATTTCATTAATTAATACCATAAATACATAACTCAATATCATAGTGTAGTTCTAGTTATTAAACAAATAAATAAGTAAACAAATAAATAAATAGATACAACAACTATTAAAATAAGAAGCATAACCTGCAAAGGAAAAATGCAAGTTAGATTATAAGAAATAAACTCGCTCCTCCTGCAACATGAGAAAAAATTTAAACAGGAATGAGCGTTTCTGTGACACCCCTCATCCATCTACAGTGTAGCCAAGTAAGGCATGTCACACTCGGTGCCGGAGCACCCTATCTTATCTTACTTTATCCCTTTAAAAATTTTGAACTCGTTATATTTTAAAATAAATTAAATTCATATGAGAAACTAACGAAATTTCTCCTAATTTATTACCGTTTGATGTGTCTCGCTATTTACCTGTTTGAAAATTTCAACAATATTTTACAATAAAAATCTCATCCATGCTCATCATAATCATTTCACATTTAACTCTTGTAACTCATTCCATGCTCAATTCATATATCAAAATTTTCAAATTTTCATTAATTATATAATTTACAAACTAATTACATAAATTCACATTATACATGATATACAAATTAATTACAATTCTATAATTTTACATTTCAATATAATAACTAATTATAATGCACAAATACATAATACGACTTTTGTAAGCCCTATCTATATGCATTGCTGAGGAGGTGACAACCTTGTACACTTTTAACACTTCTGTAGATCCGGACTCTAAAATCTCAGTCTAATATCCATTGGGTTTTATTTTCAGTACCTGCACGAAGGAAATAATCCATCGCGCTAAGCATTGCTGCTTAGTGGTGCCATAATATAACAAGAAAATAATATATACAAATAAAAAAAGAAATGAAGCATTATTTGGATACTCAATAATTTAATTTATTTTAACATATATTTCTAGTATTAACCATCTTTTGTTTTAATTTGTTCCTCTTTGGAAGTACTTAATATATAAAATTAATAAAAATACTAAGTTTATATTCATATGGTTATAGAAGGCACATTTATAATATTTATTTAAGTTATACCTATTTTTGCTAATCTTTCATCACTTTACTTAATAATATTTTTATGTGGTTTGGATCATTTCATAATAACTAATATTCTTAATTCTAACGAATTCTTTTCAAGTCTCTCTAACTCATTTATTTAATTTCTAATATTCTTAATTTATTTCATTGCCTAAGTAACCTATGACAGGTTGACTAAACTGGATAAGCGGGTCACTGGGCACTGGACATTGCGGTATCTCGGGCCGTCATACCATGGAACGTGAAATATGGAATGTCAATCACATATGCAATCGATATGGCTAAAAAGCCATGGTAACAGATAATCGAACATACAAGCCATGAAAGCGGGCATAAAGCCATAAATACAAGCATAAATTCTTACACAGTACTGCTCAAACAATACCTTATTGGCATGCTAATCTGACACACATGTCTAGGCAATATATGGACACATTAGTACCATTAAATGTTCATAAGTTTTATTATTTTATTATATGTTTAAATTATAGTTCATAGTATTTTAATTTTATTCATAGTAAAAGCATAAATCTCCAAATCTCATTTTTTTTTTATATAATTTATGCATTCATCATACCATTCACGTTAATTGCAATTCACATTAATCGATTTTCATGTACCATTTGTACATCGAAATATTTTCCTTTCTCTCATGATGAGAGCAATTAACCCATTCACACATTCATGTGATTCATCTAATCATTATAATATTTATATAAATTAGTATTCACATTATTACCTCTCACGTACCAATTTCTATACAAGGTATTATTATCCTATTTGAAATAAAGACGTAAGTCCAAATTATAACTTTATCTCATTTATACTCTAAACAATACATTTATGTTAATTACATTTCATATTTCAAGTTGTATTACTTATGTATTATGTGTCATTGTGTTTACTATTCACCTTACTGGTCATGCAAAATATTAACTTTTTTATAATTAATAGGAATACAAATTCTAAATGTGTGGTAGTACCATATTTTGGGTTATAAACATATTAGCATTAGTTGCCAATAATAATTTAAGTCTTTCTAGATGTATTTCTAAAATTTCAATTTTATCACCTAAGTTTACTGTTCAATTGGACCTATCTACAGTGGGATTTTGACTAACTTTTTTCATCAAAGTTGTTCCTTAATGTCTCTACTTTAATTCTCTTTTTGAATCACTCTATTTGGAGTTTTGTAACTCAAGTTATGGTCAAATTACCATAACTGGTTCATTGACCCTTTTTGGATCTAGAACTAGACAGATTCTGGAGTCCAATTTAGTCTAATTATTTGGGTATGCTACAGTCCTTTTTAGACCTAATATCTTTCATATGAGTTGTTACCTTATGTCTTAGGATCACTCAGGTTCAGGAATCATAATTTTTCTAGTTATGTAGAGTGAATTGTTGCCAAATAACTGACTTGGCTTAATTATTCAGGTCAGTCTTTGTAACCCACATTTGGGTTTCTTACACTCAAACTTTGAGTGAGGTTTCTAAACCAAAATTGTAGTTCTATTTCTTAAGTTTCCATATCAATTTGGCTCATCTCAATTAGAGTTTTCTACTAAAAGTTATGGCTTAATTACCCTTCGGGTGTGAATTGGTCAATTTGTCTAAGTGCTGAAATTTTCAGATTAGGAAGTCCTGAATTCTCCTAGCAATTTTCCAAGTTGCATTCATTTATGGGTTTTGGTCAAAACATCAAAATTATAGTTCTAGGTCTTATAAAGATTTTGGCTTTGGTTTCACTACATTTTCAGTTTTGTAGAGTAAGTTATAGTATTTTTTCCACAACTGGTCGGATGGTCAATATCCAAGATTTTTTGGGCAGTTGTGATTCTAGTAGTTTTATTGGGCTAATTTTAGTTAGCAATTTGATTAGGTTAGGATCAGAACTGAGCTCTAAGTTCTTCATAGGAAATGTTCTCCTATGTCTAAACTTTCCAATGGTTCAAAAATCGGGTCATTCTGACCTTCCTAGAGTGAGTTATGGCTATTTGAAAATTTACTGTTTATATGATCATTTTTCCAGGTCTAGCATATAGTTACCCAGATTCAAGCCAATTTTTTGTCATTTTGGGTTTGGTTTCTGGACAAGGTTTCTGGACAAGGTTTCTTAATGAAAAATGTTATATTATGTCCTAAGTTTCATATTCAATTGATCTCACACCAATTAGAGCAACATAGCTCTACTTATGGTCATTTAAACATACTGGACTTATAGGTCCAGAATTCCTGCAATGAAACAATACTCCCAATTTTCCATTCCACCCAATTTCCAAACTTCACTTCACATTCATGGCACTTCAAATAATCCATAATTGATCTCACAACATCAATTCAGCAACAATTTAACAAATCTCCAAATTCAGAAAATCCTAACTATATTGGCTAAAATTTCAAAATCTAAAAGATTTAATAGCACTAACCTTGATTTTCAAGAGCTCTTCCACTTAAATTCAACTTCAATCAACCCAAAGCACTTGATTCACCTCTTTGGGGCTGTCAACTAAATTTTTCCTCTTCTTTTCCTTCCAAATTCCTTGGTTTTATAGCTGACTTCCTTGTGTTCAATCGTTAATTCCAACTTTTCTTCTCACTTTCAAGGGAATTTCATGGAGGAATGGATGATAAGGAAGCTTGGAGCAAGCTTCAATGGTGGAATTTTGAGAGAGAAGGGAGGGTATGGGATGGCAAAGAAGATAAGGAAGAAAGAAAATTCTGTTTCCTTTTCTTTTTAATAAGATATTTATATTAATTTAAAGTTAAACGGCTTTTGTCTTATTAGGCAATTTAATTTCCAATTACTCATTTTTAAAATTGTAATTTAATTTCATTCTTCCATCCACATTTTCCATTCATATATAATTCCTTTCCAATTATTTAAAATCCATTTCAATACATTTAATTTCATTTAGTTTATGTGATATTTTGGTCAAAAATCAACTCTTTAAGTGAAATGACCAAAATGCCCTTCATTAGGTCATGGTTTGTCTTTACGGATTGACATTGGTTTCCTTGCATTCTATTGTTATCTAAGCCTCAGTAATTCTTCACTTAAGTCTCAAAAATTATTTCACAGGGTTTCTCTACGGGTATAGGGTCGACAACTGTCTTCACAGTCGCTTCCTTTTAAGGTAACCCATCGCTGTGGCTATGGCTCATTTAACCTTTCTCCATTTCATTTCTTCAAATTTTTCCTTAATTTTTATTTTCATTATTTAAGTTATTTATGACTCCTCACTCTAGTTTAAATATAGTTACAGACATTCTGGCTCTCCAGACAGCCACTGGTCACCGGAACAATAGAACATATGGACTATCTGAAATAAGGATGTCACAGTTTCACTCAGAGAGTTTAGATATTGATTATAGATGCAATTTTTATAACTATCTAAAATTAGTACAATCCTACCATGAAATGTACATCCAACACATAAAACAAATAATTCACCCAATATTCATACGAGAAGTTAATTTGGAGCCACTCACACACCCAGTGTATCACACTAATATATATATATGGGAGTTAATTCTCTATACAGCTTTCTTATTTAAATACCTGCTAACGAAATCAATTCAAGACAGACTTTCACTTAATAATCCAAGTGCGGGAGTCAGCGAGATCAACTCAAAACCATACTCACCCCGACTTATCCATATATAAGGATCGGGTCTCAGCAAGTTAAGCTCCAGCCACAACTATCCGTCTTATTTATATCGATATCCACACCTTGCTCACGCCAATACACACATACCGTTTTAAATTATTCTCAGAGCGGCAATCACATTAAATAATAATAATTAAATATGCAGCAACTAAAAATGTCCCTAATATACTAATTATTTATGTGCATAATTAATTATTTATAAAATATATGAGCATGCTAAATATATAATTAATATTGAAATTATAAAAATAATTAATATTCAACTCACAGACTGATTGACCCGATTACAGCTGGTCTGGCTGAAATGAGAAAAAAGGCTGGTCAGCACCAACTGCCTAGACAGACCCATTAACCTCTATTAAATTAATTGACAAAATTAATTAATTAATTTAATTAAAGAAATAAAAATAATTTCCTAAGGTTTTGCCAAAATTTTAGCAGAATCTTCCTTATAACTGGACCTAACCCTCCTACAAGAAAAATGCAGCAACTGTAACACACAGGGCCTTAGGCCCACAACAATAATTATAATGCTTATCCGGAGCCTATAAGAATCTTCATCTAGATCCAATCCTTCAAACTCTAGCTTGATTTTCTAAATCCTCTACAGTCCAATTAATTATTTTCAGCACTTCAAAAAATTATAAAAATATTCTTGGAGCTCCTCTACATCGTCCTTATATTAATCAAAATTATTTTAGCTAATTTTACAAAGCCAATAATATATTATAGATTTAATCAGCTAGCTTAGTCAAGGTAAAAACTATACAACTCGAGTTAGAGACTATCTTTATAAATTCTGCTACCTGGAATATATCTGGAATGTCTGAAAATGCTTGAAATGACTATAAACATGACCTCTTTCAGGATAGTTCATCGGACACCCAAACCAAGCTGGAAACTCGGTCCCAAGTGCAATTGATCGCCGATCCGATTGCATCTAAACGAAGACCAAAAATTGTTTATAATAATCATATAATTATATTTTATTTTCAGGCATAAAAAAATAAAAAATCTAACCAAGCAATCTGAACCATCCGATGATTATCTTTTTCAAATGGTGTCCGATCGGAGCGGGGTAAGTCTCATCTCAAAAGTCTCGATGCTCTGAGTCTATCGCTGGTCTTTGATTGTTGATACGACAGTCGGATCACTGGAAATCTGATTGGAAAGCTCGAAAAAAAAAAAACCCATTTTCTTTCTTCTTGTTTTGCATGAATTCAGTGGCTGCCAGCGGTGAGACTGGTCGAAAAAGCTTCCCCAGGTAGAGGGGAATCGATTGGGGCTAGTGGGGTCACCGAGCACTAGCTGAAACGACTAGATTTTGGTCATAGAATTTCTCTCTCTCTCTCTCTCTCTCTCTCTCTCTCTCTCTCTCTCTCTCTCTCTCTCTCTCTCTATTTCTCTCTCTGTTGCCTATTGCCGTGTGCCACCATCGTCAGGTAGTTGACCTAGCATGGGGGGGATCCATCGGTGTCTCATCGGTGCTACTGCTGGTCGGCCGAAAGGGAAAACGAGAAAGAGAAAGTGAGGGAGCGAATGAAATTGGGAAGCAAGAAATGAAGGGGGGGGGGGGGGTTCTGTGCAATTTTGAAAATCTTTTTTATTTAAACTTTTAATTACGTTGTTAGTCCTTGAACTTTTTGGGTGAATTCAAATAAGTCCAAAATTCTTTTCAATTGGATCCCAAACTGCAAATATGTGTATAATAATAATAATAATAATAATAATAATAATAATAATAATAATAATAATAATAATAATAATCAAATTAATAACAATTAATCAAATCTTAAAACCAAAGCTAACAATTATGCAATAATATATTTTGTTAATTAATTTAATATTAATATTTAAAACTGTAACACCCCTATATACATAGCCTGGTATATTTCACTGTTCCGATGACCGGTGTCGGTCCATACAATTAAGGAGATTAGAATCACATCTAAGACACCTAGATAAGCCCTGAATACAAATAATTATTAATTGCAAATAGTTAAGTATAAATAAGAAAAACAGAACACAAAAGGTTAAATGAGCTGGGAGTCACAGCGATGGGTGACCTTCCCGGGAAGTGACTGCGAGGTCAGTCTTAACCCAAATTTTGAACCAGAAAATGTGACGCTGCTGTCCTTAGGACTATTGGAAACATAGTGGAAAATAGAAAATCACAGAAAAGAGTTGATAAGTAGGTCAAATAATTAGGTCAGTGATCTGGAAGAAATATTGAATTACTTGTAAATTGGATCAGACCGGTGGGGGCTAAATTGGTCAATTCACCCCTAGAGGTGACTCCTGACCTAACTGTCCTATAAAATAGGAGAAACTAAAATTTTTGAATCGAGAATTAAATCAAAGAAATAAGGAAAAATAAAAAAAAATAAAAAGAATTAAAAGTTGAATTGTTACATCACACACATGACAACACATATGATGTCAAAAGTAATTTTAACTTTCCCCAATAATTGACCAAGTCAAATAGCCAATTAATTACATAAAAAAAAAAGAAAAAGAAAAAAATCATTATCTTCCTCCCTCACCACTTTGGTCGGCCAAGCACCCACCTCCCACCTCCATTAAAATACATCCATTAAAGCTTGAACTCAAGCTTGATTTGCCTCACTTAACCCTAATTTCCCCTACAATTATTTCATAAAACCTTGTTATCCCAACTTAAGAAGGAGTTTGAAGAAGGAAAGAAAGGAGAAAAGAGAGAGAATTGAGGATTTGGGCATCAAAGTTTGAGGTTAGTTCTTTCAATTAAAATTTTAGTTTAATACTTGTGTTTTTAGTTCACTTAACCTAGAAATTACTTTAAATCAAAAGAAAACTATCATTGGGGGACTGAATGGGATTTTCGACTAGCCTATAAGGGTATTGAAATTGTAACACCCCTATATGCATAGCCTGGTATATTTCACTGTTCCCGTGATCGGTGTTGATCCAAACAATTAAGGGGATTAGAACCATATCTAAGACATCTAGATAAGCCCTGAATACAAATAATTAGTGATTTCCAGATAGTTAAGTATAAATAAGAAAAACAGAACATAAAAGGTTAAATGAGCCGGGAGTCACACTGATTGGTGAAATTACTGGGAAGTGACTGCGAGGTCAGTCCTAACCCTAATGTTGGACTAGAAATTGTGATGCTACAATCCTAAGGACTATTGCGAACTAGTGAAAAAGAGAAAATCACAGAAAAGAGTTGATAAGTAGGTCAAATAATTAAATCAGGGATCCGGAAGAAATATCGAATTACTTGTAAATTGGTTCAGACCGGCGAGGGGCAATTTGGTCAAATCACCCCTAGAGGCGACTCCTGACTTAACTGCCCAATTAAATCGGAAAAATGAAAATTTCAAAATTGAGAATTAAATTAAAAAACTACTAAAAAAATTAAAGAAAAAGAAAAAGTAAGGAAAATTGAATTATTACCTCACTTTTGCGACATCATGAATGATGTCAAAATTAAATTTTAACTACCCAATTTTTTTGACCAAGTCAAATACACATAATTACACATAAATACAAAAAAAATTAAAAAGGAAAATCACTTTCTTCTCTTCCCATCAACTTGGCCGAGACCCTCCTTCACCCCACCTCCATTGATAACTTTTCATTAAAGCTTGTTTCAAGCTTTTGATCCCATCAATTAACCCTAAAGTTCTCTAAAATTTTTCATAAAATCTTGTTATCTCAACTAGAAAAGAAGATTGAAGAATTTGGAGAATTAGAAATCAAAGTTGAGGTTAGTAAATAAACTTGAATTTTGTTGTTTAATTTCTATGTTTTTAATTCACTTAACTTAGAATTTAATTTAAAATCAAACAAAAACCATTATGGGGGACTAAAGGGAAATTTTGGCCAGCAATAGAGGGAAATGGAATTTCAAGAATTTGATGGAATTAAAGTGTTAATTTAGTTGAATTAAGCATGTAAACAAGATCTATAAACTTTAATTTCATTAGATTACATAATTGAGGAATTAGGGTTCTTAAGCCTCTTGAAATTGGGAGAAAAATAGAAGAAAATGGTCAATTGATGCAAATGACCTTAATTGAGGTTAGAAATAGTCACTTGGGACCAATTGTGATGTTTTGGGATTGGTAGAATTAAAATGCAATTCGGATTAGGTAGGGTTCCTAATCTGGCAGCTTGACCTAGGTCTCTTTTAGGGACCAAAACTGAAAATTTACCAACCAATTTGTGTGAGGAAAATTTAGAATGAAATTAGACACATAAAGACACAATTTTCATTTGGAGACCATGCTCAGAAAATGACACTTAGATAGTGAACAATTAGGTCAAATCCGGGTAATGTGCACTGCCACTATACAAAAATAACTAAATGAACAGTATTTATTCATTTAGCCATAACTTGGGCTAGACAGGTCCAAATGACCTGATTTTTATGGCATTAGAAAGGTATGACATAGCACTACAACTTTTATGAAGAACACTAACCCAAATTCTGCCCATAACCAAGTCATTTTGCCATCTAAAGTTAGTTGTCGAAAACTGCCAGAACCTAAATAAGCCCAGAATTCTGGGTTAAGAACCAATCCTGCTAGCCTTATTCAAATGACCATATCTTGGGCTACAAAACTCCAAATGGAGTGATTCAAAAATGGAATTAAAGATAAGATAATAAGGAACAACTTTGATAAAGGACACTTAGCCAAATTCTCACAGTAATTAGGCCAATGAAATAATGAAAGACAGGGTACAAAAACTAAAAATTTGAAATTATCATTTGGAGACCTAAAAATTGAAGGGGCAACCAAAACCAACAAATTAAGCACCCAAAATGTGGTATGTGGGTGTAATTGAAATTCACATACCTACTAAGCATGAGAAAGTCAACATTTTGACTTAAATAGTGCCATAAATAGTAATTCTGAAATGCAAATTTTTAAGAACATGATTTTAAGCATATTAAGATTAGAATTAAGTAGATATGAATTTATTTATTGGATTTATTATAAGTTGTGATACTGAAACACTGTAAATTATGTGTTTCAATTAAAAAGAATACGGAGAAAGGAAAGGAAACATTGAGTCAAGGCCTAGAGGTGACTCTCACCAGGTTTCTGCACAACATAGAATTTTTCTGTAAATCTTCTTTGGCAAATTGTTTTGAATGAATAAATTGTGACTTATTTGTATTGAAAATTGTGATTTAATGGAACAATATGGTTTTGACCTAAATTGTTGGAAAATTTAGTGGTATGTGATGAATTACAAATAAATGTTTAGAAAATTGTTAAGATAGTTTTGAAACCACAGTGTCATGACCATATATCTGAATGCCTCACTAGCATGACTAGTGGGAAAAAATAGTTTTGAATTCCCTCTCTGGCTGAAGTGTTGAGGTGTGTGCCAGTAGAGAAAGAAATTTGAATGGGTATCCATAGTTTGAGTTAGCTAGACTTGGTATGCCTCATAAGCCTCTGGCTATTAAGATAAACAATATATTAATGGCATGATATGAATGTGTGTTTTTATAAAATTTGTTTTGTGACTTCTGAAGTGAAAAATTATTTGACTAAAATTTTAAATTGGGTTTTGCATCTGTGTACCATGTTCAGTACCATATTTGGATAAGTGTGATTTAATTTATGCTTAAATTAGTATTTTTAGTATGTTGTGCACCACTAAGTCATTGTACTCAGCTATGACTTTAATTGCTGTCGCAGGTAAAGAGACTAGTAAAACAATCGAGTGAGCTTGTAACAACCCTTAAAAAAAAAAAAAAAAAAATTGATTGATGGGAATTGGCGTGTGACAGTGGGTTTTCCCACTGTCACAGCAGCCATTTTAAAAAAAAAAAAAAAAAAAAAAAAAAATTTCAAAAGAAAAACGGGAGGAGGACCCCCCCCCCCATTTCTCTTCTTTCCCTCTCCTTCCCTTTCTTCTTCTTCTTCCTTTCTCCGGTGACCGGCCGGCGACGTCCCAAGCAGCTCCCCACCGGCCGGCGACCCTCCGGCGACCACCAAGACCACCAGAAACGGCGGCAAGAGAGGGAGAGGAGAGAGAAAACGCGCCACGATGGGCGGCTTTCCGGCGCGATTTCGGCTTCGTCCGACGTCCGATCGAGGCGATTCCGGTGGCGTTGGAAAGCTTGTTCCGAGAGCTTTCTTTTGACACCAATTTTGAAGCAAATGGAGGTCGGATGAGTGAGATATGGAGGAGAGAAGTTTCGGGTTTTTCAAGCTTTTTCGTCAGATCTACGACGATCCGACCGTTGGATCGACGATCCGAGACCACATATGGACTAAGGAAGAGGAGAGGAACATGGTGGTATGGCCGATGAGCTATGGAGATGGTTCAACTTCGAGGCTTCCTCATAAATTTTTGGAATTTTGAGACACAGATAAACTTCGGATAAGACAATTTTTATTATTTCTCTGTCTGTTGAGCATAAATTCAATGTTTCTTAAACAGGAAAAATTGGAGAAAAATTCTAAGAAAAATATATGATGAAAGTAAAATTATTTGGAGATATTCTATGGTGTTAGTTGAATTTTTGGGTGATCGTAGAATATTTTTGAGAAATATGGATGGATTTTAGTTATATTTTTAGCATGTGGGCATATAAGATTAATTGAAATTAAGATAATTAAATTTTATATAATTGGTTGAAGCTTGAGGATGGAGGTTTAAATATGTGAATATTTAATTGGGTTGAATTAAGAATATGTTAAGTTGGAAACTTATGGAATAGACTAAAAATCTTGAATAAAATATTCATGGTTGATTATAAAATTAAAATTCATTTTGCAATAGCCTTATAATATTATTAAGGACCATGGCAAAATTTTAGAATTTTTAGAGCTTGTTTGAGTGGATTTTTGAAAAATGTCAATTATATGGACTAAAGCGTAATTTTTAAAATTTTGAGTATAGTCGATTTGGAGGGCCCGGGAGGGGCCATGTGATATTAATGAGATGTGATTGTGGAAATTGAGAATTTAGAAGTGTTATTTGAGCCTCTTTGCGGGTTGGGTAGGTCCTGTATAGGAAACTCTGGGATTTCCAGGCATGAATTAGGTCTATTGCCTCTTTAGAGTTTTATTTTGAGTTAGTACTAATAAATTTATAATTTAATTATTAGGTGATCGAGATCAACTATTTTCCTGCATCCAGCAGCCACAATAGTCGACGGTGTACTGTGAGTAAAATATTAATTTTAATTGTAATTTCGATATTATTATATGTTCAAAATGCACATGCATCACTTATATGCATATATTTATGTAGTTAAACTCTAGGCACGAATTATGTTGCATTCATAATCATTAATGTGCCATGAGTGTTGTTGTGGTAATTTGGAGCAGCGGTGTGCGTGCGTTGGCGTGCGTGTGATGTGGTGTGGACTATGGATAGGACGGGGTAGTCACGGCTTGAGTTCTTTCTTTGGGACCGTTCCTTGAGGGGTAGTCACGCTTGAGTTCTTCAGGACCCTCGATTTGGTATTTAAGTGGAAGTCAGTGAGTTCTTCACGGCACCAAAGTTGGATTTAAGAGAGCTGTATAGGGGATCAGCTCCCATATATTATGATTGATGTTACAGGGTGCGTGAGTGCTCCAAATTGCCTTTTTGATGTTATGATGTGAAAATATTGTGTATGTTGCATTTTACTCTACAGGGTGCATTAGTTTCAGATAGTTATAGAGATTATGGTTAAAATTGATATTTTACTCTGAGTCGAACGCTCACTCTGTTCAAAAATTTTACAGCCACGGGAGGAGTTATTTTCTGAGCAACCTGTTTTCTTCCTCATGCAGTTTAACGTCAATTATTTAATTGTTTTACTATCTTTTCTAAATTAAAAATCTAGAACTCCGCATGTGTTAGAAATAGAGTGGACCTTGGTAGAGGTTGTGTGAACTTAAATTTTTAAGATTAATAAATGAAGATTTGTATGGTATTTAAACAGTTTGTAAATGAGGTAACAGGGTTGAGCTGGCTCCCGATTTTAGTTTCAAAATTTCAGGCTAAGTTGGCTCGAAATGAAATTATAACGATTTGATTTAAATCATTTTATATGCATATTGGGCCTAAATTGTGGGCACAGTTATGGATTTGAGGAATAGTTAGGCTTACTACGGGCCTCGGGGGCTTTAAGCTGGCCCAGGTCCTAGTGCCGGTCCGGCCAATAGGTTGGGTCGTGACAAATGTGGTATCAGAGCTTAGGCTCTAGGTTCATGGGAAATAATATAATTAGGAGTGTAAAAGGAGTCTTGTTAGGATGTTACATGCGGAGTATAGGATTCTGTTTTGTCTTTTCTGTATCTTTGTTTCTAGATTCTGCGTTATACCTCGGGAAATATAAAAGTTCCTCAATTAGTGTCTTGATTTTCGTGGAGTACATAGAAATGTGAAATAGAGTTAGTAGACATATGAGGTCTATCATGAGGATACGTACTCCAAGAAATGCTATGTTTCTGTCTGTATGGGTTTAAATGGTGTGCCCATTTCGTGCAAGGCACGAATACATAAAGGTGAGTCTTGAAAATCTGATTACCCTAGATAAGGATGAGGATACCACTGCTGGCAGTCATCAGTAGATGACCCAGTCAGAATAAGTTTGTGATAATAAAAGATTCAAGAGAGATAAGAAATTGGGAGACCTAGTCTGTCAGGACGTATCGTAGTAACTATACAATGTTCTCGATATCTGTTCTGTAAGCTGCAGATTACAGTACCGACATGGGATTATTGTGTAGAGCTGCGTACTTCCCTGTAGTGCTTATGATGAGGATGTTGCAGGCAGTCTCTGTTTTGGTACAGTAATACCAGAACAGAGTTCTATATCTGCAGAGGAGTTGGAAACTCTTGATTAGGGGTCTAGAGTTAGAATATTGAAAGGTCACAGTTGGGTGATAACTAGAGTCAGTGACTCAGTTACCCCAGCATGAGCTAGAGTTACAGTAAAAGTTGCCATCAGACCAGAGGTTTCGGACTAGTTGCAAAGTAAAAAAAAAAAAAAAAGTGACACCTATAGAGTGAGACCATCTAGTCTTCGGTATGGAATTTTGGATGATTTTTGCAGAATGACAGACGTTTTGCTTAGAACTTAGTGAGAATAGAATACCTTGTGTGTATTAGCAAGATGTAAAGTGCAACCCTACTACCTAGGGAAGGTCGAAACTATGAATTGAGGATTCACAGAGATATGATATGATAGGAGAGTCATTAATTTGACATGGTTTGGGCAAGGTGGTAAATGTAGTACCTTTGTTGCAGCAAGTTAGGGTGTAGTCCTATCTTTTCAGAAGGGATCGAAAGTTATTACTAATAATGGTGACCAACCAAATAGTGCCCCAGATGGGACTGTAGAGTGTGGTAGAGAGTAATTGGCTTGGGTATCCTGCAGAGGATACAAGTTCCATTATAGGAATCATATATAATTAGATCATGATGGATGTAAATCCTTTGAATTGGATGACAGGTTTGGGTGCCCGGAATCTTAAGTTTTGGCTAGTTGAGTAAACATGGAAAATAATAATAATAATAAATAAAAATTACTGCAGAATCAGTTCTCGAGGTAGTAAGGGTATTATGTAAGCTAAAGGATAAGAATAGAAATCATACGATAAAAGTATGACTGTAATTTCCTGAGTTCCTTTCTAACTTCATATTTTTCAAAACAATAATATAATCTAATTATAATAGTATTAAGAGTAATAAATTAGCGAAGATAAATCATAGAAGGCCAATGGATAAAGAAAGTGCAGAATAAAAGTTTGGACAATTGATTGCAGATGCAATATAATTTAAATGCCAGTGGGAGTACTAGCTAAAGTGATCAAAGGACCAAATCTGAGTAGCACAGATATGTGATAATGTGGTAGAGACTCTGGAAGATATAGTTAGCAGGTACAGCTGTCATGTTAGGAAGAAGAATGGAACCAGGGATAGAATAGTCAAGTTCTATTTTGGGTAAGACAAAGGAAATAAATGAAAGGACAACCTGAAGGACGCGTAATAAAAGGAACAAGTTAAGATATAGAGTAGGCTAAGTGTTATTATTGGCAAGGTGAATGACAATGATGGAGAACCCAAAATGGGACCATATTAGTGAGAACAGTGATGGAGGTATGGAATACAATAATAATGAGTAAATGCTTGAAGGTGTGCGATGGTATTGCGGACTACCTAATTAGGTAGAGAAAAAGAAGTTAGTAAATAGTAAGTTGAATAAAAGTTAATCTAAGGGATCAAATAAGTATGATGAGAGGAAAAGAATGATAGATAATGACACAGAGGCTTTAGGTTAGACTTTTGAGATAGTGAGAAGGTAGTTAGAGGTTCGTTATGAATGTCAGGCAAGCGTCTTTAGTGTGATCAACAGAATCACTTTGTAGTGAAGCAATAACGACAGGACAATAGTAGGGGTAGAACGAAAAGTGACAAGTCTGGGTGGTTATAAATCACTAGAAAGTTCAAGGATCAAATTAATGACCATAGATAAGGGTGAAATTGGTGTTGGAAGAATTTATTAGTGAGAGAAATCTTTCAGGAATCAACAAAAGTTTAGGGCACAATATAAACTATGATAGATATGAATCATAGGTCGAGTATAAGTAAAGTTAATAAATTATAAAATATTATGTCAAGAAGGAAAATGGTACGGTAAAGGGTTAATGCAGATGATATCTTATAGGTAGAGCACAATTGTGCTAAGAGATGATGAAATTTGAAGAGAAAGACCAAGAAACATAGATTAAACGTTATTATATGGACAATCGGGCGTAGTTGAATATAAGAGGATATTTTTCTTTCTTTTCAAGTTTAGTTTGTGCTATTGGTTCTAGAGGGTTATATAAGGAACGGAGACAGAGTCAAGGAGACCTAGTTATTTGAGAGTTTGGTAGGCACCAATTCATATACAATTTCGTGATATGAGAATGACTGTAAGTGCATACCTAGTGTTAAGTATGAAAGGACGATCAGAGTAATAACAGGAGTCAAATTGAGTTAGCTACTAAGGCTTGTGACTATTTTAAATTATGAGCTGGAGAGAATACTAATTGTGAATGAGTTACAGCGAATGAGATTGTTGCTAATAGGAAAAGATGAAGCTGAAGTTTGGAAAGCTATGGGCAGTATATGTGATTTTATTAAGGAGAATGAACATGTGAAGTATTTTATTTAGGATTAAGGCATGGCACACATTTCTCACAGCCGTGTTAGTTCAGATGGAACTTATAGTTTCAAGGGCTCATATCCATCTAGGATGTGTAATTTCCTACTAAGAGAGGTAGGGAATGATAATGTTCTGATAGTTAAATTGGTAAAAAGGGGATGCAAAAAAAAAAAAAAAAGAATTTTCTATGGTTAATTATAAGTGTTACAAAAGGTGAAGAATGTGCTGGTAAGAGAAAATCGTAAGGTTAGAATTCCCAAAGTAATAGAACTAGTAACTAAGAAATAAAATGAAAGTTAAAGTTGATGATGGGATGGACATCCTTGAAGGAAAAAGGTGTAAGGGTGAAATAGGACTAAAATTAAGGAATAAGTACAGCAGGTTGAAAAGATATCAACAATACCAAAAAAATAGGAAAAGGAAAGTGGATAAGATGCAAAGGACAGAAAAAGAGCTCGATAGAGCCAGTTATAATGATGAGGATAAGGAGGAATAGGTATGCTAGGAACACACTAAGAGACGTTTAAAACAAGTTATTATGAGATGATAGATTAAAGGAGTAGTAGAGCCTCGATCTGAGTGCTAATGTGTCAGAAGTAGGCCACATACTAAGAAGCTATAGGAAGAAGTCTAGATATTTATATTCCAGAGAAGGAGTGAGAATTGATAAGTCGCATGGGTTGAGTTGTCAGAGAATATAAACACTTTTGTTACCTAGAAGGAGAGACCCAGTTTACTTTCCAATATTGATAAATGATACACTTGGCCCTTGGAGGAGACTCTACCTGACTAGTTACATAAGATCGATAGAGGTTGGTCTAAGTACCTTAGTAATGACACAAGAGAGATTAAAAATTTAAAGTATAATGGGAGTGAGAAGATTTATAGGTTTTAACCACTGAAGTCATAAGAAGAGTGAAGATCTCGAACAAGATGCCTAGATTAGGTGCTACAGGAAAGCTACTCATAGGATATCATGGAATAAGGAACATAAGTTATGTCATTGGGGAAAACAGAGATTATTAAAACAAAGGAATGATGGTAAGTCACCAAGAGACATGTTGGGGCGTAATAAAAGTGAGGTAAGCACTAAAGTTGATTGAAGTTATGAGACATCAAGTCAAGAACAGTGAGATATAGCGAATACTTGAAATGTCAGAAGAATGGTCAATGAATAGCCAAGAGATAAGAGCATCTCTAGATAGAGATGAAGACAAATAGGACACCATAGTAGAATAAGAGAGTAATAGAATGTCATATATAATGTACAAAGAGTTTGAAGAATAAATGTTTTACCAATCTGCAAAGTGGAGGAGTAATGATTGCACTTGTTCTGATAATCTTCTTTTCCATATCTCTGGTTTATTCGAAAATTCGAGGACGAATTTTTCTTAAGGGGGGAAGAATGTAACAACCCTTAAAAAAAAAAATTGATTGATGGGAATTGGCGTGTGACAGTGGGTTTTCCCACTGTCACAGCAGCCTTTTATATAAAAAAAAAAAAAAAAAAAAAAAAAATTTCAAAAGAAAAACGGGCGGCGGCCCCCCCCCCCCCCCCATTTCTCTTCTTTCCCTCTCCTTCCCTTTCTTCTTCTTCTTCTTCCTTTCTCCGGTGACCGGCCGGCGACGTCCCAAGCAGCTCCCCACCGGCCGGCGACCCTCCGGCGACCACCAAGACCACCAGAAACGCGGCAAGAGAGGAGAGGAGAGAAAACGCGCGCGCCAATGGCGCGGCTTTCCGCGCGATTCGGCCGTCCGACGTCCGATCGAGGCGATTCGGTGGCGTTGGAAAGCTTGTTCCGAGCTTTCTTTTGACACCAATTTTGAAGCAAATGGAGGTCGGATGAGTGAGATACGGAGGAGAGAAGTTTCGGGTTTTTCAAGCTTTTTCGTCAGATCTACACGATCCGACCATTGGATCGACGATCCGAGACCACATATGGACTGAGGAAGAGGAGAGGAACATGATGGTATGATCAGATCCGGCAAATGTCGTCGGTGATCGGCGCCACCGGCCACCGCGGTGGTGCGATGAGCTATGGAGATGGTTCAACTTCCGAGGCTTCCTCATAAATTTTTGGAATTTTTGAGACACAGATAAACTTCGGTAAGACAATTTTTATTATTTCTCCGTCTGTGGAGCATAAATACGATGTTTCTTAAACAGAAAAATTGGAGAAAAATTCTAAGAAAAATATATGATGAAAGTAAAATTATTTGGAGATATTCTAGGGTGTGAGTTGAATTTTTGGGTGATCGTAGAATATTTTTGAGAAATATGGATGGATTTTAGTTATATTTTTAGCATGTGGGCATATAAGATTAATTGAAATTAAGATAATTAAATTTTATATAATTTGTTGAAGCTTGAGGATGGAGGTTTAAATATGTGAATATTTAATTGGGTTGAATTAGGAATATGTTAATCGTTGGAAACTTATGGAATCGAGTAAAATTCTTGAATAAAATATTCAGTGGTGATTAGAAAATTACAATTCATTTTGCAATAGCCTTATAATATTATTAAGGACCATGGGCAAAATTTTAGAATTTTTAGAGCTTGTTTGAGTGGATTTTTAAAAATGTCAATTATATGGACTAAAACGTAATTTTTAAAATTTTGAGTATAGTCTGATTTGGAGGGCCCAGGAGGGGCCATGTGATATTAATGAGATGTGATTGTGGAAATTGAGAATTTAGAAGTGTTATTTGAGCCTCTTTGCAGGTTGGGTAGGTCCTGTATAGGAAACTCACTGATTTCCGGCATGAATTAGGTATCTATTGACTCTTTAGATTTTTTTTTTGAGTTAGTAATTTTAAATTTATAATTTAATTATTAGGTGATCGAGATCAACTATTTTCCTGCATCCAGCAGCCACAATAGTCGACGGTGTACTGTGAGTAAAATATTAATTTTAATTGTAATTTCGATATTATTATATGTTCAGCATGCCCATGCATCACTTATATGCATATATTTATGTAGTTAAACTCTAGGCACGAATTATGTTGCATTCATAACTGTTAATGTGCCATGAGTGTTGTTGTGGTAATTTGGAGCAGTGTGCGTGCGTTGGCGTGCGTGTGATGTGGTGTGGACTATGGATAGGACGGGGTAGTCACGGCTTGAGTTCTTTGCTGGGACCCGTTCCTTCGAGGGGTAGTCACGGCTTGAGTTCTTCGCTGGGACCCTCGATTTGGTATTTAAGTGGAAGTCCAAGCTGAGTTCTTCACGGCACGAGTTGGATTTAAGAGAGCTGTATAGGGGATCAGCTCCCATATATTATGATTGATGTTACAGGGTGCGTGAGTGCTCCAAATTGCCTTTTTGATGTTATGATGTGAAAATGTTGTGTATGTTGCATTTTACTCTACAGGGTGCATTAGTTTCAGATAGTTATAGAGATTATGGTTAAAATTGATATTTTACTCTCTGAGTCGAACGCTCACTCCTGTTCAAAAATTTTTACAGGCCACAGGAGGAGTTATTTTACAGAGCAACCTGTTTTCTTCCTCGCAGGTTTAACGTCAATTATTTAATTGTTTTACTATCTTTTCTAAATTAAAAATCTAGAACTCCGCATGTGTTAGAAATAGAGTGGACCTTGGTAGAGGTTGTGTGAACTTAAATTTTTAAGATTAATAAATGAAGATTTGTATGGTATTTAAACAGTTTGTAAATGAGGTAATGAGGTTGAGTGGGCTCCACGATTTTAGTTCTCAAAATTTCAGGCTAAGTTGGCTCGAAATGAAATTATAACAGTTTGATTTAAATCATTTTATATGCATATTGGGCCTAAATTGTGGGCCTGGTTATGGATTTGAGGAATAGTTAGGCTTACTACGGGCCTCGGGGGCTTTAAGCTGGCCCAGGTCCTAGTGCCGGTCCGGCCCATAGGTTGGGTCGTGACAGAGCTGCCGAGGATCATAGTACTACCTTTGGATCTTTTGTCGGGTATTACATAATACCCTCATTGTACATATTTATTTTGATATATGTGACTGTATGTACATGTTGCAAATTAGTCTTGATCAATTGTACAAAACTTGTAATAAAATATTTTGGATTTTCTGATGTAAATTTAGATTGATGAATGTAAATCAATTTTTCTTTACTAGAATGTAAATGAAATTATTCAATGTTATTTTTGAAAATATTTGAGTTGAGAATTATGAATTGTGGAAATTTACATTGAATTGTGGAGATGGAGTAAATTTATACTGAATTGAGTTGTGTTGGTGGTTGATTTTGATGAAGTGAAATATTTGGAAGTGTTTTCTACGGGTCAAAATTTCTGATTTTCTCAATTACAGTCGGCACTCTGCCGAAATTTTTTCAAACCATATTTGGATAAGTGTGTTTTAATTTATGCTTAAATTAGTATTTTTAGTATGTTGTGCACCACTAAGTCATTGTACTCAGCTATGACTTTTTATTGCTGTCGCAGGTAAAGAGACTAGTAAAACAATCGAGTGAGCTGCCGAGGATCATAGTACTACCTTTGGATCTTTTGTCGGGTATTACATAATACCCTCATTGTACATATTTATTTTGATATATGTGACTGTATGTACATGTTGCAAATTGGTCTTGAGCAATTGTACAAAACTTGTAATAAAATATTTTGGATTTTCTGATGTAAATTTAGATTGATGAATGTAAATCAATTTTTCTTTACTAGAATGTAAATGAAATTATTCAATGTTATTTTTGAAAATATTTGAGTTGAGAATTATGAATTGTGGAAATTTACATTGAATTGTGGAGATGGAGTAAATTTGTACTGAATTGAGTTGTGTTGGTGGTTGATTTTGATGAAGTGAAATATTTGGAAGTGTTTTCTACGGGTCAAAATTTCTGATTTTCTCAATTACAGTAGGCACTCTGCCGAAATTTTTTCAAAATTTGTGAAAAAATAAAAAATGGTCAAAAATTTTACCTAACTCTTAAACTTCGATTAAACGTTTTTAATACCTATTAGAAATGCTTACCACCTTCAAAAAGTAAGAAAATTATTTTTAAAATCTCTTGTAGTGTATTTAATGGATTATCGGTAGGTGAAGTTCGGTAATTCATTAGGTATACTACGGGATCATGTTATGCCTTACAGAAGGGTAAGGTGTGACATGTTTTAGTGGTATCAGAGCAAATTTTTAAAGTATATTTTGACTTATGAATTTTTATATTTTCTTTGATAAGTATAACTGCTCAATGTCCTTATTTGATACATATAGTGATTACATTATAAATATGAACTAACGGAGGGAAATCTCCTTGTGTTATTTGTTTAGGAGGTATAATACCCTCGAATTGAAATGGAAAAAGGGGACCACTTAGTTGAATAATTTGTAGAGGCTGAGGCACAAGGGGAAGCCCCAGCCCTTCAAAATGTAAGTGGTTTAGTGGCACTAACCCCACAAATTCCGTAATTTCCTGCACAATTTGCTCAGCAGATGGCTATGATATTTCAACAAATGGCTGGGAGCATGCCTACTCAAGCTCCACTTCAGACACTGGTGGTGCAACCTCATGCTCCAGCCAGACAGTATGATAAACTACTGAAGTTTGGGGCTACAGAGTTTAAGGGTACAGTGGACCCTTTGGAGGTAGAGCAGTGGTTAGAGAGAATGGATAGAGTGTTCAAGAAGCTGCACTGCATAAATGAATTGAAATTTGAGTATTCAGTGTCATTACTATAAGGGGATGCGTATGATTGGTGGAAAACCATCCCCCATAGCTTGGTAGAACCCCCAGTACTGACATGAGACGACTTCATCAGAGAATTCAGACAAAAGTATGTCCCCGATGCCTATGTGGACCAGAAGTTGCAAGAGTTCTTAAGTTTGAAACAAGAAAGCAGATCAGTGGCGGAATATGAAAGGGAGTTCTCCCGCTTAAGTCACTATGTAGGGAGTCTCCTATCTACCAGCAGAGAAAGATGTAAGAGGTTTGAAATCGGTTTGAAGTCCAGTCTGAGGATGCAAGTGGTTGGATCAGACATAATAACTTCTATCACACCCTACCCCTCTATAAGGCATAACATGATCCCGTAGTATACCTAATGAATTACCAAACTTCACCTACTGATAACTCATTAAATATGCTACAAGGGATTTTAAACCTTTTCTTATTTCTTTTTACAGTGGTGAGCACTTTTGACAGGTGTAAAATTTTTTTTTTTATCTGAAGTGAACCAATTAACAAATCTGAAGTACCAATAATTTCTATAAAAATTTTGGCAGAGTGTCATCTGTATTTTGAATAAAATAGTTCTTCAAAAACCTGTAAAAAGCACTTCCAATATATTTCTTCAATCCCAAACTCCAATAATAGTTCAACACAATAAATTTCTCAATATTTGTCAACTCAATTCAACATCAATTTTCAGTATTTTCAAAAATAGACTACAAAATGACTGGTGATGAATAAATTGTGATTTATTTTTACTGTAAATTTGTGACTGAAATGAATATTATGCTTTTGACCTAAATTGTTGAAAATTTAATTGTATGTGTTTGAATTGTCAATAAATGATTAGAAAAATGTTAAGATAGTTTTGAAACCACAGTGTCATGACCATATATTTGAATGCCTCACTAGCATGCCTAGTGGGAGGAATTAGTTTTGAATTTTGAATTCCCTCTCTGGCTGAAGTGTTGAGGTGTATGCCAGTAGAGGAAGAAATTGAATGGGTACCCATAGATTGAGCTAGCTAGCCTTGAGATTCTTCATAAGCCTCCGGCTATTAAGATGAATATTGTACTGATGGCATGATATAACTATGTGTTTTTATGAAATTTGTTTTGGGACTTCCGAAATGAGATTATTTTGACTAAAATTATAAATTGTGTTTTGTATTTGTTTTTCATTTTTAGTACCATATTTGAATAAATGTGATTTGATTTATGCATAAGATTTTATTTTAGTATATTGTACACCACTGAGTCATAGTACTCAGCGATGACTGTTTGCTATCGCAGATAGAGAGACTAGTAGAGCAGCGGAATGAGCTGCTGAGGATTTCAGAGCTACTTTTGGACCTTTTGTCGGGTATAATTTTATACCCTGATTTTACATGTTTATTTTGATGTAATTGACTGTATGTACATTTGTAAATTGGTCATGAACAGTTGTACAGATTTTGTAATAATGTTATTTTAGATTTTCTGATGTAATTTACACTGATGAAAGTAAATTAATGTTTTTTGAATGGAATGTAAATGAAAACTATTTAGTATTATTTCTGAAATATCTGAGTTGAAAATTGATTTAAATTGTGGAGATTAGGAAAAATTATGTTGACTTGAGTTTTAATGGTGGTTGAGATTGGTTGAAGTGATATATTTAGAAGTGTTTTCTACAGGTAAAATTTTTTGTTTTTCTCAATTACAGCCGGTACTCTGCCGAAATTTTTCTAAAATTTATGGAAAAATAAAAATGAACAAAAATTTTATATAACTTTTAAACTTCAATTAAATATTTTTAATGTCTGCTAGAAATGCTCACCACTTTCAAAAAGTAAGAAAATTATTTTAAAATTTCTTGTAGTGTATTTAATAGGTTATCGGTAGACAGAGTCGATAATTCATTAGGTATACTACGGGATCATGTTATGCCTTACAGAAAGGTAAGGTGTGACAACAACTAATTGTTTCAATTGAAATTAGACTATTAAATAATTTTATAAAATATGCTTAAAAATAATATTAAAAATATATAAATGAAAGTTTTCTAAAAATTATAAATTAGTCAGATAATATTAAAATAATATTTAGTTACTATAAAAAAATATAAAATTTATATTTTAAAAAATTCAAGTTATTACAAAAAATTTTAAATGGTTTGGTTTAAAATAATAATTAATTATTATTATTATTATTATTAAATACTATAGAAGTTATGTTTATAGTTATGAAATTTTGAATTTAAATATGATTAGAGTCAAATTTATTTAAAAATAAAAATCTAACACCAATACCAACCTAAAAAAGGAAAATATTCAAATATATGTTTTTATTATTTTTTTAAAGAAGTAAATGCTCCTTCAAGTCTTCAAGGTCAAACTCAATATGTTAAATGGCTAATGATTGTTTTCTCATTTAATTGTGATTACAATTTAAATTTAAAAATTTATAATTTAAAAAAAATTAATATTATTGAGCTAAAATTAATAACTAATAAATTTTATGAAGTTAACCTTTCTTTGAGTAGGTACTAATAATTATCTTTCATCATCAATGAGTTGTGTTTATGGTTGTGTTTTAAATAAGCAAATTTGAAGGGTAATAGAGTAGGAGTGAACATTGGAACAGAATTGAATTGAAATTGAGATAACACCAAATTTAACTAAAGTAAAAAATATTTGACCAGTTATCCATTACAATTAAATTAATTGTAAATAAAATATATATTTTATATTATTAATTAACTAATTAAATTTTATTCAAAATATAATTTAATATTAATAAGAGAATAATTAACTATAAGTTAAAATTATTATTAAATTATAAAAATAATATATTATTAATAAAATTATAATTAATGCATTAATTTGTTAAATTTAATTATTTCGATTATCAAATTAGAGGTAATCGAATTAATAATTAAAAATTGAAATTTTTTATAATTATTAATAAAAAATTAAACTTATTTTTATTAAAATAATCAAGTAATGCACACCCCTAAAAGAGTCATCAAAACTTTTAATCATATTTTTATCTTTACAAATTATGATGAGAGTATCTTCAATCAACTTAAGCATATTCAAATTAAATTAATTTTTTATATTTATGGTAAGCGATATCTTTTATTAATTTATTAGTACTAAATTAAATTATCTTAATTAGTTATTTCATAAGTGTAACTTTTTATATCAATCTCATGCATTTAAGATATTTAAATAATAAATAATAATAAAATATTTTATTTAAAAATAATAATATTAGAGTGTTTTTCAGTAGAATTAAACCTCAATAAGAAATAATTTGAAAATGTTTTTCAGATTTTTATTTTATTAATTGAATTAATCATGTTAAATCAATTATATATTATTTATAAATAATCAAATAATGCAAAAAGAGTCATCAAAATTTTTAACTATATTTTTATCTTTACAAATTATGATGAGAATATCTTCAATCAACTTAAATTCAAATTAAATCCATTTTTTATATTTATGGTCAGTGATATCTTCTATTAATTTATGAGCATTAAAATTAAATTATTTTTATGAGTTATTTTATAAGTGTAACTTTTTACATCAATCTTATGTATTTAAAATATTTAATTCATAAATAATATTAAAGTGTTTTATTTTTTAAAAAATAATATTAGAGTGTTTCTTAGTAGAACTAAACCTCAATAAGAAATAATTTTAAAATGTTTTTCAGATTTTTATTTTATTAACTGAAAAAAAGTTTTTCAGATTTTTATTTTATTAATTGAATTAATCATGTTAATTCAATTATATATTATTTATAAATAAGTTGTTGATATTCTTAAACTGAAAGTTTTAGAATCATTTTTAAGAAGAATCTTGAAAATGGTAAATTGATATATTTTTAGAGTGAATTGATATATTTTTAGAGTTATAAAATTTTAGAATTTAAATTAAATTTAAATAAAAAAATGGTCTTATGTTGAATGTTCTTTGTCTATTATATTGTATGACTAATTTATTATACTTCATTTTTTATATGTATTTTTTTAATGTAATATAAATTTATTTTCTTTGACAAAGAAAAGAGATAAACACATATAATCAAAGTAATTATACAACTAAATTGTAATATATTTTCCTTGAAATTTCCATGATTTCCTAAGTACACCTAATTATAGGCAACAAATTCAATTAAAATGTCCTAAATGGTATCATCATTAGGAAAATAATACAAGTTTCACAAATAATACTCAATAACAAACCATTACAATCTTGTTGCTAAGTCTATAAACATCTAACAAATAGAATTAAAACCCATCAAATATTTCCATTTCCATAACTTAAAAAAGAAAAAAGAAAAAAGAAAAAAAAAACTGCTAATACCATTCTATTATTTTCTTTTCCTCTTTCTTATTGTAAAATTGAGGGCTATATTGTCAAGGTAGCTGGTCCACCGGAAAACATAGGCCACACCTAATCATGCCGTTCACATTGCAAGATGTGCAAGTTCTAAACCCGACTTCTCCGAGTAAATCTCATGGCTGCCATTGCACTGTTCACAGAGAACAAATCTCAGCCCTGTTTTCTACAAACGGTAACCCACCAATCAGCTTCCTCAATTCTCCACTTTCATTCATCTCCTTGATCTCCTTGGCCCCACCAACATGTTTGCCTCCGATAAAAACTACAGGCAAGCTCACCTTTTTGGACCCTGAGATCCTCTGTAACTCGTCTAGGTACCTACTATCTATGGACAAATCTCGTTCATCGACTGGGACGCGTAATCCACGGAGGATTGATCTGACGGTCCTGCAATCCTCAAATGTCTTGCGGACAATGCGGAGACTTGTGAAGTAGAGGGTGATGTGGTGGTAACCATGGTTAGGAGGTGGTGAAATGATGGATGTTTTTGAGTGGTGGCGGTGGTGGAGGAGTGAAGTGGCGATTCGGACCCGGTGGAAAATGCAGGGTCTTGGTCTTCTGGGGGATTGGGGTTCGGATTTGGATTCATTTTGAGGTTCTTCTAGGAGAAGGGTATTGATATCCTTGAAGGATGAGCAAGAGAAGTGCATTGGTGATGGTGGTGGTTTGGAGGAGATGTAAGCCCTACCTGGTGATCTCAACCACCCCGGCCACATCACGGAGAGTGAGGCTATGGAAGAGTGATGGTGCTTAGGTTTATAAAGTAGTACTGGACTAGGACCTGCCCACGGTCCACTTCGGCAGGAAATCGGTTCGGTTTAATATTGCCTAAAACCTAATCAAAATTGACTTGAATTTGTTTAATTTGAATTAAAATCATTTCGAAATCGTTTGAGAATAAAAAATTTCCTTTAAATAAATAAAAAATTTTCAATGCTTCAAGGGAAAAAAATTGGAAATCGGTTCGAATCGGAATAAGAAGAACCTACAGTCTAATTTCAATCCCTTGTGTTGAATCGAAATCAATCCGATCCAATCCCTTCAAGTTATGGCATGTAGTTTATGGGTTCCTGATATTTATTCTTGCAAAAAAAGTTGCAGTCAATTTGGCTAAAATGGTAGTGGCCAAGTTGTATTATTTAATCATTCTAAAATAAAATAAAATAAAAAACAATGGGTTATTTAATCCCTTGGCTTGGGGGGATGTTCAAAGATACGACTTATGGGGTGCACTGAGATCTGGCAATCCCTAAATAAATTTCTCCGATAAAGTAAAGAGCAGCTAATCTGGAGAAATCCAATAAATTCTGCTTACCGCTACGAAATTTAATTGCCTGTACCATATGTATGAGCAAAGCATGTGCAGGAACACATCAGAAATCATTATTGAAATTTTAGTTATATTTGTAGACTATGAGAATGAGATGGATGTCAGAAGGTCACACTGGTTTCTAGCTCACATTTTCATATTTGTTCTTAGCCTAACCAACAGAAATGCCCTTACCATTATTCCTGACTCTATCAGCTTATCCATTTCTATTAACTCTTGGAGGCCATTCCTCCTATGGTTTTGCCTAACTCATCTGTAAATAAATTAGATTCGGTCACTATTTGATTTAGCTATTAAACATAGTTATAATTAATAGCTAATAATTAATTATAATTGAAATACTTAAGTAATCGATATGTTAATATATATATATATATATTATTTTATTATTAAAATATACATATAATTATTAATTTGTTATACAAAAGTTAAAAATATAATTTTTTTTTAAAATATTTTTAATGTGTATATGTTTTTCATCATTTAAGAATCAACATTATTTCATAAAGAAAAGAATGAACATTACCATTAATAAAAATATTATTTATAACATTTTAATATTTATTTATTATTTTTTACAATTATAAATAATTTATTAATATAAAAAAATTAATTTGAAGATACAAAATTTTGTAATTAATACATTTGAAAAAAGTAATATAGTATAAATAATTAATAAATTCAAATAAAAAAAAGCTCCAAAATAAATAGTTTATCAATTATCGACATCGATTGTTATTAAACATGAAACATATTAATCTATTTGGATGTTTATGACAATCAACTGCATTTAATAGTTGAATCAAACATCCTATCAATAATCGTTCATGCATCATAATTGAAGCTATACTTCAAAGATTTGATCCCAAATTTCTTAGAAAATATGGGAATTGGCATAAATTTTTAATATATATATATATATATGCACACTTGTTCCTAATTTTGTTTTCGGAGTTTGAGACAAATTCTGAAGAAGATCTCAGTAAAAATACAAGGTGTAATCAGATAACAACATTATCCACTACCAGTTCAATAACTCCAATTTATTTTTCATTGTGCTTACTTTTTGTAACAATGTTGTTTGCTGATTTTTTTTCCATGTCAGCAAGCGTTCAACAAATTATTGAAAGAAAACTTTGTTTGCTTTTCTTTTCTGTAAATAATCCTATCTAGAATTATCGATGTTAAATCATAAGATGCAACTCCAACACAAGTTCTGAAACAACAGATTCATTTACATTGTTCATGAAAATGTTCTCGCAAATTCGTTTAAGGTCAGCTACCCAGTGAGTTATATAATTGCTATTCTACAAAGTAATTTTGGTACCCTGCACCTTTCTAGAAATAGAAGTATCTATGTTGTGAGGAGAAAGAGAATAGTGAGTGCTGAGTAGTGAACAAAGGAAAGAAATTTCTGATTATCCATTGACAGTCAGAATATAGACCATTGGCAAAAACAGGAATTACAGCATCAGTTTTAGAATGCAATAGCAAGATAGAAAGGTAAAATTCTGAATACACTAGGGAAAGGCATAGTACATTATTGGCATAAGAATATGATATTACAGGATAAGTCCAAGAAATGGACAGAAGCAATTTTCACAATTTATATGTTTTTGCTACTTTGATAATTGAGGACTGCTGAGTAAACTCTGGTTTTTGTCTAAAATAATAAGCTGTATCATGGAAGAAATAATTGTATTACTAGTAAATTCTAAGCCTTAAACATGTTATGGTAGAAGAGAAACAAGCAAGAAATTGCTGAAAGGTATATGCATATAAGTCTGTACTGACCTTATACCATCATAACTTTTTTCCTTTAGAAATGAGAATCTCCCCGTAAGGAACTTTCTGTTCAACTCTTAGGAAATCACGAGAAGCAAGAACTGCAGGCAAAATAGCGACTCGTTCCAGTTTTAATTTCTTGGAAGTTAATAAATAGTTAAATTGGCAACTGTACTATTTTAGTTGGCAGAGAAAGAACTTGTATTACCACAAGTTTGATAAAAGAGCATAGCTGCTCCTTTTCGGTTCATTCCAACCGATAGCTTGTTCAAGGATTCTACTAGAGGGGTTCCTGGTGTCTCAAAATGTGCTTTCATCTGCCTGTGGAAATGCCAGTCCCAATAATATGCGTCAACTGATCAAACAATGGACATTAGCACTAGTAACATTATATATAAATATTAAAAGAGCTGTACAATCGGATGGTGTCAGTTATCTTGTCCACTGGCTGACTGATGATTGGATGTTGGGTTTGTGTAGGTCCAGTTTCCATCAATAGTTCTGTGAAAAGAAAAAAAGAGAAAAGCAAATTTAGGGTATCTAACGGGAAAATGGTTAAAATTTCAATAGCCAAAGCTGCTGCAACCTAAGAGATGGGTGACTGAGCTATCTATTTACCTTGATCAGGTGTTTGGTCATTCTCAGACAGCCTTGATAACTTGAAATTTGGTTCAGGAAACTTCCATGGATTCTCTTCTTCTACTGGTTCAAGGCCACTGCCACTGTGTCTAGATGAAGAGTAAGGCCTTTTCTTGTTTGATCTAGCAATTGACAGGGCGTCCAATCCTCAAAACATGGCGTGGTATATACATGTTCACATACAACATTTGTCATTCTAGTTGATTTTACATGAGCAGATGTTCCCCTAACCTTACTGAGTGGGCTTCTGAATGATGTGATGGCATACCATGTCCTGATCCAGAGCTTGGAATGGATCTTACTTCATCTCCTGTAAATTTACGCAAGGCAAAAAAAACTTATACAGAAGTATTATAATAGTCATCATTTCCTCAGGAATTCTTTCTATGCAAGTGTAACATAGAATGTAGGAAAGAGAGGCAACTTACCAGAATTTCTAGGTGTCACCAAATTGGCCTCGGTTATCTTCCTACCATTGTTCATAAGGTTGGCTCTTAGTTCTCCCATGAGGATTTCCATTGGCATTTCATCATTAACAACGGCTTCCCGCTGTTTCTCTATGGAGAAACCTAGTGACTGTGACCCAGTTCCACTGTGAAAATCTTCAAAGGGCTTCATGTCCAAAAACTCTATCAGATGTGCTGCAGTATTTCCCCTTGGAACAAATTAATCAAGAGACGATTAAAGGGACTTACATATCCTGTTGGTTCCTGATATTGTCCTCTCTCTGGTGGTGTTGATGATGATGGTTCTGGAGGCAGAGGTGGGGAAATCCTTGCTGTACAGAAGTAAAATCTCAATTTACCCATTCATTGTCTTTCTTAGGATAATAATCTCAGAAGCAGCTATACTTAAATTCTCACCAGAAGGTGAGTCATGGGGAGGTTGGGTACTTTTCATCCAAAGCTCCAGAAGAGGTGCTGGATAATAGATTTGTCTATTTTCGTGTGTGTATAAATCATCCATAATTACCATAGGTGGCAGATCCATGAGTTTAGCTACCTTCATTGTAGACATGATATCCCCGCGTGCCTGCAAAATATGCACTATGTTGTCCAAGGCTGCTTTGTTTTTCAGTTTAATGTTTGTCTTGCAAGGGTGGACACTTGCAAAAAATATTGAAATCTTAAACAATTATAGGCAAGACGGCAGATTCTTAGCCTATCGAATTGTCTCATGACATACATGATAACAAGAAATTGCTTTGCACAAGTTTGAAATGTGAATCATGCTGGAGATCAAGCACAAACCTTTCTTTTTCTTCCTCTCCTTGAGGCAATATCAGAAGCATTTTGAAGCCAAGACTGATATATTTGGCCAGGAATAATGGTTTGCTCATAATCCATTGCAGGAGCTGCACGTCTTGTTTTTTTCCTTTGAATGAGTGCTTGCCCCTGTTGATCCTGCTTCATCCCCTCTTTCTAGATCAGTTAAACTAGTATTGTTTATTTTATTCATCTAACATCACATGATGAGCCATGGAGTTTCTTTAATTAAATTACTTTACCTTGCTGGCTTCCTCGCATTCATATGGTTGATTGATTTGTTTTTCTAGATGGTCTTCGAATTCATCAGCTACGGAATGCAATGTTAATGTTAATATATGAACACAGCAGGATGGTTTCTTAGGTGAATGAGTGCTCATTCTTACATTCTATCAGTTAAGACATAAGCGGTAATGCTACAATGACTGCATCTGCGACGTTTCGGTTTATTAAAATGGAGGAGGAATAAGATCAAATTGTTTTGTAGTTACTAATACAAAAAGTAAATGATATATAATTCAGTACTAAAGAAATTCACTATTTCTTTACTAAAAAAGTTCAAGAATTACCCTTTTTTTTGGAAACTATTAGATTATCTAAGTTTGCAAGTCCCGGTCCGGGGAAGACAAATAAATAAATAAATAATGGAAATTGGGAAAAGTGAAAAGGTTCCAACAGCTAATTGCATAACCCTGTTGAAGCATGAAGATTTCAGATATTGTTTTAAATAACAAGTAACCAAGGTAAAAGTCCACACAACATAGAAACCTTTATACATCATCAAGAAAGAAAAGAAAAGGAAAAAACAAAGAAAGGAAGAAGAAACAACGAAAGGCGTTATTTGAGATGCACACAAGTCATGTTACTGACCTCTTGGAGCTTCATCCTTGGGGGGTGGGGAGGATATGAGGGTAGTTAGGATCTCCATATGCTCCCCTGAAGTGAAGTTGAGTTGTGTCTCCTCATCCTCTTCAATATCAAACCTGCCACATCAGCAACAAAGATATGTATATGAGAATAAATATTAGATCAATGGATATAGAAGTGAATCCCTTGTGAATTCTAGGCTGAAAAGTTTCTCAACTCCTAACTACGACTTTAGTTATTTGGAACCACATCATCCAAAACAGGTCATGCAAAAGCAGAAGCTAATATTGCACCATGACATGGAATCACCTTTCAAAGCGATTGTACATTTCTGTGTTCGACTGATATAAATCAAAACGTTCAAACAATTTGATGTTGTCTGCGTCAGCTGAGAGAACAGCACATGTCAGCTTAAGGGGAAAATAAAAATATAATCATATTTGGATATACCTTACTGATCGATTCATAGGAAGGAGGACAAGCAAAGAAATTTTGTAGAGGAAAACCTTGATGTAATTGCTGAGATGCATCTTCCTCCCTGGGATCGTTATTAATAAAGGGCTCATCAATATCATCAAGTCTCTGCACAGGGAGAACCTTATTTATACAGAGATGAAATTCAAGGGCAATGCAGAATATTTTAGCAGATAGTATTTTCAGGCAATTTATTAAAAAGAAAGATTAAATGACATTACCATCTATGAATATGATTCAGTCCCTTGTTTACTCACATGCTTTGTAACAGAGATTGATCATAAAAGTGTTATAAAACTTTCACACTGAGCAAATTAAGATATAGAAGACAGAGAAACGAGTAGGATACTAATTTTATCTTTTGACTTCTTCACATTGTTTCGCAAAAACAGGAAGATCTAACAAGGTTGCCATGGCAATACATCAGGATACATAAAAAATCAACAAAACTCATAAGTAATAATATTAAAGAATTGTTCTAAAGGAATGATGTAAATTCAAATTTGTGCTTCAAAACGATTAAAATTATTACTCAAGTGAACAAAGGGAGAAGTAATCTTCAGACCCAAAAGCTATAAAAAGATGAGAAATTGTATGTGATGGACAAATGCATCTTGTAAGCTTGACAGCCTCTTTCGGTGAACATAGATTGGAAAAAGTCCACATTTTGACATGTAAATTACTGCGGTTCCCGTCAAGCAGAAGGTTAATTTATTTCCTACCTCAACCCCAATTTACATCTCATGATCAAGTGACTTAACCACAAAGAAAGGTACATTGAAATCCTATACATCCACATCAATGCATATTCACGATTATACTTGACATACCTCAATCCATAACCGTAACTAATGGCTTTGGATGACGGACTGACCCACAAAATTAATTTTCTACTTGATTAAAACCCAAGGCAACTTATTTGAACATAGAAGGATTAAAAGCCCTTTAAAGCTTCATGAGTTAACGGAGTATATTTATCAAACATATCCCCATCAAGCAATATGGGTTCACATTTTGATCAGGAATGGATAAAATCCAACACATGTTCATTTTACTCCATTGACATTATCTTTCTAATGAAATAAATACCTAGTTAATGCTTCTCTCAATTTTTTTTATTGATTTAGTTTCTACTGGAGTTCGAACTCGGATCAGACAACTTCATTCAATTTATTAATTACATATTATAGAGAGTTTATGTATCATTTTAAAACAAAGGCAAAATTTATAATTGATTATATTAATTTACCATTGCAAAATATGCTGCTTGTTGGAAACCCATTGTGGCGTTTGTATTGGAGAAATTAACGGATTGCTCAATATCTCCCGGATCTGTCTCTTGGTTCTCTGGCAAAGTCACAGCATCCTTTCTGCATACATGAACAAACTCCAATTAACCAAAAATGACACATGCCATTTGACCTTGCCACCCTTGCCTGCGCCCATAACGCTCTCTCTCATTCATCAGAGACCAAACGCTGATAACATGCGCTGGTCTTTAACTTTGTTAAAATGCACATATTATCCCCTCTAAAATGTGCGTAATATGGCCTATGGTTAGCTGGTTTAGTGAATAAGCGTGATAAAATACGCTGATTTAAGGAGAGAAGAAGAGAAACGGTGACGAACTTAGCCTGACATTTCCCTTTAGGAAGGACAGTAGAGTCTGGAGCTGATTTTACTTTCCATGCTTCGTTTATTTCGACCTGATAAACGAAAAATTATCAGAGAACACCATATGATTTACATTTAGCCCTGAACAAGGAAACTGGAAACCAGAAAAAGAAAACAGGGAGAATAGATTTCGTTTTCTTCTTGATATATAAAATAGTGCAAGTACCAGTAAACGGGTTACATCATCTGCAAGGAAACACACAATACACGCTGTTAACCCAGATGATGAAACTCGAAATTGAACTTCAAATATGAGTTAAAAAAGGGATTGGAGGTCACCATAGAGGAGTTTCACTTTTCGTTCGTAAACAATAACAACTCCACCTGAGAAGATAAAAGAGAAGAAAATATTCTATTCCAGTGATGGTTTCAAGCAGAAACTGAATTCAGAAGAGAGAATGAAAAGGAGAAAGTACCCATTAGAATCCCAGAGAGCCTAAGCGCCATTGGAACAGAGGGATTCAAAATCTGTTCACTGTAAACATACATGGAAGTATTAAACTCATAGTGATAGATTGGACAATTTTGAATATAATTTAAAAAAAAAACTCAGAAAAAGGAATAACCAGATTTGAATTATGTTGAGCTTATTAAGTTTCTTCCGATTTATTTTCGCATGCATGGTTGCAGCCATCCTTTACACACACACAGAGATTCAAGTTAAAACCCACTTAGTATTACAGAGAAAACAACTTCAAAAACACTCAAAGCATAATCGATATCAACAGAAATCGAGATTAAACAGAGTCGTCTCTTCAAAATCAGAGAGAGAAATGAACTAAAACTACCATTGTACAAGTAAGAAATCGAAGATAAGAGAAACTAGAAGGTCACCAGATCTGGCCTAGAGGTGCTTTGCGAGCTAGAAGCTGGTGAGAGTAGAACATGTTCGATAGCTCAAGTTTTTTTACAGTACAAAAACAGAGCGAAACAGAGACCAGAAGAAGAAGAAGAAGAAGAATCGGTTTAGGAGAGAAAGAGATTACATGCGAAACGAGTGAAGGAATTTTGATTCTGTTTAAAACGAACTACACTCGCCCGCCATAGGAGAGTGTGCAGCGAGCGTATAGAAGAATTATCTGGGTGATAAAGTCACTTCAGTGACAAGAAAATTTTGGTGAAACCTTGTACGTGGGGATGCAGAATAATGGCACGAGAGTCTGTTTCGTCACCTTCTTTGCGACTTTAGTAAATGCTCATTGTAACGACCTAAAGTTCGTTATTTCGACTTTTGCGTCATACAGAACCAGCTTGCTTTGCACTCTTTTGCCTTTTTTTTTTTCTTTTAAATTAATAAAACAGCAATTTTGAAATTAATTTTAATATAGATTAAATCAATAATTATTTTTATGTAAACATAAAATTGAGACCGAAGAAATAAGAAATTATAAATTAAAGTGATTATTTCATATAGGATGTTATATATGAGATAATAATCTAATAATTAATGAATAAATAAATGTGTGAATTTTAATAAGTAAATATGTATGTATAGTTTAATTTTTTTTAAATATAACTATATTTATATATTTATTTAAATATTATTTATTTATCATTTTATATTACTTATTGATATGAAATCATTATAATATTATATAATTTCTATTGAAGTAAGTGTATTTCTGATGTGTACAAGAGAAGAAAAGAGTTTTAGTAGTACCAACACAAAATAAAGAAATGTAGAATAGAGATAAGGTGATACATATTTCATGCGTTCATTCTTCTTGATTTTAAATAAATTTAATTTTTGTTGACAAATTTCTTAATTTTAGTACTCATGGTTTTTTTTTTTAATTAAATTTAAAGGAATCATTGATTAAATGAATTCAGTGATGTGATGAATCCGAATATCAAAGCTAGTTGAGTTTGGAATGCCAGGACAATGAGTGACATGCATCTCAACATTTGGCGGTGGAGGGTGTCAGTTTTTTATGCTCTTTTTCGGTGAGGCGAGGAAACGATAAATAAGAGTAACGAAGGTAAGTAATTATTATATTTTTATTTAAAATAATGTGAATTAATAAAGAATAAATGTAAATAAAAGTAAGATTTATTCTCTTTTATTTTTTAAATTTTAATTTTTTTTACATTTTAAATTAGAGTATAAGCAGAGGAAGTTGAGAGTTAAAAATTACTTTATTTTTTATTTTTTTATTATATAATTAATTTTTTATTAAAAATTTAATTATATCCATTAAAAATAAATCTAGCGTATCACTATAAATAAATGTCTTTTTTTTAAGTGGCTATACATAGTTTCTCTGCTTTTAATAATTTATTTTTAAATAGTTTACTGTAATTATTATACTTCAATTATTATTTTTTTATTTATTTTTTCAATAATTTACTTCAATTATTATACTTCAATTATCATTTTTTTTCTAAATAATTCATTTTTTATTCAATTTTTGTTAGATTTACGCATTATTATTTTGATCTATTAATTTTATGATTTATTTATAGTGGACTATTATTATTCATAAATTTAAGATTTATCATAATGAATTTACTATTTAATAAATTATCTAATAAAAAAAATATATTTTTATACTTTTAATAATTTTTTATCTTTCTTTTATCTCTTTCCAAATATAAAGAATATATATTACATTTTCTTACCTTTTCATTAATTCACATCTTTCTAACACATGAAATTTTTTTTTATTGTGACTCTCTTCACTATTCTCCTTCCTTATCCTTCCATTAATTTGTCACGATCCAACCTATGTAAGCCTTAACTATTCATTAACCCAACTCTAAGGCCCATTTGGGCCCAATATCAAGAAAACAAACAAAATGGACTTTCCAACGGGAGTTTTCAACACAATAAACAATCCATTGGGAGCCACCCTCCACATACTCATCAACATAATAATAAATGGGAGCTCCTCATCCAATCCATCAAGCACAGACTTAAAATATTAAGTTTTCCAACATGAATATAATATTAATTTCAAATAATTCTTGCTAACACATGCGGAAATTCTAGGAGTAATTAAAATTACACAATATTGATACACAACTGCGAGGTAAAAAAAATATCCTCCAAATTTTTGAACAGGAGTGAGAGTAAAATATCAATCTTAACTATAATCTCTATAACTATAACTAATGCAACGTGAAATGCAACATACACAACATTTTCATATCATAACATCAAAAGGTAATTTGGAGCACTCACACACCTGTAGTATCAATCATAACATATTCTCTTAAATCCAACATTACTCAAGCTCGGACTTCCACTTAATAACCAAATCGAGGTCCCATTACTCAAGCCCTATCCATAGTCCACACCACATGACACGCCAAATTACCACAACAACATCCATGGTACATCTATGAATGCAACATAAATCGTGCATAGAGTTTAACTACATAAATATATGCATATAAGTGATGCATGGGCATAACATATAATAATATCGAAATTATAATTAAAATTAATATTTTACTCACGAGACTTGGACAAATTACAATCATATTACATTTATTTAATACAATCGACTCAATACAAATAAAGAAAAGACCAATTACGTCCTAAGTCGTAAATCCCTATACCTAGGACCTACCCAACAAATGGCTAAAAACGCACTTCTATACTCACAATCCATACATCAACAGTTCAATCATATCACACAGCCCCTCCGCCCATCAAATCAATCATCCATCAAATTTCAATTTAGTCCTTATTATTGATCATTTTTGCCCAAACAAGCTCTAAAAATTATAAAACTTTGGCAATATTACTAAGCTATTGCAAAAGAATCGTAATTTTCTAAGCTACCACGAATATTTTATGGATTTTTAATCCTATTTAAGCACTAGAAAATTACGTAAAAACTAGGTTCGGTTTACCTTTGCCGATTCCGACTTGACAATGGGGCTAGCCAAAACCTCGAGACTTTTATTTGCGTACCCGGTCCAGCCCCGAATCGCGAATCGAGGATACCTACACGAAGCCCATAACACGGGGTTAGCACATAAATTTTTCAGAATTTTCTAAGCTCATTTAATGCTCGAAATTACAAAATTCGAAATTTATGTCGGTGGCCTCGGTTTCCTCGTGATTCACAAATCTAGCCCAAAAGTCGAAATGGGCTACAATCTTAAATCGGACAAACCGCTCGATGGATTTGGCTTTCTTGGTGTCTATGGAAAGCTCTTAGATGATTTTAGACACAAGAGAGAAACTAGAGTGATGGAGGAGGAGAGAGAAAGAAAGAGAAAAGAGAGGAAGAAAAAGGAAAAAAATTTTAAATTTTTAAAATTCAAAATTTAAAATCGTAGACTCCAAATATATTTTTAGTTTTTCCACGTGGTCTTTAAATTAATTTTTAAAAATCATCAAAGTTTATATTTTCGGAAAATCGAACCCGATTTTTAAAATCCGAAAACTCTCAAAAAAATTCCTAAAATTTAAATAAAATTAAAATATTAAAAATACTCATAAATAATAAAATTTGGGGTGTTACATTACCCTTCCCTCACCCCATCCAAACAGAGCTAGAGACAGTTGAGGTGTTAGTCCATAGATGAGCCTCTTCTCCTCCTCCTCCCTCCTCTTTTGTCTTCTCTTTATAATATATGTTATGAAGAACAACTAAATCTTAATCCAAATTAATTAGGGTAACTTATATTTATATTATAAATCTATATAATTAAAATTAAATAATTATTTAAAAATATTTATTTACAATAATAAAAATATAATTATATTAATATAAAAAATAAATAACATGTATTATAAAATTTTAAAAATAAAGTTTTTAAATATATTTTATAATAATATAAATATTTTTTATTTTTAAATTTAAAAAATCATTTTTTATTGTTAATATTTCATATTTTTCTTTATTTTCTATAAAAATAAAAACTGATTTTTTTTAAGAAAAATTAAAGTAAAAATAGGAAACAATTATGATTCTTGGACTTATCTATTCTTCTCAGTATAACTAAAAACAACTACCCAGCTTTCCTCCATCTTCACAATAATGGACAGAGCTCCCCTTCACCTAGTTCTTCTCCTTCTCCTCACAGTCACTACTTTTCCACTCACACTCTCAATATCTCCAGACCACTTCTTCAGGCCATCATCAGCGGCGCCTAAATCCACTCTTTCTGGACTCGAATACAAAGAATTCTTCGAGATAATCCATCCTCTACCGTCTGATCATTTGAAACCATCATGCGCTCTTCACATCATCCACCACACCTTCGCCAACACCGTCAACCGTCCTCCCTTCTCCACCCCTTACTCTCCACCCTCCGATTGCCCACCTCCTTGGCGCCACGTCTCTCTCGAGTTTCGCGCCAATTCACGCGGCGACCAGTACGATCGCATCTCCGGCTTGTGGCTCGGCGGAGCTGAGCTGCTCCGCACCAGCACCGCTGAGCCGACGGAGTCCGGTATCTTCTGGATTGTTCGAAAGGATATTACTCGTTATTCCTCTCTCCTCTCGAAGACAAACATCAACTTCACTATCATGCTCGAAAATGTCGTTAATAGCGTCTACACCGGCGTTTACCATGTCGACGTCACTATCTTCTTCTACAAGGATGCCGCCGTTAGGGCTCCGGTGACTGGGGGTGATCACATAAGCATTTTCCCTAAAGACGGAGGATTTGGAGCTAAGGGTTTATATGAATCGCCGGCCGATTTGATAATTCCGATATCTTCATTTCGTGATAGTAAAGGGTATTGGTTTATAATCGAAAGGGATACAGATGTTCATTTCAGGAAATTGAGATTCCCAGACAACACACGCAGAGCCGTTTTGGAATTGTACGTGTCGTTTCATGGAAACGACGAGTTTTGGTACTCTAATCCATCGAATAATTACATTAGAATGAACAATTTGACAACTTTGCGTGGGAATGGAGCGTTTAGGGAGGTTTTCGTGACAATTGATGGGATGTTTGTAGCCTCAGAAGTTCCATTTCCAGTTATTTTCACGGGTGGGATTAATCCTCTGTTTTGGGAACCTACAGTGGCAATTGGTGCATTTGATCTTCCTACGTATGATTTCGATTTGACCCCACTTTTAGGGGTTCTTTTGGATGGAAAAGATCATGTGGTTGGAGTTGGTGTTAGTGATGGCATTTCTTATTGGCTTGTTGATGCTAATTTGCACCTTTGGTTGGATATTGGAGCAGCTAGTGTAGAAGCTAAATCTGTGGTTTATCATAATCCTGGTTCCTCCATAAAACGACAAGAAGAGTTCAGAAATCTTGATGGGTCGTTTTCAATCAAGGGGAAAAGGAAAACACAGCTGGTGGGGTGGATTAAATCAAGCGCAGGTAACTTTACTACTACTGTTATGCATCAGTTTAAGTTCAGGAGCTCAATAAGGTATGGGAAGAATGGGAATTATAAGCAAGCTAGACAGGATATGAAGTCTACTAGAGAAGTTAAAGTGATGAATGAAATGGGTAGATTGCTTACTCGAATAACTATTAAAAGAACTTATCCTCTCAAAGTGGTCACTTTGAATCTGCCTGGAACTAAGAAGGATACCTATATGCTTATTACAAATGTTTCTCATTCTTTGATTGACACTTATTCGTATGGAAAGTTTTCTAGCTTTGTTCACAACAAACAGGTTGCTAATGGTTGGATGGAGGTTAAAAATCATGATGTTATAGCAGGCGAAGCTGTCACTAACCAAACTTTAATTTCCAGGGATGAGTCTGGTTGCTATGTTCGTACTGTTGCAGCAATTGGTGGCAGCCTTATAATAGACAATTCAACCTATGGCTGTCCATCCTTTTTCTAATATTCTTTGGCTATGTTAATTTCATTTTAGGTTGTTCTTATTCTGAAATCTCCAAATAATGTGCCTTCTGTATCTGTCTGTATTTATCAATCTTTTCTGTGATGTAATTTCCCATTGTTTAATACATTGCAAGATTTCTTCTTTGATATTGTGGTGTTCCTGTATGTGTGTGTGTGTGTGTGTGTTTCTGTAACATGTGTAACATTTATCTTTTAAGAACTTTATAGCTTACATGTAGTCAAAGTTTACATTTGGAATTGTAATATTCTGCAGGATATGGGTGTATTAGACATTGAAAGTGCTTGTTCAGTTTTGGTTTATTAAACTTGTTCATGCTCAAACCGACCGACTCAAACTGATTGTTAATGGTTCGATTTAGTTAGATATTGAATATGCATGGTTGGTTGTGATTTGCCTTCAACATAAACTGACCATGTCGATTCAGTGTGAAAATTTGCCCTCAAACTAACTAAACTGAACTGTGTGCAACTCTAGTTTTGAGTCTCATATAAGATGAAACAAGCACTTATTTTTTTTAGTTTCTGTGCTTTGATGATAGGAGAGGGATGCTTGCTTGCATTGCCTTCCTATCCTTGATCTGTAGAAGACAGCTAAAGAGGGCCCTGATGGAGAAGTAAACTTTGTCATGATTTTAGGACAAGACTTTTTTTTTTTTTTTGATAAATTAGTTTAGATTTTAGCAGCTAATTAACAAGAATGGGTTTCTTACATTTAGATACCTACATAGCCATCAAAGCTAAAAGCTTGTATCTCAGGAAGCTGGGGAAATCAGAGTTATAAGTTTTGTAACCTGCACTTAATAATTCCAAGAGGTCCTTAAATGTGAAGCTTCACTGAAATTGCATATTGTCTGGATTCTTCAGGTTACAAGGTTTTTAACTTTAGGATGAAAAATGTAGATGGAGCACATCCACATAATGATTGTATCAATCAGACATGTGCCACCTCACTGGGATGCTTTTAGCTTGTCTATACTATCTCTTTCTACATATGGTTCAACACAAGGTTGATCATATATTAGGTTTGTTTTTTGTTTTTCTTTTGGATCTTGATTGATCTCTGTGAAAAGCTTCACAGAATGTTCTAAATTTGACTACTTTTGTACTACAGGATAGGGATCCTGGCTGAAACCAGCTTTATTTCTTGTTTAATTTGATTATCTCATTTGAAACTTAATCAAATTGGTTGTTTACCTATGGTGATGCTCCGCATGAGTAACTTGGGATTCTATTTTTCGTTCATTTAGCTTCAGCTAAACTCAGATTCTAGACTTTACAACCCTTGAGTATATTTTGAACCATCCTTGAGAATATTTTGAACCTATTGGCTAAAATTCATCGGTATCACTGGGGATCCTGTGCTGGCTTATTTTATCTGCTGGACTTTTCACTAAAATTAAATTTTCACAAGATTACTATGCTCTAATTTGTTTTACCTTTGATTTTGTTTCAAGTGCTTTAATAATGTGACAAAAGATTTTCACTTCAATAATTTTACTTAGTTATCATATCAAATTTTAGATTGCAATATTGAAATTAGTAAAACAAAATTAAAAATTTAGTGATTTGACTAATAAAAAAAAGTTTAATAATTATGTTGAAACAAGTAATAACTAGTTATAAATTAAGCTGAACTATAATGTAGGTAAGAAGAAGAAGCATACAACTAGTCAAGCCATGAATAAATGCCTCATTAACATGTTTGTAAGATTTTACACTATAACAAGTAATAATATGAGGGAAGAAGAAAGAATAGACTAAGATTTAGAATTCTCAGCTAAAGTCATGCAATAAGAATCACTTTCTGCTTTCTGTTCTTGCCTTTTACTTTTTCTACACTTACCAAACTTCAAATGTGAAATTGCAAGTGCAAATAGCAGGTTTTCTATGCTTTGTTTTAGCTGTCAGCCAGGACGCCAGAAACCTTTCCTACCAATGAGAAATTGTTTCTGATAGAGACTGGTAGACCAATGAAGAGAACCTAATATCGAACTAAGCTTGTGAATCATTTCCATGGTATCTTGAATCAAAACATATCCGCCAGGTCTCACTATCCGATCCATCTCCGCAGCTACATCTATGAGGTCGCACCTAAAAATGGCAAAATCTCAGGTCACTGCGAAAACTAAATGCATAATGAGCAAAGCTTTTAAACTAAGTCCTAGCGTAATACCTTTGTGTTAAAGTTTTGAAGAGGAAGCTGGAATGCAATACATCATATGTTCGAGGATAGGTACTAAGTGATTCACACCAGTCGTGATAAATTCCGATTAGCCCTCTGTCGAAAATAATGGACAGAGTATCTTCTGTGTCAAAGGGGATAACATTCATCACCCAATAAGGAAGATCAACTAGTGCTGCTGCAAATCTGTAAAAAGAAAAATATTAAAGCAGTCCAAGAAATATTTACAGAGCAATTGAGCACTAAAAGCCAATGGAACTAATGTGGCTGCTGAATTTCACATGTGATAAGTGTTTCTAAACTTTTATAACCCATCATCATCGACAAATAACTAATCAATGAAATGATAGAAGAAACAAAAGCATCGCTGAAAAAACTGCAGGTAATAAAGTAACTTTAATTTGTAGTTTCCAATATATTGATGCACATGAAGAAAGCTTAATAATAATAACATATTCCTTCGCTGCCTAGGAAGTGTGACCCTATATAATTATCAAACTAAATAATTCTTACCCTCCATAGCCAGCATTCATATCCATTATATTCCGCACACTCGACCAGTTTATAGCATCTGCATTCAGATAAACATCAGATACAAGCACTGACCAATGTCTGGTGTCCTCGTAAAACGTATCTCCAGAATCCGGCTCAGTTGACAGCCTTGGAGGCAAACTGTTAAGCCTATAAGGCCATCGTGCAGGCCAGCTGATCAAGTTACCTTTGGTATCCACTGGAAGTCTTGAAAGGCATCTAGTGAGAGGTGCATACCTAAGAAAGGAAAAAATATAATTATAAAGTAGCTACTAATTTTAGATCACAATTTAGTTAATAGGGACAACAGAATGGAAGTTAAATTCTGAAAGACGGACTACTGCATTCTCTCTCACTGAGAATCAAGGATAATTACACAATAAGCATGCCCAACAACAAACATGCAGGGGAAGAATAACAAAATGCAATAAGAAAAACATATATTGCTACAAGAGAACATTTTTGCAAAGAATACCATGGAACATTTTGTGAATCATTCTGATCACAAAAAGGAGGATCTTGTTCTTTGCGATTGTCATAGCATGAAGATGAGTCAGGTTTCTGATAGATTACAAGCCCAATTCCCGATGAATCCATAGTCTTAGCCACATTCTTCCAGCACATAGAATTTGTCAAAGCCACCATAGCTGCACAAAACACAGAAGATAATCATCCAACTTAGAACATCTTTCAACACAATCACCCCTTCACTTAAATTCTCCTAATGATATTTGCAAACAACAAAAAATAAAAAATAAAAAATAAAAAAAATAAAAGAGAGAAAACAGAACACAAACCATCCAATCCAATAGTGAGCACAAGTCAATTGAAGACAATGAATTTAAAGGGTTATGAGAAGAAAAGGGAGGAGGGGTTGTCCAAGGCAACAGACTTGCACGCATAAAATAAGAAAGAATATCAGCTCACAATTCCAAACATTGCGATCTCTTTCATCATCACGGTATACTGGTGTAGCAGACCATACAAAGAAACCTCCAGGCCTCAGTATCCTGTTGAGCTCCATTAGTGGTTTTCCACCTGAAAATTTCAACAAAAAGTGTCACAACAATTTCAAAGCTTCCATAATCAACTGACAGAAAAGACACAACAATATGATTTTAATATAATACAAGATCTTCAGACTTAAAGCGAGAACAAAGAAGAAAAAAAAATACCATCTGCATCCCAATGAACCCTGCATCGTGCACAATGAATCAGATCAAATGCATTATCAGGGTATGTCAGCTTTTTTGTCCCAATGACAGATAATGTAGCAGGAATTCCTCGCTCTAGAGCAAACTGTATCTGAGCTTCATGTTCATCCTTTGGAGCAAATGACATGGTGATAACATTTTTGTCCAGCAAATAGCCACCAAAGCTAGCAACTCCACAACCGACATCTAAAACTACCCTTGTTCGCCTTCCCCATTGGATAATTGGCAAAGTCTGCAGCATTTCAAAGAGAAACATCAGCCTCGAATAACTTACTCAAAAACAAAGATTCAAACCAGACCTATTTGGATTATACATTAGCAAAACCATTCCAAAAGCAGAAACAGAAGCAAATAGCAAATTACATCTGATGAAAAATAAATTAAATAAATAAATAAATAAATAAATAAATAAATAAAAATTAGAACATGGTTTGCAATACTTTCAAATTAAGGAAAGAGGAAAAACATTTGTTATACCTTTTCAATGAAATTGATGTAGTTAGTTACTCCATCCTTGAATTGAGTACCACCTCCTGGGAAAACAAGAAAATCACCCTCCTTGCGCACCCAGTTTTGATCTTTCTTGTATTCAACAAGCTTAGGGTGAGGGACATTATCATACCAAATCTGGAAAACAGAGAGAACAACAACATAATTAACCAGTGTAGACATGTATTACACTAGACAAAATCAACTAAAGCTATACCATAATTAATTCAGACCCAAAATCAATCAAAAGGAAAATTTTAGATTTAATTTTGGAAGATCTAATTACCTTAAAAAAGAAGGGTAGATCCGAAAGCAAATGAACACATTTAAACCAAATATGTCTATGCACTATGATCCTGTAAATGAAATTTAAAACCTCTACTTCTAGTTCCTTTTCGCTTCCCTTAACAGAAGTAATATAGAAACGAATTCCCATTAAAAAACCAAAAAGAAATTCCAAAAGTTTACTTTATTTGGAGCTCGAAGAATCTACAAACTAAACGCTCTTTTAACCTAACTCAAAACAGCAATCGAACCCAATAAAGAAGAAACAAACAAAAACCAAAATCTTACCAACGAATCTATAATCTCACCATGTCCCTGCTCTTAGGCCACAGAAGGGGCACCTTATATCCTTTAGGAAGCGGAGGCAAACATCTTGGATTTGGCTTGGGGCAATGCCTCTCTCTATGCTCCATATGCCTCCTCGATTGCAGTTCTTTTATGCCGTTAGAATTATCTAAACACGGTATATAATCCACCGCCACGGTCCCCTTACAGAGCTCCCACTGTATCTTCTCAATCCCACCCAAATCGCCACCAACAAGAACCGAACTATCTTCATCATTCCCATTTCCATTTCCATTCCCACTAGCATCATCATTGCTGTCGGCGGTAGTAGTGACAGTGGTGGGTGGCGAAACGGTGGCAAGAGGCGGTGGAGGGGATGGGATGGCAATTGGGGGTGGAGAGAATGACTGGGAAGAAGATGGGTTGGATTGTTTTTGGAGATCAGAGAAGGATAAGGAAGAGAAACGAGTGTCATTTGTGTACAAAAGGAAAGTAGTGCAGATGAGCAAGACAAAGAAAGCGAAAATGAAAAAGAACTTCTTTTCTTTGATCAGATTCTGAACAGATAACGCCATTTTTGGTTTCTGTGTGTGAAATCTTGGAAGAAAGAATTTACTTTAACTGTGATTGAAAGATTCTTTCTCAGTGAGATCTTGAAAGACAGAGAGCGGGACAGAGAGAGAGAGAGAGAGAGAGAGAAGAAAGAACAGGTAAAAGGCTGGGCCTTTCTTACGAGTCTTCTCCGCAGTGCAATTATGTTGGCGCATTTGCTGGGTGCGCTACTGCAATTTTTTATAATTAATATTTAAATTTTATATTTTAAAATATAGATAAAAATATTTATAAAGCTTAATTTATTATATATTTTATATTTTTTTTATTTTATCAGTTATTAAAGATATTTAATAAAGAATTAAAATGTTAAAAATAAGAAAATGAATAAAATATTTATAATAATAAAACTCATATATAAAATAATAATTTACTTTTAAAAATATTAAAATATTTAAATGGATGAATCAAAATATATGACTAATTCAAATATTTTTTTTATTTTATTATATTTAATATTTAAAATTAAATTTATAAAGTTATAATTTTAATATTAAAAAATTAAAACTCTAAAAGAGAAAATATAAAGATAAAAATAAAAGATTTTAAGTGAAAAAACCTCTCTTATAGCAGTGTGACTTTAAAATTTTAAATGTCTATTTAATAAAATGGGGTTTACTCTACCAATTGGATTTATTTTAATGTTATCTAAACTACTTTTAATTAAGGAAAATAAAGCCTAAATGATGGGCTCGCCATGCACAAGTTAATTAAGACTTTGATTCGTTAATTAGGCTTTATTTATTTTATAAAAAATAATTTATATATAAAAATATATTCTTTAAAAAAATATTTTTTATTGTTTAATTATAATATTAAATTAATGATATGTGTTTATATTTTAAATATATAAATATTTTTATATTTTAATAAATTTATCAAAATTTAAAAAATTATTTTATATTTAAAAAAAACTTAATTTTTAATTAAAAAATATATTTTTTATTTTTATTTTTATTTTTTTTGAGTACTTTAAATATATATATATATATATATATATATATATATATATATATATATATATAGAACTTGGCCAATGATTCACCTAGCCCAGCCGACTAGTCGATTTCGGTTCAAGTATTATTTTAATACGGTGAATTGAGGAACTTAGACTGAGGCAAATGATTAGATTGTTTTTTTTTTAAAAAAAAATTGTTAAAAAAAATGTTGGTTGGAATTGAAATCTTCATGTCCTATTCAAGAAAAGATAGGGAGACAATTCATGTCTGGTTGGGACCCATTTTAATTATATATGTGAGTTTAAATTCTAATCGAATTGAAATTAATTTAATTAAAATTTAATTAAATTAATTTAATTAATTTGATACAATTTTAAATTAAATACTAAAAATTACAACATTTTTAACAAACATTAAAACATGGGAGTGCTAAAGAATAAAAAAAAACCATAAATTTTAAATAATGGGAACATATATTTAAACATGGGAAATGGGAAGTGTTGACGGTTCACAAAATAGTGGTGGCCTCTTGAATTCAGAAAACGGCAGCCTCTCATTTCCTTTATAAAAAAGGAATTTAAAAAAAGAAAAAATAAAAGCGTCTACAGCAGGATTCGAACCTGCGCAAGCAAAGCCCAACAGATTTCTAGTTTGTGTCCTTAACCACTCGGACGTATCGACATTTGAATTGTAGAGGTACTAATGTTTTCTATTAAAAGGATAGTGGCTCCAACCCATGAATCTTCATTCTCGGTTTTCTTGATCTCTCTGAGTCATGAAAATTTCAGGAAGAAAAACTAGTGTGAGAGATTAAAAAAGTGTTTTCCTAAAGAGTTATTTACATCCAGTTGGAAAAAAAAAATTTTATTTTATGTTAATTTTTAATATTTTTTATTTAAAAATATTCCGTCTTTCATTGCTGAATTTACATCCAGCTTTAACCCAAATATAATAATGATTCGTTTGGAATTTCAATCACGTTACATGCAGAGAGAAAGAACATTCACGGTTGCTGCTTTGCCTTCTTCCGTGTCAAAAAACGTTCTTTAGCTTGTAGCTACTGCATCCTCATTTCGTTTGTGATGGTCTTGCTTTGGTTGATTAGCTGACCCTCGTTCAGATGATGATTTTTCTTGTACCAGTGTGTCCAAAACTGGGTCATCAGGAACTGGTTTAAGATCTAAGGACTCGGAATTTCTCCTAAGAGGAGGAACAGAAGAATGATGCTCCTCTTTCAGCCTCAATAATTGACTTTGAGGAGCCTTGCAAAGGATCAACTCTATTATATGTACCAGCCGACACTTAATCATCCAACTTCACTGGCTTCCTGAGTTCAGTTTGTTTTTCTTGCTTCCTTGACTCTATGCCTTTTGCACCATATGCAACATTTTTTCCAAGATTGAAGTAGAATTCACTCAAATCACCTTTCTTGGTAACCTTTTGAACAAAGAGATCTAAGTCCAAAACAAAATACATCAATTAGAGCACTGTTGTTCAAAACAGGGCCAAGGTCACATGGTCACCTAAGAATGATATCAAAACAACACTTACAAATGAAAATTTAGGGATAAGAATAGGTGACCAAGTAGAATGAATTGAACATTTAGCTCAAATTTTGAATATTAAAATGAGCCAAATATGTAATGATACACCACTTAAGCCACATGAAAATTTAACAATCAATTTTCAGAAACATATACATAAAAAAATAAATGAATAACAAATAAATAATAACCAACTTGAAATATTAGAATCAGAAAATTACCAAAAATAGTTTTATAGCAATAGCTTGATAAATCATCTTACTTTCAATACCTATGTTAAAGAAATTTATAAAATGCAAAACATGATATCAGATTATGCAACAAAAAGATGGTTGTTCAAAGTAGAGAAAAAATAGTATGTCAAACAACATGAAAAAAATGTCAACATATGACTATCGTTGTCCAAATGAAAAGTCCATACAGAACTAGAGATGTCACTACTAGTACCAATGCATCAAGAGACCAGGAGACAGCAACAGAGTAGCATTGTAAAACAGACAGTAATGAATTAACTATGAAAAAAAATCATATCACATGGGGACCAAAATTAACGGTAAGTTCAACAGAGAAGAAGCAAGAGGAGAAGTCCAGGGAAGAGTTATACATACATCCTCTTTCTCCTCTTGAATTTGACACATACGCTCTTCCTCCTTCCATTTTGCCTGCTCTGCAAGTTTTTCCTTTTAAGCACTCGTGAAAAATTTGTCCTTGTCTGCATACAAGTGATCATCTTTTCTTCTTTCTTTAGCAAGTTTTTTCTAATATATGTTTTATTGTTCTAACTCTGTCTAAGTAGATTGCGCTTAGCCGGTCCCAAGCCCGGATAAATGAAAAGAGTTGCGGTAGGTGACAACCAGCGTAAAAATTTCGTCACACCTTACGATATGGATTCAAATGATATAAACATTGGGGCGTTCTCTACTCTAGACGCGCTACATCAGAGCCCGGGTGAAGCGAGAAATATGCAAGAGGAGAAGAAGCAAGAGGAGAAGTCCAGGGAAGAGTTAGTACATACATCCTCTTTCTCCTCTTGAATTTGACACATACGCTCTTCCTCCATCCATTTTGCCTGCTCTGCAAGTTTTTCCTTTTAAGCATTTGTGACAAATTTGTCCTTGTCTGCAAACAAGTTATCATCTTTTCTTCTTTCTTTAGCAAGTTTTTTTTCCTAATATATGTTTTATTGTTCTAACTCTGTCTAAGTAGATTGCGCTTAGCCGGTCCCAAGCCCGGATAAATGAAAAGAGTTGCGGTAGGTGACAACCAGCGTAAAAATTTCGTCACACCTTACGATATGGATTCAAATGATATAAACATTGGGGCGTTCTCTACTCTAGACGCGCTACATCGGAGCCCGGGTGTAGCGAGAAATATGCAAGAGTGTAGGGCGTTCACCGAAAGCGACGCGCCATGCCGGCCCCCGGGTGTGGTGTTAAGTGAGCAAGGGTTCTCACATCATGGACGGGTGTGGGTAAAGAAGTTAGTCCATAGGACAGATAGTAGAACAGATAGTGGAATAAAACACAAGATAGACATAAAAAACAATAGAAGATATCATAAAAGGAGACCAATTAGGAAGGAGCAGGATAGGAGGAGGATCAAGGTTAGTACTTGGAATGTTGGATCACTTACAGGAAAATTAATAGAGCTTGTGGATACCTTGGAAAGGAGAAGGGTGAATATTGCTTGCATTCAGGAGACTAAATGGGTAGAAGAGAAAAGTAAGGAAGTGGGTAATTCATGGTACAAACTGTGGTTTACCGAAAAGGAGAGAAATAAGAACGGAGTGGGCATAATCATAGACAAGATATTAAAAGACACAGTAATAGCTGTGAAAAGAGTAGGAGATAAAATTATACTAGTAAAGCTAGTACTAGAAAGAGAAACAATAAATATGGTTAGTGCTTATGCCCCACAAATAGGACTAGACAGTGAGAGTAAACAAATGTTTTAGGAAGATATGGATGATTTAATGTAAAGCATACCGAATGAAGAGAATGTTTTCATTGGTGGAGATTTGAATGGACATGTAGGAAGTGATAGACAAGGTTATGAGAATGTTCATGCACGTTTTGGTTTTGGCAGTCGAAATGAGGAGGGAAAAAGCATCATGGATTTTGCTATGGCATACGACCTAATACTAGCAAATACCTACTTTATAAAAAGAGAGTCACATTTAGTGACTTTCAAAGTGGGCAACATAGAAGCCAAATCGACTTCATCTTAACCAGGAAGACAAATAGAGCTCTATGCAAGGATTGCAAGGTCATTCCAGGAGAGGCTTTAACAAGTCAACATCAATTGGTGGTCTTGGATGTCAAGTTTAGGAACAATTCAAGTAAGGTCAGAAGAAATAGTGTAGCTCGAATAAAGTGGTGGGAGTTCAAAGGAGTAAAGTAAGTGAAATTCAAAAATGAGCTTCTCGAGTCCGAAGTATGAAAGCTGGATATGGAGGCCAATGATATGTGGATACAGATGGCATCAAAGATTAGAGAAGTAGCCAGAAAAGTACTTGGAGAGTCTAAATGACATGGACCACCCTCAAAAGAGAGATGGTGGTGGAATGAGAAAGTACAAAATGTAGTGAAGAGAAAAAGGGAATGGTATAAGAAATTACCTAAATGTGATAATAATGAGGCATATGAACAGTACAAGATAGCAAAGAAAGAGGCAAAAAAGACAGTTAGTCAAGCAAGAGCACAGGCCTTTCAAAAGTTATATGAGAAACTTGGGACTAAAGAAGAGGAGAAAGATATTTATAGATTAGCAAGGAGGAGAGAAAGGAAATGTCAAGATCTGAATCAAGTGAGGCGTATTAAGGATAAAGAAAAGAAAAGTGTTGGTGAAAGATGAGGACATTAAAGAAAGATAGAGAAATTATTTTAATGATCTCTTTAATAATAGTCAAAATGGTAATAGCATAACTATAGACTATAGAACAATAGAAAAGAATGTGAATTATACTAGAAGGATTAGATATTTAGAAGTAAAGGAAGCACTTAAAAGAATGAAAGTGGGTAAAGCCTGTGGACCTGATGAAATAACAATTGAAGTGTAAAAGTGTTTGGGAGATATGGGAGTGGCATGGTTAACTAAATTATTTAATAAGATTCTAAACTCAAAGAAAATGCTTGATGAATGGAGGAGTATTTTAGTACCTATTTTTAAAAATAAAGAAAACACACAGAGTTGCTCAAACTATAGGAGAATTAAACTCATGAGCCATACTATGAAGTAGTGGGAGAGAGTTGTGGAGCATCGACTACGTCATGATACTTCTATCTCTCTTAATCAATTTGGTTTCATGCCTGATCGTTCAACTATAGAAGCGATCTTTCTTATTAGAAACTTGATGTAGAAATATAGAGATGTAAAGAAAGATCTACACATGGTTTTTATTGATTTGGAGAAGGCTTATGATAGTGTTCCAAGAGATGTCTTATGGAATGTCTTATGGAATGTGTTCCAAGTATTGAAAGATATGTATGAAGGAGTAACTACTATTGTGCGCACAGTGGGAGAGGATATAAGAGATTTTCCGATCTCAATTGGATTACACCAAGATCAGCCATAAGCCCTTACCTTTTTACATTAGTTTTAGATGAATTGACGAAACATATACAAAAGAGTATTCCTTGGTGCTTGTTGTTTGCGGATGATATTGTTCTAATAGATGAGACACGAGAAAGAGTCAATAGAAAGCTAGAGTTTTGGAGAAGTACTCTAGAGTCAAAGGGTTTTAAGTTAAGTAGAACGAAGACAGAATACATGCATTGCAAGTTCAGTGAAGGCCAAACTAGTGATAGAGAATGAGTTAGTTTGAATGAGTGGTACTATCCCAAAGTAATCACTTTAAATATCTAGCTCAGTCCTTCAAGTAGATGGGGGATGTGAGGAGGATGTTAGTCATAGGATTAAAGCCGGATGGTTGAAGTGGAGACGTGCCACGGGAGTTTTATGTGATCGTAAAATTCTCAATAAGTTGAAAGGAAAATTTTACCGTACAGCCATACAACCGGCTATGTTATATGGTAGTGAGTGTTGGGCACTGAAAGAGTCGTATGCGTCTAAGATAAGAGTTGCAGAGATGAGAATGTTAAGGTGGATGAGTGGCTATACTAGACTAGATAAAGTCCGTAATTAGAGTATTAGAGAAAAGGTAGGAGTGGTGTCAATTGAAGATAAGTTGAGAGAAGAGAGATTGAGATGGTTTGGTCATGTGAAGCGTAGACATACGGAGGCTTCAGTTAGACAAGCAGAACACATTAGGTTAGAGGATAGAAAGAAAAAAAGAGGTAGACCTAAATTGACTTGGAGGAGAGTAGTACAACATGACCTAAAAGCATTACACATTTCTAAGGATTTAACCCAAAATTATTTTGAGTGGAGAAAGCGAATCCATATAGCCGACCCCAAATCTTTGGGATAAAAGCTTAGTTGAGTTGAGTTGAGTATGTTCTATTGTTCTCCTTGTCGTTCTGCTTTCTTGATCAAAGCTTGAATATATTTAGGCTGCAACAAGAAACCAATCTTTCACGACTCCATCTTATAAACCCTACATATAACAGAGCTCCAATTTATGTTCTCTTATAAAAACAAAACAAATTCACAATATCACAGGTCTGGGAAGAAAAAATAGATTAATTGCAATTCTAAAACCTAAGGTAGTAAAAAATAATGGTGTAAGCATAGAAACAGAAAAATAAAGCTTACTAAAACAAGTGCAAGGACTCAATAAGAATCTTGCAAATTACTTCACAACATATCAAAGCTTTACAAATTAATTCCACATAGTTTGGCACAACTCAATAAATTACAGCTCCAATAATACTTAATAACAGAGTATTTGATTGGGCCGAGCATGGCTTGGTCCTATCCAGGGATTTGGAAGTCTCCAAAACTGTCCCAAAAGTCAGGGATTTTCAAAATTAAATCTCTGGAACTGTACTCCATCCCTTATTGTCCCAAACATTCAGGAAAGTTCAGTCCTGGGATTTTCGATGAATAAGAAATTAATAACTACCTAAATAATCCATCCATACTCTGTTATGTGATAAAATTTAATTTAATTATATAAATATAATTATTTATAAATTATAATTGTGCAATTACTATTTAAATTGTGATAGAAATTGTACATATTAATATTCAATTAAAATTACATAAAATAAAATAGAAAACCATCAAAAGTTGATTATATTTTTGGTTCTTCAGTTGGATGCAATTTGGTTCTAGTTCAATCTGATTTTCAGTTTGAATAAAGTACGAGATCCAGAATAACACCAACACATATATTTTGGGACAGTTTGTTTGGTGAAGTCAAATGGTCAATAAGAATTTTTGGTCTAGTTATCGAAAAATTATTAGGTGCACTCGGTACACATACATATCTCTCACAATCATGTGGACTTACTCTCTATATTATAGTAAGAATGATTCACTTTTCTGTGAGAGATGGAGCACTATTTTTGTCACGACCCAACCTATGGGCCGGACCGGCACTAGGACCTGGGCCAGCCTAAAGCCCCCGAGGCCCGTAGTAAGCCTAACTGTTCATTAACCCAACTCTAAGGCCCATTTGGGCCCAATATCAAGAAAACAAACGGACAGAGTCCGACCATAAAATGGACTTTCCAACGGGGAGTTTTCGACTCACCCGACCTGTAAACATAATAAATACTCAATTGGGGAGCTCAGCTCACCCTCCACATACTCATATCCTCATAAAAATAAATGGGAGCTCAGCTCCCTCATCCAATCCATCAAACATGCATATCATTATACGTTTACAGGTCTAACATGATAATAATATTACAGACCATAATCAAATAAATACTTCTAACACATGCGGAAATTCTAGGAGTAAATAAAATTACACAAATATTGATAAACAACCTGCGAAGGAGAAAAGCAGGTTAACCAAAATAAAATCCTCCTGTAGCCTGAAAAAAATATTGAACAGGAGTGAGCGTTCGACTCAGAGAGTAAAATATCAATTTTAACCATAATCTCTATAACTATCTAAAACTAATGCACCCTGTAGAGTGAAATGCAACATCCACATCATTTTCACATCATAACATCAAAAAGGTAATTTGGAGCACTCACGCACCCTGTAGCATCAATCATAACATATGGGAGCTGATCCCCTATACAGCTCTCTTAAATCCAACCTGGTGCCAGCGAAGAACTCAAGACGGACTTTCGCAATAAGCCAAATCGAGGGTCCCAAATGAAGAACTCAAGCCGTGACTACCCTCGAAGGATCGGGTCCCAGCGAAGAACTCAAGCCGTGACTACCCGTCCTATCCATAGTCCACACCACATCACACGCACGCCAACGCACGCACACTGCTCCAAATTACCACAACAACATCATGGCACTTTAACATTTATCAATGCATCATAAATCGTGCCTAGAGTTTAACTACATAAATATATGCATATAAGTGATGCATGGGCATGTTGAATATATAATAATATCAAAATTACAATTAAAATTAATATTTTACTCACAGACTTGACGACAATCACTGTGGCGGCTGGGCGGAGGAAGAAGGTCGTCGGCTCACGACAATTATATTACAATTATTTAATACAATCGACTCAATACAAACAAAGAAAAGACCAATTACGCCCTAAGTCGTACGTTAAAATCCTACAGAGTCTCCCCTATACCTAGGACCTACCCAACCTGCAAAAGGGTTCAAAACACACTTCTATACTCACAATCCATATATCCACAACTCAATCACATCACACAGCCCCTCCTGGGCCCATCAAATCAATTATCCATCACAATATGTAAAATTTCAATTTAGTCCCTATAATTGACCATTTTTGCAAAAACTACCCAAATCAACTCTAAAAATTCTAAAACTTTGCCCCGCGGTCCTTAGCAATATTACTAAGCTATTGCAAAAAGAATCGTAATTTTCTAAGCTACCACGAATATTTTACGGATTTTTTAATCCTATTTAAGCACTAGAAAATTATGAAAAAGCAAGGTTCGGGTTTACCTTTGCCGATTCCGACTTCGGGAACGCGCTCGGGACGTCTGACAATGGGGGGGCTAGCCAAAACCTCGGTCCAATTCGGAGACTTTTCCGTAGCTGGTTCGCGGAATTTTGCGCATCGTCAATGTCGAATTTCCGCGAATCGAGAATACCTACACGAAGCCCATAACACGGGGGTTAGTGCATAAATTTTTTTAGAATTTTCTAAGCTCATTAAATGCTCGAAAAAACACTGCGAAGTTCCTTGGGACCCACCGAAAAACGGTGTCGGAAAAATTTGAAATTTATGTCGCCGCGAAGCTCTCGACGAGTGGAGCGTGCTGGTACCCTCGGTTTTCTCGTGGGATTCACGGCTTTCTAGAAATTTAGCCCAAAAGTTGAAATGGGCTAAAAACTTCCCGAGCAAAAATTGGACAAACCGCTCGATGGATTTCGGCGTTCTTGGTGTCTATGGAAAGCTCTCGCCGAGTAGATGATTTTAGACACAAGACCCGATCCAATTGGTGGCCGGATAGACCGAATTTTGGCCGGAGAAGCCGAAACGCCGCGTGCACGAGGGAGGGACTTCTCGCCGGTTCGGCGGCTCGGGTGGCGCACCGGTGGGTGGCAGGTGCGGCACACGGTGGGAGTGGCAGGGGGAGGTGGCTGGCCAGCGGCAGGGGAGGGAGGAGAGAGAAAAGAGAGAGAAAAGGGAGAGGGAACGACGCGCGCGGGGAAGAAAAAGGGAAGGGAGCCGGTCCGATTCGACCGGTCCGGTTCGATTCGGCCGGTTCGATTCGAAATATAAAATTTTGAATTTTTACTCTGCCTCGGGACTGAAAACGAGGTCCAAAAATTCCGAAAAAATTTCAGAAAACTCAGAAAAATACGTAGACTCCAAATATATTTTTAGTTTTGCCACGTGGTCTTTAAATAAATTTTTAAAATTCATCAAAGTTTATATTTTCGGAAAATCGAACCCGATTTTTAAAATCCGAAAAATCTCAAAAAAATTTCTAAAATTTAAATAAAATTAAAATACCAAAAATGCTCATAAAATTTAAAATTTTGGGGTGTTACATTCTTCCCCCCTTACAGAAAATTCGTCCTCGAATTTTACACAAGGCAGAATAAAGCACATGATTATACATTGAACAGATAAGGGTACTTGCTACGCATGTCCCGTTCTGACTCCCAGGTGCACTCTTCCACTGACTGACTCCTCCACAAAACCTTAACCATAGGGATCTGTTTTGATCTCAGCTGTCTCACTTGGTAGTCCACTATGGCTACAGGCTGCTCCTCAAATGTCAAGTTCTCTTTTAGCTCTATCACATCCGGCTGCAGTACATGAGAAGGATCGGGAATGTATTTCCTGAGCATGGAGATGTGAAACACGGGATGAACGTGAGAGAGGTTGGGTGGTAGCTCCAACCGGTAGGCAACTGCTCCAACTCTATCAGTAACCTCAAAAGGTCCAATATACCGAGGTGCCAACTTGCCCTTCTTTCCAAATCTCATGACTCCCTTCATTGGAGAAACCTTCAGGAATACATAGTCGCCCACTGCAAACTCCACATCCCTCCGTCTGGGGTCTGCATAACTCTTACTCTCATCGAAAGCCGTCCTCGATCGTTCACGATTAAAGGAACCACCTCTGAAGTGTACTGCACTAAGTCTACATCATGCACCTTCGCTTCCCCCATTTCTGTCCAACACAGAGAGACCTACACTTCTTCCATATAATGCCTCATAGGGTGCCATCCCTATCTTTGGAGTGATAATCGTTGTTGTAGGCAAACTCCACCAAAGCTAGTTGCTCATCCATTGACCTCCAAAATCCAAGACACTCATGCGAAGCATGTCTTCGATGTTTGGATTGTCCTTTCTGACCATGCATGGTCTCGAGGGTGGAAAGCCGTCATCAAGTTCAATCAGGTGCCAAGTGCCTCCTGCAACTTTCTCCAAAATTGAGAAGTGAATCAGGGCCCTCTCGCCGATATTATGGAAGTTTAACTCCATGCAATCGACTATTTCTCGAATGTAGAGCCGCATACGTGTACGTAATATGTAGTCTTCACAGGTAAGAAGTGAGCTGATTTGGTTAGACGGTTTACAATTACCCATATCGAATCATATCCTCGCGTGGTACGAGGCAACCCAGTCACAAAATCTATAGTAATCATTTCCCACTTCCATTCTGGGATAGGGAGCTCTTACAGCTTCCCTGACGGTCTCTGGTGTTCAAACTTCACCTTCTGATAAGTCAAGCACTTGGACACAAAGTCTGCTATATCTCTCTTCATGCCATTCCACCAATAGCTATCTTTCACATCATGGTACATCTTGGTGGAACCTGGGTGGACACTGTACAGTGTGTAGTGTGCCTCTCGCATGATTTCATTCCTGAGGTTGTCCACATCGGGCACACATATCCTAGAACCTTGCACTAAGGCGCCATCATTGGCAAATCCAAACTCACCACCTTCACCTTGCTGTACTCTTTCTATAATCTTCATCAATTGTTGGTCTCTGGCCGGGAAACTCTAACTCGCCCTCAAGTCTGGCCTCACTGAAAAGTGAGCCAACAATACCCCCTCATCTGAAAGATCTAGGATTAAACCTTGATCCATCAACTCATGTACCTCCTGAATCAATGGTCTCTTCTCTACTGAAATGTGCGCCAAACTGCCAGAAGATTTTCTGCTCAAGGCATCTGCCACAACATTGGCCTTTCCAGGGTGGTACTGGATGGTGCAATCATAGTCTTTCAGAAGCTCCATCCATCTCCTCTGTCTCAAGTTTAAATCCTCTGTTGGAAGATGTACTTCAAGCTCTTGTGGTCGGTGTATATCTCGCACACTTCACCATACAGATAGTGTCTCCAGATCTTTAGTGCAAAGATTACAGCCGCCATTTCCAAATCCTGGGTGGGGTAGTTCGCTTATGCCTCTTCACCGCCTTGAAGCATAAGCCACTACCTTTCCATTCTCGCATCAAGACACACCCTAGGCCAACTGGAGGCGTCACAATACACGGTGTATCCTTCACCACTCATAGGTAGTGTCAACACAGGGGCAGTGGTTAGACACTCCTTAAGCTTCTGGAAACTCACCTCACAGTCATCTGTCCAAATGAATGGAACATTCTTCCTGGTCAACTTAGTTAGGGGAGCCGCTATCCTGGAGAAATCTTATACAAAACGCCTATAGTAGCTAGCTAAACCTAAAACTTCGCACCTCGTTGGATCGTTGTAGGCCTAAGCCAATCGATTCTGACTTCAATTTTCTTGGGATCCACTTGAATGCCGTCACTAGAAACCACGTGTCCCAAGAATGAGATGCTTTCTAGCCAAAATTCACATTTTGAAAATTTGGCATATAGCTGGTGCTCCCTCAACGTCTGCAACACCATCCTCAAGTGCCACACGTGTTCTTCCTCGGTCCGAGAGTATACCAGAATGTCATCTATGAATACGATGACAAAACGGTCCAAAAATGACTTGAACACCCTGTTCATCAAGTCCATGAAGGTTGTTGGTGCATTAGTGAGTCCAAAAGACATCACCAAGAACTCATAATGACCATATCTTGTAATGAAAGACGTTTTGGACACGTCCTCATTCCTGATTCACAATTGATCGAAGCATGATAGAAGTTCTATTTTGGAAAAGAATCTAGACCCTTGTATCTGATAAAACATATAATCGATACGAGGAAGTTGATACTTGTTCTTCCACGATCACCTTGTTCATTGCGTAGTCGATACACAACCTCAATGACCCATCCTTCTTTCTCACAAATAGAACAGGAGCGCCCCAAGGTGAAGTGCTCGGACGTATAAAACCCTTGTCCAAAAGCTCCTGTAGTTGCTCCTTCAGCTCTTTCAATTCTGCTGGTGCCATCCTGTAAGGTGGCATCGATATGGGGTTTGTACCCGGCACAACATCAATGCAAAACTCTATTTCCCTTCCTGGTGGCAACCCTGGAAGCTCCTCTGGGAAGACATCCATAAATTCTCTGACAACAGGAACATTTTCCATGCTGACACCTTCTACAGATGTATCTCTCACCAATGCCAAATACCCTTGGCATCCACGCCTCAACATTTTTCTAGCACTAATTGCTGACACTAAGTTATATGGAGCCACGCTCCTGTCACCGTCAAAGCTAAACTCTTCCACACCAGGTATGTGGAAATACACCTTTTTGTTCCTGCAGTCTAAAGTGGCATAATGAGTTGCCAACCAATCCATCCCCAAAATTACATCAAAATCCATTACTGGTAGAGGAACCAAGTCTGCTGGGAGAATCTTTCCATCCACTACTACTGGGCTACCCGGAAAAACCATATCTACATCTATGTTGTCACTAAGTGGGGTAGCTACTGACAAAGGGCACTCTAAAGTTGTAGGGTTTCTACCCAACCTCATGGCAAACACAGGGGAGACAAATGAGTGCGTAGCACCCGGATCTATCAAAACACGAGCCTCATAAGAACAGACCAGAAGAATACCTGCCACAACTGCATTGGAAGCCTGAGCATCCTGGTGGGTCAGGGTGAAAACCCGAGCTTGACCCCTACCCTGAGTGGCAGAACCCTGATACTGACTTCTACCTCCTGATCTGCCTCCAAATCCACGTCCCCCTTGTCCTCGGCCCTGTTACCGAATCGATCGCTGCCATGTTGGAAGTACCCGGATACAACTGGCGAGGAACATTTGCAACAGAACCCTGTGACCCCATCTGTGGCTCACTGAAAACGGGGCATTCTCTAGCAAAGTGACCGGGTTGGCCACACCTGAAGCATACTCCTGATCCCATCAAACAAGGTCCTGAATGTCCTCTTCCACACTGTGCACAAGGTGCCAAGGAGGATCCTGAACCAGACCCAGAACTACTGTACCCTGAACTGTGACCACTGCTGGATCCGTACCCTAGTCTGAATCCTCGAGGTTTGTGTCTAAAACCACTCTTCTTGTTCCTACTTTTTCCTCTGTAATTACTCTGGCCACCACTATCCGGAGTACCCATGGAAGGAACACCTGAGGAACTCTCTGCTCTGTTTTTCGTTGCCCTTCCGCTGTCATCCATAGCATAGCTAATCTCTATCTGTCTAGCTCGATCAACTACCACATCAAAAGACTGATCAGACATCATGGCTAGGTTCGCATACCTCCTGTCAAGTCCCTTTAGGAATCTCTTCACCTTCATAGTTTCTGTAGCTATTGCTGCAGGGGCATATCTGCTCAATTCCAGAAATTGCAGAGCATATTCGCTTCACAGCACCGCCATTCGCCTTAAGGCCTCAAAGGCCCACCGCTTCGATCTCTGAAGCTTTACGCACAAACCGATTGATAAAAAGTTCCACAAAGCCCATGTCAAACCCTCCATCCAGGTAACACGTAGTCATTCATCCATTGTCAGGCATAGGCCCCATGACATGCATACATATCTCTCCATCTAGTCTATCTAGCTATACATTTCTGCACACCTGTATGAATCCAAAACCGATATGCATCGTCGACACATCATAAGTACGAGGCACCAACTTCTTGAAATATGATCTGTTTGTAGGTTCCCCTCTTGGTGCGGTGGGCTCTTCAGCTGTGCATGGAGGGTGGACCATATATTGCGCCATCATGTTGATGGTCCTCTGCCATGACTGGTAGCGCCATGGGTCCATGGGACCTGCCATAAGGCGATCTGTCTGCGAGGTGCTGCTCTACTTCTGCTCTAGGCCCGTCTACCCCTCCTCTCAGCGCCTCACTGGCGCCTCACTTAGTCGGGCACATCTGGTTACAGTGTAGCTCACCTTCTCTCTCACACATTTTCTGAAATTAAATTCAATAGCCATTAGCCCACAAAATTCAGCAGCTCATTACAATCTATAGACTCATATTTATACATAACATGGAGCATGGAGCGAAACTAGAAGCAAAGATGACAATGCAAGAATGTGGACCCTATATTTCGCATGTGACTCTCTAGTAGACTCTTCCCAACACTTTAGACAACATTCCCTAAGAATGCTGGGCCTAAGCTACGATACACATTTTGTCACGACCCAACCTATGGGTAGGATAGCACTAGGACACAGGCGACCCTAAAGCCCCAGGCGTAGTAAGCCTATAATTCATTAACCCAACTCTAAGGCCATTTGGGCCCATATCAAGGCCAACGAATGATCCGACCATAAAATGGACTTTCCAACGGAGTTTTAGACTCACCCGACTGTAAACATAATAAATACTCAAATGGGGAGCTCGGCTCACCCTCCACATACTCATATCCTCATAAAAATAAATGGGAGCTCCCTCATCCAATCCATCAAACAGGCATATCATTATACGTTTACAGGTCTAACATGATAATAATATTACAGACCATAATCAAATAAATACTTCTAACACATGCGGAAATTCTAGGAGTAAATAAATTACACAAATATTGATAAACAACCTGCGAAGGAAAAAGCGAGTTAACCAAAATAAAATCCTCCTTTGAAAAAATATTGAGCAGGTGAGTGTTTCGAGAGTAAAATATCAATTTTAACCATAATCTCTATAACTATCTAAAACTAATGTACCCTGTAGAGTGAAATGCAACATCCACATCATTTTCACATCATAACATCAAAAAGGTAATTTGGAGCACTCACGCACCCTGTAGCATCAATCATAACATATGGGGTGGGGCGATCCCTATCTGACTCTCTTAAATCCCTTTGGTGCGGTGAAGAACTCAATGGGACTTTCGGCAATAAGCCAAATCGTCAGTCGAAGAACTCAAGCGTGACTACCTCGAAGGATCGGGTCGGCGAAGAACTCAAGGTGACTACCGTCTATCCATAGTCCACACCACATCACATACGCTTGCTCCAAATTACCACAACAACATCATGGCACTTTAACATTTATCAATGCATTTAACATTTATCGTGCCATCGTGCCTAGAGTTAACTACATAAATATATGCATATAAGTGATGCATGGGCATGTTGAACATATAATAATATCGAAATTACAATTAAAATTAATATTTTACTCACGGACTTGTGACAATCACTTTGTGTGGTGGCGGAGAAGAAAGACATCTGCTCACGACAATTATATTACAATTATTTAATACAATCGACTCAATACAAACAAAGAAAAGACCAATTCGTCCTAAATCGTCATGAAAATGGCGAGTCTATACCTAGGACTGAGTCACCTGCACCCAACCTAGGTTCAAAACACACTTCTATACTCACAATCCATATATCCTCAATCACATCACACGGCCTCACAGCCCATATGGGCCCATCAAATCAATCATCCATCACAATATGTACAAATTTCAATTTAGTCCCTATCCCTAATTGACCATTTTACAAGCGCATCCCAAATCGACTCTAAAAATTCTAAAACTTTGCCCATTCTTAAAATATTACTATTGCAAAAGAATCGTAATTTTCTAGCTACTCAAGAATATTGCAAAGAATTTTAATTTTATAGCTACTGAAAATTACGAAAAAGCAGTTTTTAATCTTATTTGCGATTAGAAAAGCAAGCAGCGCTCGGGACGTCGACAATGGGGGCTAGCCAAAACCTCGGTCCAATTCGGAGACTAGTACGATGCAACTCTGAAATTTTGCTGACCGGGTCAGCGTCAATTTCGCGAATCGAGGATACTTACGAAGCCCATAACACGGGGGGTTAGTACATAAATTTTTTTGAAATTTTCTAAGCTCATTAAATGCTCGGAAAAACAACTGCGATGTTAAAGTGGGACCCAGAAAATTATCGGAAAAATTTAAAATTTATGTCGTGCGAAGCTCTCGGCCAGTGGAGCTTATGGTACCCTCGGTTTTCTCTAGGATTCTGATTTGAAATTTAGCCCCAAAAGTTGAAATGGGCTAAAAACTTCGCAAAAATTGGACAATTTGCTCGATGGATTTGGTGTCGGAAAGCTCGCCATCGCGATAGATGATTTTAGACATAAGACCGGTCAATTGGTGGCGATCGATCGGTTGGCGGAGATGATTTTGCCCAGCGTCTTGTGAGGAGGAATTCGCGCGGTTGGCCGTGCAGGCGGCAGGCTGTTGAGGTGCGAGCGGTGGAGCCCGGTCGGTGGTAGTGGCGGTGGTGGCCCGGCGGAGGGAGGAGAGAGAGAGAGAAAAGGAGAGGGCGGCGAGGAAGAGGAGAAAAAGGGGAGGCCGGTCCGAGATTCGATCGGTCGTCGATACTGATTGGTCGGAGATCGATTCGAAAAAAATTTTAAATTACTACGCCTAAGGGCCAGAAAGAGGTCCAAAAATTCAAAAAATTGAAAACTTCGAGAGAAAAATACGTAGACTCCAAATATATTTTTAGTTTTGCCACGTGGTCTTTAAATAAATTTTTAAAATTCATCAAAGTTTATATTTTCGAAAAATTGAACCCGATTTTTAAAATCCGAAAAATCTCAAAAAAATTTCTAAAATTTAAATAAAATTAAAATACCAAAAATGCTCATAAAATTTAAAATCTTAGGGTGTTACAATTTTTTAGTGCTGCCATGTATCTAATAATTAGCTCTAGTTATTTGGTTCAGTTCAAAAATACTAGGATCCATGCTCATCCCTAATATTTGATCATAGATACATTATTTTGCCATTTAATTCCTAACAATTTTCAAGGTGGGTTGTACAATTAACAAAAGCAAGAATTATTTGCCCAATCATTTATACATTACTATGGAAAAAAAGGTTTCATAAATTAAAGGCAAGAATCGAAGATTATCTACTTAGCATGAATTAACTGATTGTTCTTGTTAAGGGAAAAAAAATCTCAATCTTACAATAGGCATTACAGTTTTGAAATGAGGCATTCAATAGACAAAACCCTGTCAAATTTCAATTAAGTGTCATGTAAAATTAATACCTTTCTTTCTTCACGATCTTGTTCTCGTGGTCGAGCAATTTTTAGTTTCATCTCATCATAAACTCCATCATAATAAAAAACTGAAGGGTCCTCTTCCAATGCTTTCTTATGCTGCTCCTCAATCTTAAAACCAAAAAAGGAAAAAGAATAAAAAAGTGAAAAACACAACGTAGGAAAAGAAGTACAAAGTAATTTGTTGATGGAAAAAAAACATATCCTTGAGAGGCAGGTTCTTGGCAGCCTGCCGTGAAACCTCCTCTCCTTTTCAACATTATCATGATATCATCATCATCACGAAAACCAACTGGCGCTGGAAGTGGAGGCCTTGGTGGCTTTTTGGCCTGCTGGGTTTGTACCCTCAGCTGCAAACCGGACTTTTGCAATTCACGAAACAAAATCAACAGCGCAACTACACCTATTTAGCAAAATTCTATGCAACTCTTTACTCAATTCAATTCCGCTTAAATTAATATGAAAATGGAACAATTTTGAGAAAAGTTTAACAATCTAGCCAAAATAACACAAAGTGAAGGCATAACTCAGTTCAATTGACTAGGTAAAGGGAGTTCAATTAAATTTCTAGGTAGGAAGTGCAAGAAGAATGATAGGATGCCACTTCACATGGAAAGAAACAATAAGATTTTTGCTAGGGATCTACTAGGGCCTTTGAAAGCACAGGCACAGATTTTAACTTTTTTTGATAGATTCAGAGTTGCATCTGTATAAGTAACAATAATATGGAAACGAATAACTCATATTGCTATGGACCTACGCTAATTTGCCATTTCAAATTCTTCACAACGGACCAAAATCCCAAATGACGCACGGCGGGCAGAGTCGCAGAGAGAGATGTGATGAGAGGTGAGCGGTGAGCCTTTGAGATCAGGGATTCCGGGAAGGTGAGGTCGACAGAGCCGCACGACAAGCCCTGGGAGGCGCAGTCGCAGAGAGGACGAATGAGCTCAGAAAAGAGAGACGAGAAGATGAAGACTGAAGAGGACGTCTGATTCGTGTCTGAGCGAGATAAGAAAAATTTATCTATGGTCTTTTTGGTTTGAATGATTTTCAAAACATTTTGCGTAATTTAATTAATTATGGTAAAGAGTATTTTCAAATAATATGATAACTATAAACTCCATTTGCTTCCATGATCCTTTGGAAGCAAAGCAACGCACTTGGATGCCGCTTTACCTTATCAAGAACGCTATACTGTGATGTGAGAACACCACGGCAGCATCCACAATCTTAGAATTTTCCTTCAACACAAGCAATCATTGACCCGATTAACGTTTTAGAGAGACAATTCTCCTCTCCTGGTCAGATGGTTTTTTTTTTTTTTTTTTTTTAGGCATTCGGCCTCTGTCAGTTTTGCTATGAGTAGGGGAGACACTCCTCTTCTCTGTTCCGATAATGGTTTCTACTCCCTTCCGATTGGATTTTTTTCTTTGCATGATAATTTTAACAGTCCTTGTCTCCATGTAAACCGCTCACACACTCTTTTACCACCGATGTGGAATCCAAATAACCAGCTAGTGAAGCACGCCGATCAGTCTCAGATCTCAACCCAAGACACTGGAAATAAGACTCCCTTGTTTTCACTCAGGTTCCCCTTTTTTTTTTGGGAAGGTTTTGTAGTAGATATCAACCTTCACCTTCCAAGACTTTATGCAACAATCCTTTCCAAACCCACAAATGTAAAATATTTCGCTGCATTTTTTTTTCTATTAAACCAAATAGTCTTAAGACAGTCTTGTAAATCTTATTTCACACACATAATAACAAGCCAAAAAGAGGAACAAGATTAGTTATCACAGTCTGACAGAATTCATAGAAAAGGGTACAGTGCAGAAACAAAACTGCTCCTACTTCATGATTCGTTTGAGCAAATCAAAGAAACAAAGCATTACAACGAGTAGAATAACTGCAAATAAAGTTGAAATAACAACAGCATAGCCCTCCACCCCAGAATTTCTCATGTTATATATCTGCTCTTTAATATCAGGCCACATCACATATGCAAGATACCCATATCCAATTATCACAATCAGATTAAAAAACAAAGGACGGCTATTCTCCTCCTTCTTTGTCTTGTCCACCATCGCTTTCTCCAGATCACTGCTCAAAAATGGATTCATAGACGCAAATTGAAAGGAAATTGGCAAAGCAGAGTTGATCAGAGGCAGAAATATCAAGATTTATGGCGATTTTTATGAAATACACGAAATTTAAACTCACCTATCGGAAGAATCGAACGAAAGTTGCTTTGAAGTTACTTTCTCCTTTCGCCCTTTGACATGGAAGCTTCTCGTACAAAACCCCGCTTTCCTCCTCTCCGCCTCTCCACTCAGCTTCTTAAGCACTTAATACGGGGCTTGGGCTTTCTGGCCCAATCTGCAAAAATAGTGGGTATTACGAGGCCCAATTCTTACCAATGAGATATTCTCAAGCCCATTTAAACATCAAGATTTTATTATATTACATTGAGATTTTAATTAGTAAAAAATAAAAAATTTTATTCCTACTAGCTGAAATGTTTTTGTTAAGGTTTAATATTTCCTGAATGATAACTGAATTTTTAGCATAATTACTTGATTTTAATTTATTATATGATAATCACTGGATATTGAATTATATTTTAGTAAATTTAGTATTACTATATTTCAACTTTCTTTTTTATTTTCTTTTTGTTTTAGGCATCTGAACCATTTCCATAGGGCTGTTGGTTTCACAACTCACAAGCCCCGAACTAAAGCACTAACTCGGACGGTACAAAAATAATTAACGTGAAGCCCATTTCTACACAAGTACAAACTAGAGTTCAAATTCCAACGGCATGCCAAATGCTGTTAATTCATTATTCTAGAAAAATCAGTAAAAGTTCCATCAAGGGCAGAAAAAGGTTGATCCTTAAGCTACTAGGCAATCTGGATACATGACTTACAAGGAGCACAACAGATCAAGGGAAACGGATAGTGTGTTCACATATATCAGATCAAACAATTGTATCGGGATATGGAGTGAGGTTGGTGAACTCGTGTCAATATTGATAATAGGATCAATCTAGGTGGGAACTCAGCTAAAAGAAAGAGCTCCCCTTGGCTGAAAATCACATAAATAATGGAGTGCCAACAAGGAAAAAGTAGCCTGTAAGAATGGTTCCCTCTTTGTTTCTTGAACAAGAACTACAATTCAGCTTTGGTGGACTGCGTCTCATCTCTGCCCATTGAGAAGAGCCAACGAAACAGTAGTGATAACTTGCTAGTTTCAAGCTTCTGCTCTGGTTGCTCCAGCCTTTTAGCGCAGAGTGTATTATAGTCGTGCTTTAAATGGGGAGCAACTATCATTTCCTGAAGAAAGAAAGAAAGTAAATGCATCTATACTAAGCATAAGAGAAGTGATTCTATTAGTATGCTTTTAGGCTTTGCTAGGCTCAAAGAATGGCATGAAATAGGTTGGGAATAGAATAGCTATTCCTAAATTTGGTTCAAATTTAAATGTGGAATACTATTCCATGGAATAGCAATTTTATAATTCTAGTTTTTTTTTTTTTTTGGTTAAATTTTCAATTGTGCAATAATCATTATATAGAATATATATATATATATTTAAATCAGTATGATATAAATTCAAAATATGAAGAATAGCTATTCAATGACTGAATAGTTATTTCATTTCTACCCTATTCCATTCCATGAACCAAACAAGTCCTAAAGTTGGATGAAGCTAATACCTTAAACTCTTCAAATGGACAGAAATCAGAATTATTGCAACCCTATTCACAAAAACACACAACATTAATATCTAAATATTAATAGGTATAGATCAGAAATTATTAAAATTACAATCAGGTCAGCACCAAAGAAAAAAAAAAGCAATTGATTGATCGACCAGAAAAACATACCGGCATTGTAATGGGATGCTCATTATGTAGTACTTGGATGAAGTACTTGCTTGATGGATTTGCTGGACAACTATGCAAGACAAGCATGTTGTTGCCAGCAAAAGGCGCTATAGTGCTGCCCCACCAATTTCTACTGTGGGGAGGCCTTGGAGGAAGTTCCAAAGGTTGTTCCCTTTGTATTTTCTGGAATTCTGAAGGATTCCACAGATAACCAAGTATTTAGCATATAGCAGAAGCCACTTATGGACATGTAACCACACAAATGATTTTATATGTTGCATTGATACAGAGATTTCCATCAGAATATGAGGATTCCACAGACAAAGCACTCACCTGATTGTTCAAGGAAAAGACCAAGCAGACATGTAAAAGGAACTACAGTCTCTGCATGTGCAAACCTTAGTCTTGCCTTTTCATAACTTCCAGGAGCAAGTTGTTCTAAAAGAATAGAATGCAGAAAAATTAAAGCTCTAGATTAAGAGGGAGGACATTGTCAAACTTTTAAAAAGCGAACTGACCATTAATAGAGAAGGAAAGGGTTTAACTTTACTTCCCTATATTTAAATGCTAGCTACGTAAAAGACTTTGAATTACTAGCTTTGCCTAATTCTTAGCAGATAGAACATACATATATGGAAAAACAATACAAACTTAAAATAGCAATCAATGAGAAAGCAACACAAAATTTTGATAGAAACACATCTCAAACACCCCCACCCCCACCCCCTCCTCTCTTTCCTTTCTCTTTCTTTTTTTTCTTTTTCATTATAAATTATCAAATCAATAGCTAATCACATTCCTAATCAGTGACAGTTGGGGAAGGTCAGCACCAAACCAAGCCAGCTCATTTCTGATTCAAAGTTAATAAGCCAAAATCAAATGGTTAAAGGAAAATCTAAAAATAACATAATATTAACAAAATTTTTCATCAGTTTCCTCCTCATCCTCCAAATTTTACAAATCCAGATGAAATTTCAAGGCTTCAAGCCTTCTCCATCCAAAAGATGCAGAAGTATGAGTTAAAGGCAGGGGCAACAGACATGGCATAGCATAAAATACAAAGAAGACCATACAGTCAATACTTTGATGACTTGTATTACCTTCCTGTGCCTTAATAGCTTCCTCCATGGAATGAACAACATCTTCAAGCAGTGGCACTCCCATTCGATAGTTTATTGATTTACCATAACCCTTCAATATAAACACCTCTAAGTCATCTGTCCACTCCAGTAAAGCCACCTAAGCATTGAAAATGTTTTGCATGTCAATATCCATACAAGAATGAAAACAAGTATAATTCTTTAACTTGAATTTTCTGAATAGCATTCCTCTCTTCCCTAATACAAATGATCCATCACATGCTAGCAAACATACTCATTTTCTTAAGCTAATCAACCGTCATTTAACTTTCTTGCCATCCAATACAAAGCACCAAATTAAGAAGGGATAAACTTATCATACTCAACAAACTTTGCTGTGTTACTGACATGCACAGCATATGCTGTCTGCATTGTTACAAACAGAATATTTATTTGTCATCAGAATGACCCAAGCAGAAACAAGATAAAAAAATTAGTAAAATCACAAATAAGTTAAATCTGATTGACCTCAGAAGGATTGAAGAGACCACAAGCTTGATCTGTTATATCCAACAAGGATGCTTCCTGCCAAATTGAAAATTCAAGGGGGTCATTGAGAGAAAGAGAGAGAGAGAGAGAGAGAGAGAGAGCAAAAGTCAGCTCAAATGACTAAATTAATCCAAATTTGAAAAATCATAAAAGAAAGGATTTTTTTTTTATGATGAAAACTGCAAAATATTGCAAAATAAGTAAATTAATCACCTGTTTACAGAGAAACCAGAGAGAAGCCGTGTCCTGTCTTGTAAAATTAAGCTCATAACGGCTCACTATTGCAGCTGTAATTTCATCTAAAATAGGTTCCTTAAGCTTGTCGACACCTGGCTCTTGGCTTTTCCTAAAATCCTGCATCCATGGGAAGCATTTATAGGAAATCAAATGACAAAAGATCAATGCACCAGGAATGTAAATTGCCAAATTCACAAATTCCCAATCCGTCTCACTTCAATAACTTAAAAATGATTGGAAAAAATAAGAAGTAAATCTCAAAAGCATCTGTTAAAGGAAGAGCCACTTCAAAGCAACTTCCTTAACAAAAAGAAAAGCACATCTCCCAGAATTCAGAATTACAGTGCCCATAATTCTATATTTAGAAAAAAAAAATTCTAGCACCAGAAAATCATAGTAGCCATTCATTAAAGTGATTTCACAGTTCAATTTTGTCCAATAGTACAATATGAGGTGACAGAATGTGAAACATGAAAGGGAAAAGTCATCCAAGATTGTTCTCAACACAATCCAATTAATACTAAAAATAACCACACCACAACAACAATAACAAAGATAGGAGGCATTAATTAGATCGAGTTGAAGGTTCCAAAAGGACCAAAGCATGGAAAATGCTGCTATATTGAAGCAAATGGTTTTGGGCTCAAAAAATGGGAAGATTGAGAGAAAGCCATGAAAAATGAACCCGACAAATAGTAGTTATTCTCTTCTTCTGACATCATAGAAATTTAGAGTTCAAGCATCCAGATTAAATAAGAATGTATAAAGCTCATCAACTTGGGATTTAAGAATTGTGTATTTGAATCCAAACACAATCAACCATGACAACTAAAAAGCCAAACCACACACATACCTTGTAGCTTTCACAACAATCATAAAACCTAAGCACTATATCACTTGCACGGCTTTCACTGCTGACTGCAAAAGCTCGATGATGCCCTGGTCCAAGGCTTCCCTTCTCACTAAACAGACCCATGCCAAATGCCACAGCACTAGCTGATGCTCGAGGAACCTATCAAATTGGAGCAAATGGGAATGAATTGTTAAAAAAAAAGGAGGAAATAAGATACATTCAGAATTAATGGGATTGGTGTCTCAGACCCAGAAATGAAGATAAAGGTACTAATTGGATGCCCAAGCCACAAAGTCAAACTCTAAATTCCGAAATAAATCAGAAGTGGTAGAGACTACAGAAAGTAAGTTCTGTGACATAAATCTTAGCAGAGAAGCAAACTATAAGGCATGTCATTTGACTACAACTGAAAAGAAAACATAACTTAAAATAGAACTTACTTGTGTCGCCTTTATTGGGTACACATCTGGGTGATATTCCTCCTTGAACAAATCTGGAAATCTTTCCCTAATCCTGATTCCAAGATCATATAATTCATCTTCTCCCTTGCTAATCAATTCTCCACCTTTCAATTTGTCTCTCCAAGGAGATTCCCAACCCAGTAACCAGGTCGGAACTTTCTGCAAAGATAAGTTCTGTTCCTTGGCATCTCTTATAAGTCCTTCCAAATGAGATGCCAACCGGTCCAACTCTCTCATCCGTTTTTTTGTTGGAGAACGAGTTCCATGTCTTGCCTAAGAAGCCAAAAGCAAATTAACACTCATTTCTTTTTCAAGATTTTAATAGCATTCTTCTACAAGTGATTACTCCAGCAAAACCAGCAGAAGTAACTAGAAAATTGAATCAGAAAAGAAGCCCCCCAAGTTGATGAAGGAAAATCAAATAACCAATAAAACAGAATGTGACAGTGACAATACAAATGCTAAGCAAGAATATGACAATTCCAATCATTGTCTCTCAGGAATAAAAAGAAATCAACCAAGTTGAAACTCTAAACTTGTTCACCATGTAATGCCTACTATAGTAAATAAAATTGATTTGGTAGTTCATTTCCACCTGCTTCACTCATAACAGCATGTTAATTTGAAAATTAATGTAAACGTGATATTGCTCAGGATCAGGATCAGTGAGATGACCTCACAGTAGGGTCAGCTAATTTGACTAAAGTAACTCAGACAATACAAACCACACCCCTCGCCCCCACAAATAAAATAAAATCAAATCATCAAGTCAATGTTAATCAGTGAAGTTACACCAAAAAACAGTTCCACTTTTCCCCAAAAATGACCACAAATTGGACACTACACGATTAGTAGCTAATAAATGAAGAAGATGATGATACAACAATCCAAACATCACAAAAGAAAATTACCACAAGGTTTAAGTGGATAGGGGTGCACCCCTCATGAATACTAGACTTTTCAAGGGAAACACAACCCACATCTTTCACAGCACCATACCTGCACCCATGAAAAAAAAAATCAGCTTAATTAAACAATAACACAGTGTTTATCATTCAAAATTAACACCAACAATCCTCCACCTTCAAATTAACCTAAAAAAACCTAAACGGAGATGATCATAACTATAATTTGCTTTTATCTGAAGCAAAAAAAATTAAAAAAAAAATAATAGAAGGGATCAAAAGAAGCAGAAAAGCCAAAACACTGTAGTTTCAGCTTCTAACGAACCTAATTCGCATTCCACCAAAAATAAAAAGCAAATTCAGATCAGTAACAATTAATCTTGAACGAGAGAAACCAAAACCTAACGAATCTTAAAGCCGAATTAGAGAGAGAGATTGAGTGTGAAAGAGAGACCCTGTTACAGTGGAGAGGTGTTGACGGACATCGAAGGCTTGATCAGCTATAGAATGCGAGAATATTGCAAACCAGAAAAGGACCAAAGAAATGGCAGCCATGTACGTCTTCATTTTCTAGCTCTGGAACATTTCCCAAACACTGATATTTGCTTTTCTCTCTTTACTTTCATACCAATCTGTGCAACCTCTTCGCTCTTCATGAAGGAGATTCAAGTCCTCGCATGGTGCCTCGTGCTCAACAGAACGCTGCCGTTTCACTAAATTTATTATTATTATTATTATTATTATTAAAAGACATTTTTTATTATTATTTATTAAAATTATTTTTAAAATTTTCATGTTAACAAAAATAGAAATTGAATAGTTTAATTGAAAATGATAAATATTTATAGATTTAGACTCTATTTATTTGAAATAAAATATTAAAAAATATTTTCTTTATTTTTTAATATTTAGGGGTGTTTAAAAAATTTAATCAAATAAAAATAAGTTATCAATTAAAAGAAAATAATCTCAAAATAAGAAAAATGAATTCTTATTTTTAAAATGAGAAGTTATTTTTCTAATCTTATTTTCTCAATTTTTTCTTGATTTATTTTATGAATAATAACATAAAATACTAGGCAAATAAATACTAGATAAATATATTTGCCTAATATTTTATTTACTTAATATTTTATGTTATTATTCATAAAAAATATTAAGTGAAAATTAAAAAAATAAGATTAGGAAAATAACTTTCCATTTTAAAAATAAAAATTCATTTTTTTTATTTTGAGATTATTTTCTTTTGATTGATAACTTAAATATAAATTATTTTCCATGAAGTCTTAATTTCATTAAATGGCTTTTTTAAATATTTTATATATTTCCGTTGTTTGGAAATAAAATGCTCTTTAAATTTTAGAAGATTTCATATTTTATAAGATTATTAAATTAATTATTAATAAAAGTTTTTATATAAATATTGATTAAAATATATAAAATTAAATAGACTTAAAAATAAGTAATTAGATTTAGATCAATATATATAATTTAGATAAATTTTAATCAAAATTAAGCTCAGATATAATGATTTTTATGGGCTTTATTTATTATCATCTCCACTCATTAAGAGCATTTATTTAAGTTTATTTACTTTCATTATCACATGATTTTATACAATCTTATCATAAATTATCACTAAAAGAAAATTTGGTGAAGGATTTAGCTATGGAACAAAATTTTGTCGCCAATAAAATTAATTAGTGATTAGTATAATTAATTAGTGACAAATTACAATTGTTGCGAAAGGCCTCAAATTAATAATCTACATTATTAGCGACGAATCTATCACTAAAATTTGGACCTCTCCAGAGGTAAATTTGAATAAATCTGAAAATTATTATTCCACATGTAATAACTTTTGTGCAGCATTTTATTTATTCCATACATTTTTAGGTGTCGATTTCGCTGTCATGGGAATTGGCATTAAGTAATCACAGAAATGTTGATGTCTAGCATTGAAAATTTGTGGACGCCGCCACTGAAAGCTCAGCTGCTCAGCTGGAAACCTCCCATGTGTAAGCAGTTAGTGAGCACATCTAGTAACCAATAAATACGTCCTTTTCATTGTTTGTGACCTCGACGTATCTAAACCTCCAAATAAACCCTGTCTGCGTTTTCCTATAGCCTGAAAGAGAAGTCCAAGCTATGGCTTACCTCCCATATTTCAATTGCCGACGAACCCTTCCCTTTCCAGTGCAGCTGGAAGCCACTACAACGTTCCAACATGATTACTCTGATAAGCAATTGAATAAGACATGCCACAGTGAGAAATTCTTGAGGCATGCTTAAACCCCACATGGATAAAACTACACATCATCTAAGCAAGCTGATCTGCACATTGATTGCAGCCAGAACCACTTAAGCACGAGGAATACCACAAATATGTCAAAAAGAGCATGGCCTAGGAAGGATACGGTGGGGACCGACCAAAAGAATGCTACTGCATCTCTTAAAGTGCTCAATAGAAGAGATAAATGAACTGCAACAAGAATTTCTTGGACTCTAGCATATCATAGTCCAGGCACAGGAACCACAAGCCTACGAGTGAAATTGACTCATTATTCCACTTAAGCATGGCTAAGAATTCAGTGTTCTATGTAACCATACGATGAATCATATAGCATTATGCCATTGTCAATACTTTGTGCTAGCAACAAAGACACCATAAAAATTAGAAATAAACGATATCCATATATTTCAACTATTTTAAACGGGATGACCATTGTCAAGTAAGGGGACTAAATCCATTTTTAATTCGTCTATCATATCTATCAATATCATCTAATATATGAGCTAAACACAGCCCTCAAAATGATAGAATGAATAACCCTCAAAATGGCAATTAAGCAGCAAACAAGATGTTTCCATCATTATGCAACAACAGCCTCTTCCTCGTGAAGTAGCATCTGGTCGAAGTGCCATACACCTGGTAATCCACCAAAACAAATTTAGAAAACAGAAAAACACAAGAAAAAGCTCATGTATTTAAAGGATGACGATTTGTCTGAGGAAAAATCCATGTATGATGGAATGGTAAGAGAACTTTGTTTAAGAAAAATGGTTATGAAAAAAATGGCTATGAAAGAAGAGAGTTTGGTTTCATACCATGTCCTTTGCCCACTCTTCTCAGCTGAGCAACATATTCAGAAATTTTTTTGATGGCTTCCACCTGCAAAGGAAAGCATTGAAAGGCTAAATTTGAATTTCAACAATATATCAGTATCGTCTAAGCTGCTAATAGTTGTTAATAACATATCCCAACGGACCTAATGAAGTAGGTAAACCTAAAAGTCATACCTGCTCTGCTAAGAACTCGCTCTCAATGAAATCTGTCAATTGCGCATCATGATTCTGCTCAGCCACCTGTTGGTCAAAATTAGAATCAAAGTGTGATGACATGGCTAACAAATCTAGAAACTTCAAAACATTTGGTCTATTAAACATCAAGGAAGCTTGCTTCTGGGATGACACCATTTCATAGGTCACGCATTGTTTTAACTAAAATTTATTATGAATAAAAAATGCATCTACTTCAAACTAAAGCAACAATATCAAGTAGTAGAAATGTCTTACACTGTGTAAGTTCAGGAGCTTCTCATTTGTTAATTTTTCCAGAGACAAAGCAAGCTCCATTGCTGAACCAAGAAAATTAACTAGTAACAACTTAACAGATATACAGCACATAACAAGACAAAAATGTAATACAGCATGGATGTCAACTCATTCACCTATTTTTTCTCAATTGCACCGCAAAGCAATAAAGAAACCAAGAGAGAGAATTCCTTGTAATTTTTCATTGACCGCACCCACTTGAAAGCAATTAATGCAAACATAGTAGTATGCACTGGTCTAAAATATTTGACATCAACAACAAATACAAATAATAACAGATCATAGGCTTGGAAAGGTATAAATGATGTATAAGCAGATTTTAACATGAATACGTGCAAAACCAACCACTACACATAAATCTACCTGAGTGTTGAGTTTGGAGGCAATAATTTGGGGAAAAAAAAAAAGATGAGAATTTGATTTTCGTTTAAATTGTTTTGACAGGAAGTTAACTCATTGTTTACTTAGATTCATAAACGTAACCGAGCAGTCATATAAGGTGGATAGTTGAGATCTCATTGTTTACTTAGATTCATGAGCAAATGTAGATTCATAAATATAGTTGAGAATGCAATCAATGCATATGGACACCCTTTTTCAAGACATTTCAAGACATTCATAAATTAAGTTTTTCCAGCATTTATTAACCCAAGTTAAATCTCATGAACCTAATCAATGAAGAAAAGCTATACAAAATCAAATTCAAATTTCGCATTTCAAATTCCTCTATCCACAAGCAAGATAAAATCATAGAAAATCATTCCACCTGAAATTTACAAAATCATATCATGGTGTCCATAAATCAAACAAGGAGCAAACCATTCACAAATATTGACTGCAGATTACATTTTACATAGAAAACATAAGGCCTCTGTAAATAAAAATTCAATCAACTTACTGTAGCTTCGCATCATTATATATATATATATATATATATATAATTCGAAACTTACCATACAATGCATCTCCCTTCTCCGCATGATCAAACTCTGAAAGAGGCATCACGATAGACTGCAACTTAACTTTTCCACCCCTTTTGTTCTGAAGATTTAAAAAACAAAAAAAGACTAAGGATTCATCTCTGTTACGAAACCATTGAACCTTCAAGAGCCTAAATCGCAAAAGACAACAAACAATGTATAAAAACAAGAAACGTCAAAGGTTAAAGCACCTGGTATTCCATCAATTTCTCAGCATGCTCTCTTTCTTCAAGACTTGATTCCTTGAAAAACCTATCGAACAAAGCCCACAAGTAAATTTTTGACCCCAAAAACAAGAATAGCAAAGAAAATTTGGAGAGAAATTTACTTGGCAAGACCCTTTAGCGCAACATTGTCCCTGTCAAAGTAAGCGAACATGGCATGATACACGTAGGAGACATTGTATTCCACACTGCCATTACAAAAAAATGACAAAATCTTTAGAAAGAAATATAAACAGATATAAACAAATTGTGTTCATAAAAAATTAAAAAAAAAAAAAAAACACAGAGATAAAATCTATATATTAGAGCTCTACTGAAGACACTAGGTAATCATTAATTTATCAAGAAATGCATACGGGGAAAACACAGATAGAAAGAAAACGATGAAATCCCAGTTCAAAAAAGAATTATACATGGAAAACAACCATAAAGCCAAAATTACGCCCATAAAGAGTGAAAAAAAACTCCAAGAAAATGGAATTCCAAGTGCACATGCCAATGGAAAATCACAAACAAAAGAAGTATGAGATACAAAATGTACAAGAAAATATCAGTTCAAGAAGCAGATAACAAAGACAAAATACAACCAAAACGAAAAAGGAATACAAAATTTTCATCCCCGTATCAACCGATCATTTTTTTTGGACACATACAAAAGAAATAAAATCGAGAAGACCCGAAATTCTAACACTCACTTGATCTGTTCATTAATGGCGGCTTCACACTCATCAGAATACTTCTGTCTAGCAAGAGAAACTTGAGGGACAGTCGGGACCAAATCGAGCTCCTTCTTAACCTCTTCAAAGGGCTCAAAAACAACACCAGTTAAAGGCTTATCATTTCCACCCTTTGATGCACAGACTACAAACCCAGTCCCCACTTTTCCACGAAGAGTCGAAGGAGAAAAAGAATTAGATGACGAAGAAACAGAGGAAAACAGAGGACCCAGATTGTCCCCACGAGTGCTCAACAAAGAGAAAGCAGGAGAAGCCTTCAGCAACATTTTCTTATGGATTTCAAGATATAGAGAAAGGGGTTTTGAGCTTTTTGATTTTGAAGAAGACGAGAGGACTTGAAGAAGACGAGGAGGACTTCAAAATGGAAATGACAAGGGATCTGAGTGGAAGCACGAGCATTTAGTGTGTGTTGGGGAAGTGAAGGAGGAGGAATGTTGGTCGTTGGATTAGTTGGACACGTGGAGTGTGAAGATTGAAAGGTGGAAGTGGAGCGCGTGGCTTGCTCGTGGCTTATCTGCAGAAAGTTCTGGAGATCACGTGGAGCAAACAGCAGAATCCTTATCTGGCAATTCTTATTTATTTGGTCCCAAATATGTACGGAAAATTAGTAAGGAAAGGAAATTAAAATGAAATATAATTTTATTTCTTTATTAATTTTTTAGGTATTTATTATTTTTATTTATAGACTTTTTTAAAATAAATCATATATAAAAATAATTAAATTAAATTATCACACAATTATATAATTTTTAATTAAATTTTTATTTTTTTATCATCTATTTACAAATTAAAATTTTATAATAATTTTATTTAATTAATTTTTTTTATAAATTCTTATGTTTGAAAATATAATAAGAGAAACAATTTAATTCTTCCTTTTTAACTGAAAAACACTTTCTTTGGAATAAAATTATATACAAGAAAATAATTAAATTTAATTCACACACTATCATTTTGGCCTCTATTTTTAAAAATAAAATTTTTTAACAGTTAAAATAATTAATTTTTTATTTATTATATTTTTAAATATAATAATTAATAAAAATCAATTAAATTAAACTAAATTCTTATAAATTTTAGTTTTTAAATATGTTGAAAATGAATTCATTTGGAAAAAAAATAGAAAATTATATGATTATGTGGGAATATAATTTAATGTTTTTTCTTATATTTGATTTTTTTGAAAAAAAAAACTTTAAAATATATATTTTAAAATTCTTTGTCTTATTATATTTTTAAATATGAAAATTGATAAAAAAAAATTAATTAAATTGGATTTTTATAAATTTTTAATTTTCAAACAAGTTATATAAAAAATAAAAAAGAAAGAAAATTTTAAATTATTAAATGAAAATTAATTTTAGAGTTTATTTTTATTTTTTTCTCTAAAATTGAAAGGAAAGTGAAAGGGAATTTTATAAAATTATAAAATTTATTTTTACTTTTTGAAATTTAAATGATAAAATTATAATTTAAAAGTTTATAAAACAACTTCTCTTTATAAATTAATTTTAAGCTTAGTCATGTTAAAATTATTTTAAAATTATAAAATATTAAATTTAAATTTTAGTTTGAGTCAAATCAATAGAAAACAACCATTTCTTTTTATATTTGTCTTCCTTATAATCAAATATGTGAAGAGATTGTTTTTTTTTTTTTCAAATCATCCCTTTCCCATTTTAAAATTTTGAAAAATAAATTATATAAATGCTAAATTAATAATTATAATTTTATAATTTATTAACAATTTCATACTTAATTATTAAAATTTTAATTTTTTAAATTACATTTTAAGTGGCAATATGAGGGTGTCTACTTTTTTTTGCCAATGGAGAAACACTACAATGATGAGATGTAAATTAACTTACTTTTACTTTGAAAAATCAAACCTTTTAGGAAAGTTTTACTATGGGTGATGATTTTAAAGACAAGATGAAAATAACATTAAAGTTATGATTTCTGATTAAAATATGATAGGAATGGACCACTTTAAAAATAAAATATTTTTGTAGTGCTCCTTAATTTCATAAAATAAATTTTCTTTTTCTCTATATGTTTGGATTTTTATGGTGATTCTTCCAAAAAAAAATATAATATACCTTTCATTGTCACAAAAACAAAGACAAAAACATAGTTTATAAATTTTATTTTTTTTTTAAGGAAGTATAAAGATTGTCTATCCTATCTCAATCCAAAAAAAACAAAGTATAGCTTTCTTGGCTTTCTCTTTGTAAAATATGCTCATTTATTTAATATTTAGGCTTTATTTATTTAATGAAAAATATTTTTTATTTTTTTAATATTTAAGGGTATTTAAAAATTATGGTCAAAGAAAAATAAGTTGTTAGATCAGAGGAAAATAACTTCAAAATAAGAGAAAATGACTTTTCATTTTAAAACCGGAAATCATTTTTTTAACCTTATTTTTTTCAATTTTCATAATACTTAGTAAATTTTGCAAATAATAACATAAAATACTAGGCAATTAAACATATGACAAATAATAAAAAATATTTTAATAGAAAATATTTTATTAAAAAACAATTTTAATGAAAAATAATTTATTGAAAAATAATTTTAATGAAAAATATTTTTCATATATAAATTATTTATCGTGAAATAAATGAAGCTTTTTTTTATGAAAATATTAAAGATTTCTGAGTTAAAAAATATATCATTTAAATATAATAGTTAATGTTTCTATAAATATGATACAATTCAAATCCTAATACTTTAGATCTCAAATTAGATAACCAAAATGTTTGAAAATTATAAATTTGCTAGAATTTAATTTAATTAATTTTTTAATTAATTATTATATTTAAAAAATATAACTATTTCATTTGAAAATAAATCATATATAAAAAGAATTAAATTAAATTCTCACACAATCATATAACTTTTGGCATGATTTATATTTCTTTTGAAATTATTTTTTTTAAATTAAATTATTTCACTTATTATTTGAGAAAAAATTTTATTTTTAAAAAATAATATTTTATTAAAAATAATATATAATTTGAAATGAATAGCCTAAATATATTTAAAAAAAATAAAGATAAAATTCAAAATGACCCGTAACCCAATATAAATAAAATAATTATTTTACTTTTATAATTCAGGGAAATTATAAAAAAAAATAATAATCTGAAATTTCATCCCAAAACTATCCATTATAACTTGCAAATTGCCTTTCTTATGGACATCTACCAAAAGGCAAAGGCCCTTTCGCCAGGCTAGAGTTCTGAAACATTAACAAAGCCCAAGGTCCTTTTGCTAAAGGATCTTTTTTGGGTCCTTTCTTTGTACCAATTTCTGTTAAGTTGGTGGGGCCTTAGAGCCTAAATAAACCTTATCTTTTGGGTCCTTTGAACTATTGCCCCTCTCAATTCTCAAATCAAATACGAAACCTTTTTACATAGATTTTCAATGGTGGGATATATATATATATATATATATATATATATTAAATTACATGTTAATTATAAATTGAATGAATATTTATTTATTTATAAATATTTATATATACATATATATTTATTTATAATTTTAATTTAGGTTCTGTTTATTTTATAAAAAATATTTTTTTAATTTTTACATTAAAAAAATTAGTTAATAAAAAATATTTTTTTGTCAATAAAAAAATTAAATTATTTTTAAGAAAAATAATTTTTTTTGACGGAAAAAATTATTTTTTATTTTTTAAATTTTAATAATTTTATTTAAATATGAAAACTCTTTTATATATATATATATATATATATATATATATATATATATATATATATAAAATAAACATATACTATTAATCTATTGTTATTATTAAATAATAAATTTTTTTAAAAAAATATTTTTTTTATAAATAATATTTTTTATATATAAATTAATTATCGTGAAACAATGGCACCTTAACATGGGCTTAGCTCTTTAAAGACACATCCCACATGAAATATGGCTAAGGGGTGATTTCCCCTAACAATGACACATAGGTTAGCATTGAGGATACCAAGAATATTTTAAAAAAAAAGCAATAAAACGACTTAATTTAAAAAAAAAAAAAAAAAAAAAAAGAGATGATAGAAAAGAAAACCATGCATATCGAAGATGAATCTTGATTACCATGCACGAAGCTCATTTAATGCAAAATGCATTGGAGGTCTCATATTATGTTTTTACCTTATATTAAGGTGGTGAACTGAAGATGTCTGTTTTTTTCCTCTAAATTATTTGGTCTCAAACTTTTAAAAATTCCCAGAATCGAAACAAGGTTCTTTCCATGGCAGTACCTTTGGTCTAACTCCATCTCATCTTTCTAGACCTTAGGGTTTTGAAACTCAAATATTTCTAAACAATTAATTAATTAACTATATTTTTATATCTTTTGGGGCACTCATCACTCTCATTCTTTGTTATTTGCTGGAGTGGCATATATCTATTTTTCAATAAATGGAATTTTTTTTTATAGCAATAAATTGAATTATACTCATTTCTTTCTTTGATCTTATATGGATATTTGATATATAAAATACATAGTCATATATAACTAAATGTTTATTTTCTTATATAATTATGTAATTTATATGATTTTAATAACTAATATTAATGAATAAAGAGTGAGAATTCTTTAGAACAAAAAATGGAAAATTTCATTTCCTTAAATGATATTAACACGAGTGTTAAATAACTCTATATCTTTTGAACAAAATTAAGTATTTATTCTTATTAATATAAAAAATTTATACTGAGAACGTTTTACTCTTATAATGAATCTCCATAGCGAAAGCAAGATTAGATCTAATCTAATGAGTTAGAAGATACCTATAACTTACTAAAACAAAATAAAAGTAATAGTCATCTCTAATCGTACTCTATATGATTAATTTTTTCAATATTGGACAAGAAAAGTTGAATTCAATTCTCTTGTAACTTTGTTATCTCTAATTAAATTATATATGGAATTTGCTATAAGTTGGATTTAGTGTCGGTAGGCGAGAAACTTGTCATTGCAATATAAGGTGTGAATTCCATATCATGGAGAGAAGGTGGTGGGGGTGCCCAAAGATTCATCATCAACAAAATCAACAGTCAATTACTTCAAGAAAAAGCATAAAAATTAATTAATTAAAAATGAGTTTTGTAAATCATAATTAAGAGAGACCAACATACAATGAAAGAAGTGCTGTTTTATTTTGAAAGACAAGAAAAGAAGCGTGGAATCATGTGATGAACATTAAATGCATGCAAGAAATTAATATCTAGCTAAGAACGACTTGGGGTTCTGCAACTCTCTTGCAAGTTTCAATATTAATCTCTCTAGTCTCTAGAAAATGGGTTTCATTTTAATAATCCCCTACACCTTAATTTGATGTCAGAGCCTCATTAATTTCTTGGTATGTTTCAATATTATCTTTTAATTTATTAAATTGATTTCTGGTTTGAGTAACACCCACTTCTTATTAATTATCAACTTATCATATATGTCATGATTTCCAACTATATATATGTATATAAAATCATGGGTCATGTGAGGATGAGTCCAAATTAATTAAGAGCTAGCTTTAATTTTCTGCCAATTTAGATTCTCTTTTTATTATAAAACTGCTATAAAGGACTGTTGTGGTGGTGGTGGTGATGGAGGTGAAACTTCTTGCCTGAAGACATTTCCATGGCAGGGCAGCTAAGCTTGGGCTGTACTTGCAAATGGCAATGATATGCCTGTAACGATGCCGATTCTTAATTGTGAAGACACAAGTGCAGATAATTGATAAGTTAGAAAATAATTTATTTCAGATTTATATCTTACATAGTTGAATTATAAGATTGATGTTATTTGTTTTGCAAGAAATAAGTTCAGAAAGTTGAAGACTTTGATCATATTAAATAATATTTTTTAAGGTAAAGTTTAGTATTTTAATTTTAATTAAAATATCACATATTTTATTTATATTATTTAATGACATAATATTTATAATAATATTTAAAAATTAAAAAAATAATTTATTATATAAATAATTAATTATTAATAATTAATATTTAATTATTAATAAATATTAAAATAATTAATAGCTATTTAAATAATTAATATTATTTACCATGACTTTTGTTAATAATAAACATATTTATGTCTAGTTTTCCAAGGTGAATAAAATCGAAGGAGAGTTGAAATTTCCAACAAATATTATTATTTAACTTATAATTTTCAAAGAAATAGAGACATATTTGAAATAAGTCAAGTTTGAATTGAATGTATTTGAACACATGCAATAATATTGGGGCAAATTTTGATTTGATATTTGCAAATTCAGATTGAATTCGTTTGATTTAAAATAATTTGTAATTTATTTTAATTCATATAAAATTTAAAATAACTTAAATATTTAATAAAATTAAGAATTTAATTAAAAATTAACTAATGTGATAAAAAAAAAGAAAATTCGAATATGAATTTATTATATAAATTATACGTCTTTAGCATATTCAGGCTTAGTGTCAATTTGATATTACATTCGAAGGATTAAAATTATTTTTCTCAATAAAAAAATTATTTTAGATGCTATAAAAAAATAATTTGAAAAAAATTGATTTATTATTTTAATATTTTTATAATTAAAATTTATTTAATTTAATTTTAAATTATTTTTTAACATCAATTCCAACATCGTTGTTAAATAGGCTCTTAACAAATAATTTGAGGGATTATATATATATATATATATATATATATATATGAAACTTTTGCATTTGTTAGTACCGTAAACAGGCAAGAATGACGAATGATGGAATGCGATGTGGGTTATGCAGACACAGTAACCTAGCCGTGACTGATAAACTTCCTAGATGGAATGGTCTTAACAAATTGTACTCGTTTTATTGGAAATTAATCCAAGTTGAGTCTGCCATGGATAGTGATTGAATAAGACTACTTATAGCTCATCACGAGACTAGTGTACATTTCGTGGTCACCAACTAACAATAACTTGACAACCAACTAAAAATGTACAATATTCAGGAAGAAGTTGACAGGTTTGTATTGCAAATTCTCATTAGCTTCTAATTAATTTCCTTGATATTGTGTATCTAAGTGATAAGGAACTATAGTTTGATATATCTATTGGAGTTCCATTGAGTTTAACTTTTGAAAAGACAAATTCTTGCCTTGCATGATAAATAATGGCTTAATTTCATTTATAGTAATTCAATTTCGAGAGTTGTTTTATTATCTGTCTCCTAACTTTAATTTGTATAAAAAAATAGTCAAACTTTAATTTAATGTCATTAAAAGTACTTCTAACAAGATTTCAGTGGATACTCCATCCAAATTTGATATGGATATGACTAATGAATTAAACATAATAAAAATAATTTAGAGTTAGATATGTTAAAAGATAAAGAAAAATTAGATAAAATGAAAAAGTTATTAGTAATATATGATTAGAGATATTGTTCTCTTCGCATGATAGAAATAAAATAATTTTTATTGTGTCTAATCTATCTAAGCATGTCCAAACCAGTTTTGGCCAAATACCCAGCATAATTTAGCTAGAGGAAATTTGGATGGTGTTACACTATAATTTGAGCATTTTTATGATGCAAATTGAAGTTAAGGGACAATGATGGAACATCCTCAAAATTCAGAGATGGTGGATGAAACTAAGCCGATAAATAATTGATTATTTCACTTCTATTTCAACTAATGATATGCTTAATAAGAAAGATGCAACTAATATAAGGGTGTAGCTATTATAAACTTGTTTCGATCTTTTTAACGAGGTAACATTACACTTACTAAGATTCATTAAACATGCTCGTTTAAAAAATCAAACTCGATTTTATAAAATAGTACTTGGTTCAATATTTGCTATAAAATACTTATTAAAATTCTTTAAATATGTTCATTAGAAAAATCAAACTCATTTTTATAAAATAGTCCTTGATTCAATATTTGCTATAAAATTCATGCAACATCAACTTATTAATTTATTTATATTAATTAACAATATATGAATTATATATAAAATAGTCCTTGATACCACTTGTTGTGAAAAAATCACACCCACACAAAATAAAAAACATAAAATTTAACGTGATTTTGTGTAAGCTTACTCCACCAATAAATTTACTATTAAGGAAAAATAATTATAACAATTAATTATTTTTTTCACTCTCAAAATACTCAAACAAAACTCAAGAAATTTAACACACTTCTCCACTTTGTGGATTGTCTGTAATACATTCCATATAATGGCCAACCAACTACACTTATATATAGGCTACTAAAATTTAGTCATTTTAAAACTCTAATTATTAAATTTCATAATTTATATTCTACTAAACTTTCTAAACTAATTATACTTTCTAAATTAATTATATTTTCTAATTCCAATTGGACTTAAACTCTAAAAGTTTTATTTTATTTTGCATCCTAATTAGAATTAGTGTATTATGACTAATAGTATTTAATTAAGACAAGCAAGAACATTTTGAGAGAGATGAAGAAGGGGGATTTATTTTGTGTGTGAGGTTTCACGTGAATATTTGTGGGTCTATAGCAAACATTCATAGAGAGTCTCCTCTCTTGGAGTTTGGCAATTGCTAGGGTTTCACACATATAAAATTATACACAAAAATCATCTACTGCTTATAAATGCAAACCCTAATAAGCTCTCTCATCACCTTTGCTTTATTTTCATTGTCAACTTGAGAATTATTCTGAAGAGACAAAACAGAACGTGGAAACCTAACCTTTGCACACTCTTTTGCGGCGGTCAACAAAACAGAAACCGTTGGTTTCTTCTAAATGCTCCATTTACCATTTTTCTTCTTCTCATAGTCATAGAGCTCTTTCTCTTCTTTATTTAAGGGCAATGATTATACTAAATATTGGGTCCTTTATTACATCAACTTTTACATGAACATATAACTTCAAAGATTTGCTTTGGAAGGATCAATGTTGTCTTTTGTGGCCATGGCTATCCTCTTCTATGGTTAAGTACTATGCTTTTGTAAAAGTTTTGAATTCAAATAAATTCTCATTTTTATTTGTCAATGTTCAAAATGGTGGCTATAGTCTAATTTATTTAATGATTAAAATATTTCATTTAAATAAATATCAAGTTGAATATCTACTCCTCTAATCTTTTTATAAAAAATCTAAAATAATAATATCTATATTTCTCGAAAAAGTATGAACTGACATAGAAGAAAATAATTATTTCTCTTTTTTTACTATAATCTCAAAAAAGTGTTTTTGTGTATAATAATTTCACATTGAAATTTCTTAAGACTTATTCTTAGATGTCTAATCTTATTTGATCAGTGGCTAAAAATATATTATTCATTAGACAGAGTTAAGTTTTGAGTATATTATTTTATAAAAAAATTAAGTACATGACAAGAAAATAAAATAGATTAAAGTATATTTTGTTTAATTACTAAAATGGCCCAAAGGGCCAAGGGGTTCTTTGGAATTGCCTATATGATCACTGGCACATTAGCTTGATCTCAAACGTGCTGCGTGCCGTAGGACCTCCTTTTTCTTTCTTCTCGAGTGTGCAAGTACTACTTTCTCATCTAGTCTCATATGTGTTCATATGATCATTAATATTAAAATAAACAATGACCAAGTCAATTATTTAATCATTAATATCCCTAAACAGTGTGTGTGCATATGATTCATACCCATTATAAATATACACTTCCCCATCTCATTCTCTCCCAAGTTAATTTTCTACCCTTCTTCTCCTATTGCCATCACACACATACCTTTCCTTCCTCTCCTTCCTTCTTTCCTTCTCCTCTCAGAGATTTCGGAAACCTTCCACAAAAATGGGTGGAAATTCTCCATGTGCTTCCTGCAAGTTGCTTAGACGCCGCTGCGCTAAAGACTGCATTTTTGCCCCTTACTTCCCTTCTGATGACCCTCACAAGTTTGCCATTGTCCACAAGGTTTTTGGTGCTAGCAATGTTAGCAAAATGTTGCAGGTCTCTCCTGTCTCTCTCTCTCTCACATTTTCTCCTTCAAATTATACGCGTAATGCGTTGTTTATATATATGAGCGTGCGCGCGTGCGTATACGCGTAAAAGGTTGATATATGTTTATACAGTTGCAGGTTTTCTAAAGGGTATTAAACACTTTTTTTTTTTGTCAAGCAGGAGCTACCAATTCATCAGAGGGCAGATGCAGTAAGCAGTTTAGTGTATGAAGCAAATGCAAGGGTGAGAGACCCAGTTTATGGGTGTGTAGGAGCCATATCATACCTGCAAAACCAGGTTTCTCAGCTTCAAATGCAGCTTGCAGTGGCTCAAGCAGAGATACTATGCATTCAGATGCAGAATGAGCCAGTAGTCATGCCAACCCCACAGATGGACGACCCAGATGATGCCAGGTCATCATCATCATCATTTCTTCACCCAAATAACCTCCCTCAGTACCTTAATTTTGCCTCTTCTAGCAATGTAATTCATGACTCTCTTAAGAGAGAGAGCATTTTTGGAGACATTATTTCTTAAGTAATATTACAACTTGATGATGCTATGATCCTTTTTAATTTTTCTTTTTCTCTCTTATTAATCACTAATTAGCATATATATTTTAATATTCTGCTGGCTAATATATTCTGAGAGAGTTGTCTTTACTTGATGTTAGTTAAAGTTGATTAATAATAATAATAATAATAATAATAATATTAAGGCAACAGACAAGGGATAGAGTGTGACTTGTAACAATGGCTACTGATGAGGTCAACTCTGGCATGTGAGGAGTGAAGTAAACTTGAACCTTCTTTTAATCGAGTAAATTACCTATTAATTAATTGAGGCAGTCGGTGGTTTTCTCAAACAATCTGAGACATAAATTCTTTAATTGTTTGCGGTGATATGCAATATACAAGGTTCTTGAAAAAAAAAATCAAGGGGGATATATAACTAGAGAAGAATTTGCAATTGCTTTAAGTAAGCAATTAAGTGCAATTTTAATGGACCAAAATCCACAATTCTGAGATAAATTAAAGACATTACCTACCCACTACTATGTTCTAATAAAAAAATTGGAGTAGTTTTCCTAGCTATGAGGTATCGAATTCGAGCTCCGTCAGAGCCAAATGAATCAAGAAAATGGTATTCAAGTTCTTGGTAAATAAAATATAGAATCACCTGCAATTCAAAAGCAGAGAGGCACTTCTACAAGAAAGAAACCTCCTCTTCTCTTTTTGTTTTCCCAGGAACAAGAAATTTCAGCTAGGTCATTATAGCAAGGCACCATATATTTTGATCTGCATAATTTTCTAATTTCTTAATTAACTCTAGGATAGCATTTTGATTAAGGGGTTTGGAATTTTTATTATATATAATTATTATTTTTTGATTTAGACACTTGAATGAGGTTTAGAGTAGATCAATTTTTTTATCAGTTTTATGAACAGGGATTAGATATATAATAGTCGGAAATTTAAAAAAAAAAGTGTCTTATTTCCCTTCTTTTACTAATCCAAATCTTTAAATTAGTTTCAGAATTCGAACTAAAAGCTCAAATTCCAATCTTGAAAATTGAAAATCTCAACATTCAAATGCAGTCTAGGAAAATATTTCATTACTAGAATATCAATTCATGTTTTTTTTTTCTTTTGATTCATTTTACTTTAATTGGAATTTAAATTCCAGACTTCTCAATATTATAGACGAACAATTTAATTATTCAAATTTAAAATTTTATAATCTTGAAAATAACTTTAATACCATTAAATTAAAATTAGACATGAAGTCATATTCGTGTTTGAGTATCCCCATCACATGCTTTCCAGGATTCTCATTGGCTTCTCGATGATCAAACTAGTTTCTAGCCAAGAGCAAGTGTAGAAAGAAAGATGAAAATTGGGCTACTGCCACCTGTAGTTTGATCACAATTTCTTCTAGTTAGTTCACGTGGAGGGCAGTGCAAGGAAGTGGTGAGTTCATGGGAAGTATGCAAGAGGACAATCTTCAATTTTTATAAATCCATCTCTCCATGCTATTATATGTCTGTGTGAAAACTATATTTTATAACGGGAAAGAAAAAACAAAGGGCAACAACTGACTCAAAAAGATTCCTCATTTGGCTTTGTTTATTTAATGTGGAAGCATTTTCCTAAGTCAAGCTTCTATGCTTTATCTTATTATGCCTATAAAATTCACCCTCTTTTCGTAGCCTTTTTGAAGCAATTTCAAGCTGTAAGCTCATTGAATTGAACACTATGGTTAAATAAATTATTGAAGAAGTAGCTAGATGTCAAATTTGTATCACCAACTCACAGCTTCTACTGAGATATCATGTCTCCTTGATCTTTTGGTTTCCATCACATGTACACTCATGCTTTGGTTTCTTGTGTATGCCAGTTTAATGTTTTACACAATAGATTTTTTTTTTTTTTTTTTTTTTTTAATTTGCTCTAACTAGGGTTGGAATTTGACACCAACCCTCTAAGGTTCTACTTTGTTTCTTCTGTATTGGTTTGTTTTGGAAATCATCTAGATTTGAATTTAACAAGAATATTGGTGATTCACATTTCTAAGTTTTGGAAATAGACAAAAGAATCAAAATTGTTGTCTAGAGAGATATGGCCAATCAAGTTTCACCTAATATTCATAAGGATGAATTACAATTTAATTCTTGAATATTATTATTATTATTCATGAGTCAATTTATGCATTTTAGAAATTATATCAATTAATTCAGGCGATTTGATTCCATCAACTAAATAGTCCCTCTATCCTTGTATTCTAGAGAGAGAAAGAGCATAAAATAGAGATGGGGAGACTTTTTATTGTTAATATGTGATTGAAATTGGATGAATAGATTTTTAATTGAAAGTATCAAACTTTGTAGACCAACTAATATAATTTTCGAAATAAAGGGATCGACTCGTGAACGATGACAATATAAGTGTTAAATAATAATTCACCCTAAAAATAATAAGGTATTGTGAATTTTTGGAGGAAAATGAAATCGGATTTTAAGAATTAATATAATTTTTGAAATATAAAAATTAACTCATAAATAATGACATTATCTAAAAATTAAATTATAATTCACCCAATTTATAAATTCTCAATCAAAGCTTCACCTAACACTAAAGTGATGGAGGTTTTCTAGTAACCATTCATAACAATTATTTTCCTTTTCTTTCACCACAATTATTAAGATTTAAGAGAATTTTATTGCTAAGTAAAACAACAAAAGAATATTGCCAACTTTGGTAAATCAAAATTTGCATTTAAAGCATTTTGTGGGTTACAAATTGAGTTCGATAACATAGGTTTAATTGATTCAAGTTTATATTATTTCGGGTTGAAGAGGATTCTGATTTTGTATATTTTTTCAACCCGATCTGATTGGGTTCATTTCGAATTGCCGGTTGATTCGAGTTATTAATTAAGTCGCTATACAGAAATGATTTTGAGCCAAATTAAGCTCAATTTATAAAAATCAAAATATTAATTAAATTTTTGAATCAAAATTCGAGTTGATAGAGTTAACCCAAACAGATTAGTTTTGAATGAGATTGAGCTTCAATTGAACACTCATTTTTTATTGAGTTATTCGAGTAAAGACGATTTCAGATTTTGTATGGATTGAAACAGATTACATATCATTTTGAGTTGGATGAATTCGGGTCGAATTATCAATTGGGTCAAAATTTGCCACTTTTACTTATAAATTACAGTACACAACCGAGGTAAACTTTAATCTAAATCTCTAAGGGATCTAATGAAATCTGAATTTTTTTATTTAGGGTGACATCAGATTATACCATTCAATTCATCCATAAAACTTCAATCAATTATGCAATGGAACAAGATTTAACATTCTGCAAATTTTTGTCACTTGGAAAAGGATATGGTTGCAGTCCTAAGTTGAATTAAGCCATTTGGAATGTTGCACTAGGAAAGGGAAAGGATGAAGTAGAAGAGACAAATTTGTATTACATCACTCAGTGGCAATTCAGAAACATATAAAAAATAAATAATAGAATACATAATATCAATATACCCAACAATGTTTAATATGAAAACTATCAAGAATTAATTACATTTCAAACATCAGGTGTACTCTATAATTTCTCGTATTAATAATACTTAACTTAGCTAAACTTTTATCCTAAAAATTTATTTGGGTCGGCTGTATGCAGGGAGAAAGAGAATTCATATAGTTGACCCCAATAAATTTTTGGGATAAAGTCTTAGCTAAGTTGAGTATTATTAATGCGAGAAATTATTGAGTGCACCTAATGTTTGTAATTCCTCATTCACAAAGCACATAAGACCCATCTTAAATCATCTTAAATCAAGGAAGTAACTGATATTTGTTTCTATAGGAAGACTATTTTTTAGTGCTCTTAGTATATTTTAGAATTTTCCTATTAATGCTATTAAATACATTTCTCTGTCTTAAGATAAATCAATTGACCTCTCAGTTGTACAAGTAAATCCGCCACTGACCGCACTAACAAGTCTAATGAATGATAATATGTGGTTGTCAAAAATGTTTATCCAGGCTTGACTCTGGATCATATGATCTGGGATATCATTGAAGCCTACTAATTAACCAGTAGCCATCCATTTTTACTTCCCATTTTTGTATGGTTCAGAAGAAGAAGTGTCAACTTGAGCATGAAAGGATGAGGAAAAAGAAAAAGGCATAGTAAGATGATAGAAGTAATCCTCAATAGCCACTAACAATTCAGATTTTGTTAGAACTATTAGCATTCTTAGCTCCAAAACTAGTGGGGTCAGATTGTTCAGTATCCCACTGCAGAGTTGGTGGAATGAAAATGAAAGGTGCAATGAATATGAAACTCAGAAAGAAGACTAGATGATACTAACATATATATATATATATTTTCCTGAGGAAAATAAAGAGGGTGGCTAGAAAGTTTTGTTTTAAATGCAAAGAATTTTTTCTTCAGTGAAAGTGTTGTTCTCTTAGTTTTTTTAATTGGAATTGTACTAGAGTTTCAATGATATGTAGAATAAACAATACTTCAAAATGAAGAATGGAAATGAAGATTGATTAGTAAGTTTCTTTCTCCATGTTGAAAATGTTGAGAGTACAATGGCAAAAGACAAACACAAGACTCAAGGGCAACTTTTGAGCATAAAATCTGCTTCAATGCTGGCATATTATTTGATTATTATTATTTTTTTCTTTCAGCTCCCAATAATACTTAATCCAAGACCTCATAGATTTAGTATTGTAATAGTTTGAGAGCCAAAACTGCTTTTTACTTTTTTAGAAAGAGCAAAGCTTTAGTATTATAATTTGAGGGCTAAAACTGCTTTTAAGAAAAAAGCAATAATCTTAGATGCTGATAAAAAAAACAGTTTAAAAAAAATTATTATATTATTTTAGTATTCTAATGATTAAAACTTATTAAATTTAATTTTAAATTATTTTTAATACTCTCTAACTAATATATTTAAAAAAAAATATTTTTTTCAACGGCAACTCCAACAACAATGCCAAATAAAGCCTCGGAGCTATTTCACTACTGGTAACTAAAACCTCATTAGTCTAACATATTAATTATTAATTTTATAAGGTACACCCAATATTTATAAAGAAAAAAAATGGCACTTTTGGTCATTTGAATTGTTAAGAATATTCAGAAAAATTACCATAATAAAACTTTTGTTGCAGTTTTGCTATTGGTTGGTGGACCCAAAGGAGAAATTTGGATGAATGTATGCCTTACTTATGAAAAATAAAATCCCAAAAAATAAAATCCCATCAATCAATCAGGCTTTCTCGTATTGAAGCAAAGTGCCACCCCCACAAAAAAAGGAGAAAAAAATATAAAATTTAGTGACATACAAGAGGGAGATGAACAGAAGAAAGATGAAGAAAAAATAACTAAAAGATGGAATGATAATTGAAACCCAAACCAACTTGCTTTGGCTTGCATTATCCAAGAGCCCTCAAAAGAGAGTAGAATAGACAAAAGGGAGCAGCTTCCTTTGTCTTGTTATGTAACTTTTGATTAATCTTCTCCCTCTTTTTTCTTCCTTGCTTATTTTCAACATTGGTTTGAATTTTTTCTATTTCCACCATTCAAGTTACATGTACTAATCCTATTTATGTCAAGAATCTAGCTGTATTTCGCGTGCGATTAGTCTCTTTCAATCATTAAATTTTCAGGATGTGATAATGACCTAGCAATAAGAGCCGTCAAGTATGTGCTAGATCATTCACCCACATTCAACTTGCACTCACATTACAAAATTAATGATAATTTCTTTCACTAATAAGAAGGTTCACTATTGTCTAATAGTGCTAAGTAAAGAAGGTGACAACAAGTTTGAAATGGTAGCTAGTGTAGTATCTTCTATCTTTTCTATAATGATTCTGGTTAAAAACAATTATGAATTATAAATGTTAACCCTATTTTTGGCTACACAATGTATGATGGATCCTAGCAAGAAGCGCTGTGTGAACCTCTAGAAGTCAAATGATTTATCTAAATTTCCACCCTTTAACTCCTAACAACGGAAAAGTGATGCTTCTGTGAAGGAATATTGTACTCTTGTTGGTTGTTTGTCAGTCAGTGAAATAGGCAGTTGCATATGTAAAGAATGAAGATTATGTTCATTCAAAAGGCAGCATACCTCTAGATTCCCACCTTTTAATTTCTACCACGGGAAAAATGATGCTTCTGTGAGGGAATATTGTGCTTTTAGTGGTTGTTTGTCAGTCGGTGAAATAGGCAGTTGTATATGTAAAGAATAAAGATTATGTTCACTCTAAATGCAGCATTTCCTACAGAGCGGACCATTTTTTCTAAGTGGAAATGTGTTTGTAATTACAGCAACAATCTTAAAATTTCAACAATGCAAGACTTTCATCTCCAAAATTTTTCTCGCCTTGTTTTACAGTGCAAGAAAATAAAGCTCATTTGGTTCCATTCAGAGTTCAATAACAATTCCTTTAAGTCATCTTTTAAGGCATAATAGCATAAGAGAATTTATTGACATGGCACAGCACTTTCCAGATACAACCAATGTATCAGTAATTTCTGAAGAAAAAATAAATTCATACAATGGAAGCAATCAGATTTACTGACCTTCAATATCGAGTTGAAAATATGGAGAATCATCCAGCTTTTGGCAAGCCCCGTCAAAATCACATGCTTGAATAATGAACTTGAGACTACAAGTACCAGAAGGTACAGAAAGATCAGAAACATAAAAAGCTGTAACTTGTGTCACTCCAAGATAATTGTAGACACCTTTTACACTTGTGCCTGGATTTCCTTCAACTTGTTTGGCCAGTTTGACTACATAGATATTGTAACTTGGAAACATAAAATCATTTCCATCTTTCAATTTCCAAATGATCTTTACGCTAACAATTTTGGATCCTTGAGAATCTGAGCTAATTTTGATATTTTGACCTTCAACCAGCCATAAACTGGATGGAGGCATACAAAAATTCCCTTCAGAATTTTTAATTGCAACGTGACCAAGCGTTGAAAAAAACTTTGCATGATGGCCATCTATTTTGTGTTCTGATCTCAGTTCACCATTCTTAGGCTTCAGCTTGTAGCATACAGCATGAATCTCTGTTAATATGCATTCATTCATTTCAATGCGACCTTCATATACGACCCATCCTGGATCCATTTCTGGTTTTCTAACTGGATGTGCCATAATCACTTTACTGAATTTGCTAGGGAATTTGTACATATCCCCAGATGCAGTAAGTACTGATGTCCTCTCACCATTGGTAGAAGAGAACTGAAGAGATAGTCCCAGTTGAGAGTCCCCATCTGATTTCACCTGCATTATTACGTATGTCACAGATGAACTACAGGGAAGCAGAAAGAGAAACACAGACTGGGATATGTTATACAATCACTATATCAGTTTACTGTTTTAGTTAACATATGTTCACACAGGAGCAACATGCTTTAATTTTAAATTTCTATGGAACAGACAAAGACTCTTCTTATAACTGGAATAGCTTTATATCATCAAAAGCTCTATTTAGCTGGTCACATTCAGGACATGAGTAATGGTATAACAGAGAAACACACTATACCTGTGCCATCTAATCTCATTCCATGGTTTCCTATCCCACTTTTGTTTCTATTATAACTGTAAGTTCATTTTGTCTTTCCCTGATCTGGATAAACTCACATTCAGCCAAACAGAAAGTTGTAATTATTTAGGAAGGCCACTGATAAGTTTGATAGTTTCAAATTCAAATTAACATACTTATAACATCTCCGATCTGAAAATTGTAAGATGGCAATTGAATTCATTTAAGAGGTGGATACAAAATGGGTGTTTTGTCATATAATAATAGTATATATAACAATTATGTATTCTATATCCACTTCAGGCCACAAAAGAGAGGGCTTACAGAATATGTAAGGTGGAGAGGTTGATTGCCCAGAGGTAGCTCTGCCAAAAAGAGCCTTGTAGTGAAGACAGCACTGTCTTCAAGAAATCCTTTAAACGTGATGTTTCCTCCCCCATTATAAGATGCTTCTTTGACACTACCATTTGGAAACATAAGTTTAAATCAGTGCAAATAAAAAGGGCAGTATCAATGCCAATTTTGCTACATAGGCAGAAGTAACTTATCGGATCCATAATATTGATACATACTAACGCATTTCTAATGTCAATATCATGCTTGGGTGTGTTTAGGCCTTAAGCGTGCTATCGAGGTTATGGTTCACGATAAATGGTTTGATGGTAGGCTTACTGAGACATTGCCAAATCCGCATAATGAGTTGTTGACAAAACAAAGGTTTTTTTTTTTTTTTTTTTTTTTTTAGTGCCATTGTACATGTGATTCAATCAAGAATATATTAATCATGTCAAACTGTTTAGTGCAAACAATATTGTTTAAAATGCCTCAACATCAATTAATTAAAAGCTATTATGAAGATTAAACCTTACTCAACAAGGACTTGAATAGTTTCAGGAGTTGGGCCATCAATGGACTCAAGAAAAGGCTGCCACAAAGATGGGAGTAAAAAGATAAGAAGGAAATATTGTAGCTAATCCAGTCTCAGAAGCATCAGTGATGGTTTGCTCGACAATAACATTTAATGATTTGAGCATCCCATATGAAGCATATGACCTTACATTCAGCTTATCATTTTACTCAATAGAAAAAACATATAGGCATAAACATAAAAAGCTAAAATGCATAGGTTGGAACTTGAAATGCAGCTACATGAATGACGAATTGTTACAAATTGAACTTATTATTTGTTACAAATTGCGAGCTAGAATTCAAAAATTTCACTCACCAATCTACATCCATTTTATACCTCCATATTAATATTGTACATTATTTTTCATTATATAATATAATAACATCAGCCATGTACTTTCCCTGAAAATGCATTAAAGCATCCTATAAATGTAGAACTAGAGCAGGAATACAAATTCTGATTTTGTGATAATATGATGCTTATGTGGAGCATACTAATAATATTATCTTATGAACAAGAACATGTAGATAAAACAAATTCCAAGGAATCATTTTTGGAATGATGGTGGATATCTCCAGAAAATAGCCATTCCATAATCATAGAAAACTGCATTGTGGAAAGGCAGCAGAAAGATTTTTTTTTTTCCAAAGAAAAAACACCTAGCTACAGCCTACAAGTTACACAAATTGGAAAAGAAAACATACAAGTAATTACGGAAAAATGACAGCTCATTTAGTGCAAACCTGAAGCCCTTGGCAAGACATGTTGTTCCAAGAAGTTTCCATTACTTGTTGTCCCTCAACTGAAATATGATATCCATGACCCTGAAGAACATCGAATATGCTCAGTAAATGGACTGATACATGCAGGAAGCATAAGCACAACTCAGCTACTTTCTCGCATCCTGAAATTATTTGATTGTTATCTACTTTTGGTAATTTAAAAAAAAATTATCATAAGCTCCAATGATGTACACAAACCGTTGCTTAAAGTAAGATCTGATTAGGTTCAAAAATGAAAAATAAATAAATAAATAAAAGTCTTCCTTTGACCAGATAAGTTCTCTCCAAGCAATCCAATGTAGCCTTGTAGGAAATAAAACTATCAAGATGATGTTACATTCACATAAATCATAATTGAAATTCATACATTGATCAGTCTCAGATATCAAATTGGTGATCAAAGTAAGATAGTGGTCACTTAAAAACAGAAAAAATTTATTAGAAGAAACTAAATACCAATAACAGCTCTTTCTCACAGAAGGATAATGGCCAACAAATAACATAAACTTCTTATTAGGAAACAACCTACTCAGTGGTATGCTTCTGCTATAGTTTGAAAGATGAAATCAAGAAAGCTTCCATAATTTCTTTGGAAAAAAGGTAACAAACTGAAAATATATCTCTTCAAAGGTTAATCATGTTGATATCTGATACCTGATCAAAATTTGAATAAAATGGTAGTGTTTTGGGATATTTGTTCACTAATCCCCATGACTTTTCTACAAGGGTCCACCAACTGCAAAAAATGAAGTACACAACAATAAATCTCAGTGAAGAAAACTCTCAGATTTACACGGTACTAAAGGAACCAAAAAAAAAAAAAAAATCCACAAATAAGTACAATTCAAACCTTGAAAGAAAATTGACAATCAGAAGGTAATTAACTGAAAATTCAAGGATTTAATGAATTTTTAGATAACCCAAAAAGGCTTTTAAGATTAGAGCAAAGAAAAAATACGATGTCTCACCATTGAAAAAGAGTATTACAAATCTTGGAAACAAGATTATCAATTCTGAACTAAACAATGCTTTTTTACAGCCTCTGTATAACACAAATATACCATATCTCTAACAAAGACATTAGTTCTACAAAGAGTAGGGGTACAAAGCATATAGAAAGGCACTAACAATGGAATTAATAATAAAGCAGCCCTCCTATTCTTTGGTAATGCAACCAAATCAGAGGCTGTTTCTACTTTGAGCAGTACAACATACAACTGTATCAGTTAATATTGAAAAAGACAGTTTGCGCATTGTAGGTAAAGGAAAAATCACAAAAACACCCTTATCAAATCCAGGAAAAAGGCACTTAAAAAAACCTTCAGATGAAGAATCAGAATTCATAAGATCAAAGCAACACAGGCAGCACAAGTCATCTTTCCTTCAACAGATAAAAGAAGAAAAAAAAAGAGCATCCAATATTGTCTAAAACCAAATTGATAATTAATTAAGTTAGGATGTATTTCCTATTAGCTACACAACTTTTAAGGGAGACTTAGAAGGCCAATGATTGAATAAGAAACTATAAAACTGTATCCATATCAAAGGGATATTTATACTATTCATGTAATATTAAGAAAGTGACAACTGCATTACCGATTTTGAGCAGTCCAAAAATCAGGCAGTTGTTGAGTCTCGTAGAGCCAACCAGGAGCAAAGATGGCAGCAGACACATTATCATTCTTTAGCACCTCAAGGGCAACATTTGTCTAAGGTCCAAACAGTTACGACAATTTATTAAAAGGAGAAGGGGGAAAAGTTGTTCCACTGCTTACATTGAGAATGTATGAATTTATCAAAGATAAACTATATCCATAACTTGGTGCAAAGAAGTGCTTAAATCAACAACAAAACATCATTTGCCTAATGAGAAAATACTTCATGGTAATAAACCTGAAATTTCTTTCATTTTTCATTACTCATATTATTCTAGAATATATTATTACAATGAGTGCCGTTGAAACACGGGAATGATTGCCAAAGTTGGCTCATGAACTATTTGGTGGTGTTTAAGGCTAAGTCAATCAAAAAATTTTAATTTGGCCAAACTAGTCCTCTAAATATGCTGGTGAAATGAGACTTGAGAAGAGATTGTGATGGTGGACCAATTGGCAATATTAAAGTTTTTAAACTAAATTCGACATCATGCGATTGTACATGGCTAATTTGGGATTTATTTTGTTGAAATATATGACACTCATGATTTTTCACAATCCAGAAGTGGTAATTTTATCTTTGTAGCACATAGCATGACTCATGTTAACAGTGACCATATAGAATGAAAACTATTACCATTTACCACAATAACCCATAAAAGGTTGTGTCCAGAATACTATTAGTCTACAGAAGAATTTCCTAAAGAAGTGCTGAGGGTATCACCAACTGTTTCAAAAGGAAGATAAATGAAACTAGGTCTCAATGATCTCAATTGGTTGGACTACACAGAATAAAGCAGAGGATGAAGTATCCTATTCTCACGTGGTAGCCATCTTGAATTACACTCTCCCTGCATGTACCATTCAACAACACTGGATGATCCACAAGAATTTCTCAGCAACTGCCTGGTTGTTGCTTTACAAGGTGATTCCTTGCGACCAGGGATTAGGGGAATGTTCAACAAGTTATGTGAACTTGAAAAATAATCAAGTTCTGCTGGAAAATCCGATGAAAGGTCTTACTAAAAGCTTAGTTTAAAGCCCTCACCCTCAGCACCACTAAACAGAGACAAAAGTTCTATTAACCGGAAGAAATAAAGGAAGCACTATCAAGACAGCACATGCAACAAGACTAACTCTCCAGAACACATCCATATCAGGAAATAACTATGTTCAATACCAAATTTGTATATGCTAAAAAGATCTCATACATCTTATAAATTCTAATGTTTACACCACTATGACACTCCTAATGCTTACTTTTAAGGAACATATTTTCTCCCAATTCTTCAGTAAGCAAACATATATGATGCCTAAAGCAGTTTAGTTAGCCCCTAACGCGGAAATTATTTCTAAAGTGATGACCAGATTTTTAATTCCTCATAAAGGAAATCAACCAACCGTGAAGAAGACAATCATGCTTTTTTGCGGGGCGGGGAGAGAGGAGGGGGGGGGGGGGGGGGGGTGTGGGGGCATGACAAATTTGTGCACAAAATTCTGATCAGGGTGATGAAAACCAGCCTATAGATATAGAGCTTATATGTTATAACAATAAAGATTAACAAGCAAGCATGATTCAAGAGACACATACATTCCATTGTCCACCACCATAAGTATTTCTTCCAAATACATCTATTCCCATGTAGACATCAAACTTTCTATCACCAGCAACAGCAGCTGAAAGTTCTGGATAGTTTCTCTGAACAGAAATATGATAAACTAGCTTACCTAAAAAAAGGAACAAATAATTCCATTTTTACATGGAAGAAAATTAGAAAAAAGAGTGTCCTGTACCTTCCACGTGTAGTTTACAAATATGCCATCACATATATCAAAGAAAGGTTTATTTTTTTCATTTAGTTGGTTTTGCCACTTAAGCTTTCCATCTATTGTAATAGCATCATACCTACAAAGTAAGAGTAATTATGACATTAACTATTCCAATATAATTTCAGAATGCTCCACAGTTTGCAAGAATGATGTGCGTCTGACACTCACCAAATTACTAAAGATCCAGGCAATGAGCTGTGCATAGTCTGGGTTAGATGACTGACAAATTCCTTCAGATTAGAAATTTGCTCTACTTCCAAATTAATCTCCATATTTATCTGCAAAATGGTGATTACTAGAAGCATGTGTAATAGATATTATACTCCCATAAAACACAGAAATAGAAAGAAAGACACATCTCATATCTCTTCCACTTTTCCTCAGGAAAAGCTTGCAAGATGCTGCCAACCATAAAGCTTTACTTATTCTATCATTTCTTCTATTCCATTATCAGTGTCAAAATTCAAAGCAAGTGAAACATTAATATTGTCTAAGAAGGAAAATTACAGTACTCAGAACTAATCACCATTATTGCTTTCTAAAAAGAAAATTTTGATTTAAATAAATCTTCTTCTTCTTCTTACTCTTCTTCTTCCTTTCCTATTATTATCTTAACCTTATAGTTGCTAGGCATAAAGCATAATGCCACAAAGCATACACGCAGACAAAACCCGTTTAGCTTGGACTAGGATTAACTGAGAGTTTTCTTAATCTGTTACTTTCATCTCTCTTTCCTCGAATGTTTCAAGTGGTTTGATTATAGCAAATTCAACAACAAATACCCTAAAGAGTGCAGAGTCCATTGAATATTTGTGCACTACATGCGCATGATTGTGAAAATTATCTATGAAAGGAATTACTAGTGTCCTAGAAATGAGACTCTTGCCAAGATAAGTCATTCAAAATGAAATGTCCAAAAAACTTATTGAAGTACTGATCAAATCTAAACTCAGACTGCAAGTATCAAGACTTAAGATTAGAAAACTACATACCAGCCATCCATCAAAGCCCAAAGCAACAGCAAGCTCAACCAAACGCTTAGCATACATTCGAGCAGACTCCTCTGTTTCAAGCAATTTATTGCAAATAAGCCCCCCTTCATCCCACTCTGTGAGGAAAGTCCCCAGCACCTTACACCCAATTTGCAAGAGAAATCAAGAATCAAGAAACAACACCGTATACATTAATTCCTTCACCCACAAACTAAAACACAGTAAAGAAAATTTCTTTTTTTCCACATATGACTGCCAGAGCCCCAATTTCCTCAAGAATTGGTTAATTCAAAAACTGAACTCAAATTAAAACATTTAAAACAGCACCTTAACGCCATGCCTGTGAGCTGTATTGGTCCAGCAAGGAGGAGGCAAGCTAACCAAATAATGGGAAAAGTAAACAAAAACATCTATCAAATACCAATGCCAAATAACATAAGCTTCAGGGTTGGACCCACCCTGAACCCACTTATCATCCCCGTAACCTCCTTGCATGTCATGGCAAACAAGAAGTCTAGGCCTGTTGGGCAAATAAAGAGCTGAGCTTGGAAGAGAAACAGAGGATATGTTAAAAGGGTAGTGAAATGAATCAAAGTAAGCCTGAGACTCGAGCTCTTCCAAAGTCTTGATTGGGTATGAGACAGGAGTGGACGGCTCTATTGGGTCAAACGGAGGAGGGTCAACGGCAGAGGATTGTTGCTGGAGATCATTGGATTGGGACATGTCGAGAAAGGGGAAGAAAAACAGGATTTTTTTGAGTATTAGAATGAGGAAGTTGTAAAGAGAGAGCAACATTGGACGGTCTACGTAGGTTCGAAGCAGAGCTATAAGCATTTGTTTGTTTCATAGAATCAATTATCTAAACAGAAGAAGCAAAGCAGCAGTGGTTGAATTCTCTGCCAAGTTCCTTTTTTTTTCTTTGAAGGGAGTGTGGGGACTCCAACCTTTAATATGCCTTGGCAATAGGGCTTTCCTTCAAATTTTTTTTAATTATTTTATTTAATAATTTTTAATTAAAATCAGGTGTATGTTATTCATAATAACAACTGATTTTAAACGTTATTATAATTAGCCTTTTACCCCCAAATCTTTTATGTTAACACAATTTTACCCTCATTTAGTAACTAAGTTCAAATTTACCTTTATTGATAAAATATTTTTTCTATTACACCCATTTAATAAAAAAACTCTGAAATTTAAGGTTTGAGTGCTTGATTGATAAGCAGTTACTAAATTATAAATTATTTATTATTAAAATATAAAAAAATTATAAAATAACAAAATATATTAATTTTAAATGAGTTAATACAGTAAAATATTTAATCAAATTAATTTATAAATACCAGAATAAAAAAATAGCATAATTTATAAATTTTAAAAATATATTAAACAAATAGGTTATCTTAACATCAATAGTGGCATACAATATTATTGCATGTGATACCACTTGATTGGAAGGAAATTTTAGATAATTTTGGCAAATACTGTCCCTTTTAAGGACTGCATTGCTATGTCCCATAGAAAAAAAATCTCCGCCGACGTACACCCATCATGCTCCACTCCCCTTATCCACGCCATTCTTGCAAAACGGCATCGTTCAGTCCCTTGACCTGCTGCTTGCGTGCTTCTTTCTTTTCTGCTCTTCTCGTTTGCATGCGCTTTCTAATATGTTACCAGAAGCAGAGATTGGAAAGATGTCCATGCATTTGTACGGCTCTTCCCGTCCATGTTAGCTATAAGTCAGCTGGCTCCTTCCACTGTCTATGCATTTGTATGGATCAAGTGGACTTTCTTGCCCTTTTTTTTACGGCTCTTTCCTTGACCTGCGGTTTGCAATTTGCTTCTGCTCATAGGTGATGTCCATACCTTTGTTTCTTACTAAATCTATAAGGAATAATTTGACTTGGGTATAAAGCATGGCAGCTCAGTGTGAGAAAAGAACCATCATATCAGCATGGTGCAAGAAAGGAATAAGAAATCCTTTTCCAAGAAACATGTCAATGGGCATTGGAATAATAGAGAGAATTGTCTTGTTAAAAAAAAAAAATTTGTCTTACAAAGGATTTTTTTTTGTTATTAATATAGAAATAAGAAAAAAAGAAGTGAAGATATGAAATCTCTACTGTTAGTTCTTTGGTATGCAGGTTTCTTCTCTTATTTCTTGTGAAAAGTTAGTATTTATATTTATCGGTGATATGCTACATCTTGAGTTTATAATAGATTTGATATAAATAAGAAAAATTTATATTTATATATATATATATAGAAATTATATAATATATTTAAAATATATAAAAATATATATATATATAATTAATTTTTTTATTTAATTTTAATTCGATTCTTAATAAAAAAATAAAACTAAATCAAAATAGTAAAATAACTTCAATTTAATTTTTACATTAATAAAATTTTTTTAATTTTAATTTTTTATTTCAATTCGGAATTCCAGGAATCATGTACAGCCATAATCAAAACACACAAAAAAAACTATATATATATATATATATACAAGAAATTAAAACTTTTTATTTGAAAAACTACAAATTTCACTAAATAAACTTCTCTAACAAATACTATTATTGATTAAAAAAAAAAAAATCAGCTGATGACCCACAGCAAGGCGCAGGTACACAGCTAGCATTCAATGTGTTGGGAAGTGGACTCCACATGCCTGAAAATCACACAACCTTTCAAATTTTCTTTTCCTTTACCACCTTCCTCCTCCTTTCTTGGAAAAAGAAAATACCAGATAATAATACCCAAATTATACCTTTCAAAATGGAGAGCTCAAAGCCCATCAATTTATGGGTCCTTCCTTTGAATATTCTCAAACCTTTTAATAAAAATCAAATTTCAGAATACAAACACATACTGATTTGTAAAATTGGATTAATTTTCCAAATTCATTAATGAATTGGGAAGTGGACTCCACACGGAGTTGAAAATACAGACCTTTTTGCTTTTCTTATCTTTCATGATCTTTCCTCCTCCTTTCCTGGAAAGAGAAATTGTTTAAGTCAATATCAGGTCTTTGCACTCCTTAGTATATAGACTGGGTTCTCAAGATTCAAGGGATTGCCAACCAGTTTGCTATTGCCTAGAGATCTCCTACTATTTTGGTACGTTTACATAACAATTACAATGCTTGTATTTTGCTTTATTAATTACTAGTATGGGATCATATGCAGAGAATATTTACTTAATGAAGTAATTATTTATTTCATCTGCATCTATGAATTAATATTACTATGGAATCTAAGTTTCTTATGTATTGGATATCCATTTTTAAGCATAAAGAAGAATCACTGATCCGTATGTCTTGTTAGTTGGAAATTGGAAATGGACATTTTAAGGAAACGATTGATTGCTGCAATTCTGTTCAGTCTACCAATCGTATCTTTTTTTTCTCCTACAATTTTGTTCAGCTAGCTAGTCGCTCATGGTTTGGTGGAAAAGATCATCAAGAGAGGCTGCCAGAAGAGAGAGATCATTCGTGGTGAATGGAGGATTGTTGCAGGAGAAACTAATTGCTTTGAATGATGGTAGATATAATCCCTTCCGCACCTTCTCTATTGAAGAGCTTAGGACAGCAAACAAACAACTATGATCAGAGTCGCATGTTTAGAAGTGGTCGCCTTGGTAATTGGTACGAAGGTTACATTGAAGGTCGAGTCGTTTCTATTTGCAAAGCTTTTGATGGATGGAGAGATTTAACTTCGATGATTTATGAGGTTGTGAATGATGTTTCTGTAGCAGCACATCATGGGTGCTCATAAAAATGTTTTGAAGTTAATAGGTTGTTGCTTGGAGAGCCCAGTTCCAATTTCAGTGTACGAATATGTGAAGAATGCAATTCTATTAGAACTGATAAGAATTTCTAGTGAAACTGGACATCTTCACGTGACGTGGAAAAGCAGGTTAAAGATTGCCAGGGACTGCTTATGCAGTTGCATATCTTCACACTGCATTTTCTAGAACTATCGTACATGCAAATGTACATTCCTCTAATATTTCCTTGGATGAGGATAATAATGCAAAATTGTTCAATTTTTCATCTTCGATTTCCATCCATGAGAGTGAAACACTAGAGACGCCTATTAGGTGGACTTGCGGCTATATGAGCCCTGAATTTTTCACGCCCAGTGAGGTAACGGAGAAAATCGATGTATACAGCTTTGGTGCACTTCTTCTCGAGTTTCTAACAGGTTGACCTCCTGAGCTATTGATAAGAACTAATAGAGATCCTCAGGCGGTGAGTTTCATAAAACATTATGTTAAATGTCACACCATGATGAGATAACGGACTCACAGGATTCTGGCTGAGGGACGAGGGAATAATGAGCAACAACAATGGCAAGCTCTGCTGGAGCTAGCTCTTAAATGCCTAGAAACAAATAAAGAGCAAAGACCAACAATGGTAGAAGTCACAAAACAACTTACAAAGATTGAAAGGTTTGTCTCTCATGATATTAGTTGTTTCCTTTATATTGCCACCTTCTTGCCTAGTTCCTTTTCAATAATCTTCGACGATATTAAAACCTTTCTTTCTTTAATTTTTTTTATTTGGGTTCATTAGATGAAACATTTTTTAGCTTGTGCTGCAATTCTATCTATCCAATTTCATTTCAGTTTTTTGGTCTATAGGGCCTCAACAACAGTCAGAGAAAAAGAGGTGCCAGGAAGAATGCTCATGGAGGAGTTTATTGCATCCTGCGATCCTCATTCCATAGTTTCTCTCTCTAGTTTCTCTGCTGAAGAGATTCGAAATGCAGTAGATGACTATAATCCTAGTCACATTTTCAGCTGCAATGACCTTGGAATATGGTACAAAGGTCATATGGGAAACCTAATTATCTCTGTATATAAAGTTTGTAATATGAATTGGCTTGACCACGTAAAGAATGAATTTAGAATTTCTATTCAGTTGAGTTCTCACAAGAATGTGTTGAAGCTGTTAGGATACTGCCTGGAGACTCCGGTTCCAACTCTAATGTATGAATCTGCAGGTGCAACACTCCTCGACCTCATTCCTTGGTATTCTCCCACACCTTTGAGGATAAAGTTAAAAATTGCAAGGAAAATAGCTAAGGAAGTTGCTTATTTGCACACTGCACTCCCTCTACCATTGATCCATAGGAACATAACATCTGCAAATATTTTCTTGGACGAGCGTCAAGTTCCAAAACTTTGCAATTTCTCTCAATCCATATCAATCCATGAAGGTGAAACACTCACAGTTGATCCTGTTGATGGTACTAACAGATATATGCCTCCAGAGTATGTAAAAGAAGGTGTAATAACAGAGAAAGTTGACGTATACAGCTTTGGCGTGCTTTTATTTGATATTTTATTAAGATCGGCTGGCAATGGGATTCAATTGTTTGAAAATAAAGATGAGTATGGATGTTTCCTGGACCACCATGTAATGAGAGACATAGCAGAGAGGCACGAAGAAGAATCTGATGAGCAGAAAGTGGAAGCCGTGGTAAAGCTAGCTTTTAAATGCATGGAGACTGAGAAGGATGAAAGACCAGTGATGAGAGAAATTGCAAGAGAACTCAAGCAGATAGAGGTTTGTTCCTCAACCACCCTCTGATTTGATCAGATCCGTGTTTTTTTTTTAACTGGTTTATAATAGTTAGTGTAAGCTGCTTGACAATGTGGTAGTAATAATTTTTCTCATCCTTGTTTATTTTTCCTTTGTTTGTATTAGATATTCATCAATACATGAGTTAGTCATTACATCCATTTTTCTTTTTTCTTTTTTGAGGTTATTGATGAAGCCAAATCTGGCCACACAGTAAGAGGATTCAGTATATTTGTATAAAAAATAATTACTATTAAAATCTTCATTTGGTTGATTTTGCCAGTTAAGCTTGCCATTTATTGGAACAGTATGTATTGAACCATGGTTGAATATTACATTTCAACCTCAATGTTCATCCATAAATTAACTACTTAATCTGTAAATTGTTTAATCCTTTAGTTAACCTTTTAGTTAGTCAAGTTAGTCAAAAGAGGGAGAATAGTTGTACCATTTAAATTACAGAGATTGAATAATTGATGGATTTGAAATTACAAAGGCTAAATAGTTGTATTATTCTAATTACAAGGATTGAATGGTTGAGTAACTTCATTAATAGAAAAGTTAACGGGAAGGACTAAACAGTTCACAATGTGACTAAATAATATATTTTTTGAAATAAAGAGACTAAATTGTTGATTTCGGACTAAATAGTAATTTGAAAAATATTTCAAAGAAAACTCTAGTCTTTTTCTTCAGCAGATTTTGATGTGCAAGTTCTGTGATTGTGACACTATCATATGTGCTTGTTAACAATGATGTGTTTACAGATATCAAAGAAAGACTTTCCTTTTTCATTCAACTAATTTTGATATGAAAGTTCTCCTGTGATTGTAACACTATCCTACCTGCATGTTAACAATTCTTACCTTGAAGTGGAAAGCATAAAGCATGTGTTAATGAATTTTTCATAACACTCTTTATCAGAGAGGAGCATACAACATGATATTGTTAACAGTGTTCCAAAGTTTAAAATTTCATATAATCAATTGCTAGTACATTTTCACATTACTTGTTCTTTTCTAAATGTGCATTACATGTATGCCCTCGTAATTTAATATTTTTATATATGATTTTTTATTAATTTTTTATATAATATATTATTATAATACATTAATTATTATTATTATTATTATTATTATTATTATTATTATTATTATTATGATAATATAATAATTTTTCATTTTTCACAATATTTATGTTACGTATGTACTTATCATTTTCAGGTTAAGTTAATGAAAATAAAAGTATATTAATAAAAATAAAAAATTATAGAGGTGAAATTTATAATGAAAATTTTATTATTATAATATAATTTTATAATTATAAGTGTTATACAAATATATAAATTTAACTATTTGTTATTTTGTTCATTCACAAGTGTTAAGTTTATCAAGACTAATTAGTCTTTACTATTTTATAATTGTTATAAAACATATATAATTAATATGAAAAATCTAAATTTTTTCCAATGCTATTTAAGAGTTTATACATATAATAGTAAAATAAATTTATTTTGGTATAATTTTATATAATGTTAATTTTTTTTATTTCTAGTTATTTTCAATTTCATTTTTTAATTTTATTTGATAAAATTAGTTATGCACATTCATATCAATAAGTATCAATATTATTAATTTTTATTTGATATATAATATTTTATATAATTTCATATTTTTTATGATATGAAGAAAAATTTTAAAAATAAAATTAAGAAATATATTCATACTAATAAATTATTTATAAATAATAAATTAATAACAAAAATGTTTTATTTGTGTAAAACATAAAAAAAAAAAATCAATCCTAACAGAGTAACAAATACTGACATTAATATATTATTATTTTAATTGAAATTATTACACTAAAAAAATATATATACAATTATTCGATTTACAGTAAAATAGTTTGACAAACTAACTTATAACATATTTTTAAATTAAATATTTTATAATTATTTTCTAGGAGTAAATATCAAATTTTAATAAAATAAGTTATTGAATCCAAATAAATAAAAATTCTATTAAATGATGTAACACTTATATTCATATAAAAATTGTGACTCTTTTAATTAAATTATTAATTTATATTTATATTTAAATATAAATTTATTAAATTAAAATAATAATTATATATTCAAAGTGTGATTTTTAATTCTTTTTATACGTATTCACTATTTACTAAGCTAAGATAATATTATAGTATTAAAAAATTAAAAAATATTATTTTATATATATATAGACATTAATATTTTTAAACTTTTAATAATAGATATTTTAAAATTACAAAAAATTAGTATTATAAATTATAACCATCATATTAATTATATTAATTTTATAATTAAATTTAAACTTAAAATATTCAGTTAATTATTAATTTTTTAAATAATAAATGTTTATTTATTTAAATTTTTTCTCATGTATATAATTTGTTTTTTTATATTTTATACGTAATTATATATTATTTAAAACTTTTAGATTTATATAATTTTAATATATATTACATACTACTTAAATATTTTTATAAATCAACTTATATGAATTTTTTTATCCATATATATATATATATATATATATATATATTAAGAAAAATATAAATTTATTTTGTATGAAATATTTTTTAATGAATTTATAAAAAATTAAATTAAATGAAAATTTCAAAAATATTAATAAAAAATTCATATGTTTGACTGACAAAAATTAATTTCTTTTCTTATTCTTCTACATAAATTCAAATATAATTGTATTAAAATAATTTTACATAAATAATTATAAGATAAAGATAAAAATTTATTAAGATTCATTAAAAAAGTTATTTATATAAATAAAATACCTTCCTAATTTTGTAAATAATATAAATCATGAAGGTATTTTTATAAAATTTTATTTAAAATTATATTATAATAAAAATTTAATTAAGTAGACTTTAAATACAAGTAAGACCAAAAATTTTATATTTATATAAACTCTAGAATTATATAGACAATTAAATTTTAAGTCCTAAAAATTTTAAATTTATATAAACTCTAAAATTAAATTAAATATTAAAAAATATAATTACAAATACTATAAATAATGAAGGGCAATTTAGTTAAAGCCAATGTTCTCCCTATCACACATTTATATATTATATAGATTATGGTTCAAAACCCATAAAATCATACCTAATCCAACTAATAAATACATCAATAGCAATAAAATTAAACCTCTTTCTTTAACTCTATCTATGGTATAGATTTGTGCATCTATTTTTCCAAATCTTTGTAGCACATCAACAATCACATATCTTGCACGTTCTTGAAGAGGAAGATCAGAGCACATGAAGTCCCCCCACATTCTGAGTGTCTGCATTAAGATAAACAACCCAAGTCTTAACAAGATTTTCTTCAAAAGGAAAAAAAAAAAAATAATAATAAAAAAAAAAAAAAAAAAAAAAATAACGTTACCCCATAATCCATGGGCTTGATAAATAATCTTGTCCCTGGATTTGCATCAGTCCGAGATGTCCTTAATGAGGCCATCTCACCATAATTACAAATGGGAATAGTGAGTTGATTAGATGCTGTCGCCATTGGAATGGAGGTAAGTTATGGTGTCAGCAAACAAAGTAATCTCATCTCAAGAAGACCGTGGGAGGGTCTGGCCCCCCAGGTTTCTGCTTTCTTTTCCATGTTAGGTGTTATTTTAGGAAAAGAAGGCACATGGATAAAACACTTGCCAAGTAGAATGGACATGATCACTCTTCATCAAGAAGCAAGAATGCATATAAGGGGAAAAAAGAAGGCACATGTTGCTTTTTGTCAAGGTCTTATTGGATAAAACACAAACCAGAGTGAAAATGATCACTCTTAATCAAGAAGCAATAATGCATATAAAGGAAAAAAAAGTCGGTTAAAAGTTACCTCCAACATCCAATTGATAGCTTGGAGAATCATATAGTTTCTGGCAAGTGCCGTCCACTCCGCACACTTGAATAATGAAGTTGAGACTACTAGTGCTTGAGGGAATGGACAGATCATCAACATAAAAAGCTTCAACATATGCTACTCCAATATACTCCTGAATCCCTTTAACTCTTTCACCTGAATTTCTAGAAGCAGTTTTCTCTAGCTTCTCGACATAAATATTGTACTTGGAAGATTGAAAATTACTTCCATCCATCAACTTCCAAGTGATTTTAACACTAAGGTTCTTGGAACCCTGAGAACCTGAACTCCACTCAATATACTGACCCTCTACTAGCCATGAACTAGATGCAGGAAAAACCAGATTATCTATAGAAGTCTTGATTGTAATATGACCAAGCACAGCAAAATACTCGGATGGACTCTGAACTAATGTATCATTATGTCTATCTGATTTGTTTTCTAATCTTAGCTTGCCAATTTGAGGCTTTGGCCTGTAACAAACAGCATGGATTTCTGTCAATATGTATCCATTCATTTCAATGCTACTCTCCTGTATGACCCATTCTGGAGCCATTTCTTGCCTGTAAACCCTTTGTGGCACAATCACTTTACTGAACTTTTTTGATAATTCATTATTTTCCCAAGGTGCAATAAGTACTGATGTTCTTTCATTCAGGGTGGAAGATAACTGAAGAGATAGGCCAAGCATAGAACCTGCATCTGATTTTACCTGCATTGCAGTTCGGGCTTTTATATGTAACCGGAATTGAATTACTGGTTTTAAGAAAAGGAGTAGAAAACTAGTAATGAGCTTTGACTTAGTGACCCTGGGCTGTGAGGTTTCAATTTTGAACACCAGTTGAAGCCTAATCAACCAAAAAATAAAACAAAGAAAAAAAAAAAGGAGTAGAAGACATGAAACAAGGAGAGACAGCTTACAGAATATGCCATGTGGAGAGGCAATTCCCCTAGAAACAGCTTTCCCTTAAATAGTCTTGCTGTAAAATCATTGTTGTCTTTCAGAGTTCCTTTAAATGTGATGTTTACTCCTCCTCTATAAGATGCTTCCTTAAAACTACCATTTGCAGATATATCATACATGTTTAATTCAGATAACTGTATTCCAATAGTTATAAAACTATAATATCAAGGTCTATCAAACTGTTTAGTGGAAATGGTTTTGTATAGAATGCCATATTTCAACTGAACAGAAGATACATATCACTATTACACGTACTCGACAAGAACTTGAATGGAATCTGTAGTTGGATTGTCTTTATATTCAAGAAAAGGCTGCCACAAGAAAAAAAAAGAATGATTGAATGATCTCAGCATTAAAATTTGGTTAATTATGGCATGCTAAATGAAAACAAGGAAGAAAAATTTTGCCTACATTTTCAACCAAATGCTCACAATTTGTCAGGAGAAAAATTAATTCAACATGATGTTAGATCTAAGATGCACACACCTGAATGCCTTGGGAAGATATATTATTCCAAGGAGCACTTGAGACTTGCCCTCCTTCAACAGAAATATGATATCCATGGCCCTGAATAATATCAAACACTTTCATATTGCCTCATTCTCCTTTTCGTATCCTCAAAATGATCAATTGCAACAAAAATGAAAAAGAACAGGAAAAAGAGTTCATGCCAGTATCTTTATTTTATGAATAATAAGAAAGTAAAGAGAATAGTGTCGACCTGATCAAAGTTTGAGTAGAAGGGTAATGAATTAGGATAAGATTTTACTACTCCCCATGATCTTTCGACTAGGCCCCACCACCTGCAAAACATTGAAGCAAATAATAAAGTTCCCACTAACGATTGTCTTGAGATTTATAGGATACTGCTTAAACAATTAAACATCTATTATGGCTATGAGAATAGATGTTGAATAAGATCAGTTTAAATAGAGGGGAGAATAAAAAAAGAGACGGAGAGAGGAGGGGAGGGGGGGTGGGGGGTGGGGATGTGTGATAGTTTCAAAGATATCTAATCAGGTTACATAGTTTATTTCAATATTCAGTTTTAATTCACAGAAACCTTCTCAAGATTTCTATGCTTCCATGCCTTTAGGTTCAAAGAAATGAACTGCAAGTGAATGGCAGGTTTCTGTGCTTTTCTACTAACAATAATGGTGCAAGATAGCTCAAATGAGATGCTGTCTGAAGATTTTTTAACAATCTTTCAGTGTAGCAGATCTTACCCACAAATAAGTACAATTCAAACCCTTGAAAGAAAATTGACAACCAAGAAGGTAATTAACTGAAAACTTCAAGGATTTAGTGAATTTTAAAATAACCAAAAAAGGCTTCTAAGCTCAGAGAAAAGAAAAAATACGATGTGTGTCACCAAAGAAAAAGAGTCAAATAATTACAAATCTTGGAAAAAGGATGCTGTAAACAATGCTTTTTTCACAGCCTCTATTTACAACACAATATACCATATCTCTCGACAAAGAGAGTAGTTCTACAAAGAGTAGGGGTACAAAGCATCTATTCTAGAAAAGGCACAATCACTGGCAGTAATAATAAAGCTGCCCCCATATCCTACAGCAATGCAATCATATAAGAGGCTGTATCTACATTGATCAGTACAAACATACGACAGTATCTGTTAATATCCAAATATATAGACTTTGTACATTGAAGGTAAAGAATAATCACAAAACCCTTATCAAATCCAGGAAAAAGGCACTAAGAAAAACTTAAGATGAAGAGTCAGAATTCATAAAATCAGAGCAACATAGGCAGCACTAACACAGAATCCAAATTTGTCCAAAGCAAAATTGATGATTAATCAATTGTGGATGCATTTCTCATTAGCTATACAACTTTTAAGGGAGACTTAGAGGACAAAGATTGAATCAGAAACTATAAAACTGTAGCCACATCAAAGGTAAACTTATAATATTCATATAATATTGAAAAAAGTGACATCTGCATTACCGATTTTGAGCAGTCCGAAAATCAGGCGCTTCTTTAGTCTCGTAGAGCCACCCAGGAGCAAAGATGGCTGCGGACATATTATCATTCTTTAGCACCTCAAGTGCCACATTTGTCTGATGTCCAAACAGTTATTACAATTTATTAGAAGGAGAAGGGAGGAAAGCTCCAAACAAGTGCTAATGTAGTGTAAAGAAGTGCTAAAATCAACAACAAAATATCTTGTGCCTAATGAGGGAATAATTCATGGATATGAACTTCAAATTTCTTTCACTGTTCATTACTCATATCATTGTAGAATATATTATTACAACTGTAAGTGCTGTTGAAACACAGGAATGACAGACAAATTGGCTTATGAATTAGTCCACTAAATATGGCTAAAATTTTAATTTGGTCAAACCAGTCCTCTATATGCTGGTGAAATGAGACATGACGGGTCATTATGGTGGTGGACCAATTGGCAACGTCAAAGTTTTTAAAACTAATTGGACGTCAGATGATAATTCATAGCTAATTTGGCCTTTATTTTGTTGAAATATATGACACATATGATTCAACACAATGCAGATGTGGTTATTTTATCTTTATAGCACATAGCATGACTCATGTCAACAGGGACCATATAGAATGGAAACTATTACCATTTACCATTGTATCTCCTAACAGTTGTGTCCAGAATACTATTAATCTACAGAAAAAATTCCTACAGAAATGTTGAGGGTGTCACCAACTGTTTCAGAAGGAAGAAAAATGAAACTAGGTCCCAGTCATTTGATGGCTGCTTTACAAGGTGATTCCATGTGACAAGGAATTAGGTGAATGTTCAAAAAGATCAGTGAACTTGAAAAATAATCAGGTTCTGCTGGAAATCAGATGGAAGGTCTAACTAAAAGCTCAGTTTACAGCCCTCACCCTCAGAAAACTAAGCACAGACAAACGGCCTATTACTCAGAAGAAATGAAGGAAGCACTATCAAGGCAGCACATGCAACACGATTAACTCTCCAGATCACATCCATATCAGGAAATAATGATGTTAAATTCTGACTTGCATATGCTTAGAAGTCTCATATGTCTTATGAGTTCTTGTGTTTACACCACTATAACACTCCTATTATTTTTAAGTAACATATTTCCCCCCAATTCTTCATTGAGTAAACACATAAATGATATATGATGCCTAATGCAGTTTAGCTTCCTCTAATGCAGAAATTAATTATTTCTCAAGTGATGACCAGATTTGTTTTTTAATTCCTTATTAATGAAATCAACCAACAATCATGACCACTTCAAGGAAGACAAACTACCATGCTTTTGGGGGGGTGGGGGGGGGGGGGGGGGAAGGGGGGGTGGTGGTCGGGGTTGGGGCGTGGACACGAGAAATTTGTGTGCACAATTCTTATCAGGATGATGAAAACCAACCTAAAGATATAGAGTTTATAAGTTGTAACAATGAAGATTAACAAGCAAACATGATTCAAGAGATCCATACATTCCATTGTCCACCACCATAAGTATTCCTTCCAAATACATCTATTCCCATGTAGACATCAAACTTTCTAGCACCAGCAACAGCAGCTGAAAGTTCTGGATAGTTTCTCTGAACAGAAATATGATAAACTAGCTTACCTGAAAAATGGAATAAATAATTCCACTTTTACATGGAAGAAAATTACAAAAACGAGGATCCAGTACCTTCCACGTGTAGTTTACAAATATGCCATCACATAAATCAAAGAAAGGTTTATTTTTTTGACTTAGTTGGTCTTGCCACTCAAGCTTTCCATCTATTGTAATAGCATCATACCTGCAAAGTGACAGTAATCATGACAGTAACTATTCCAATATAATTTCAGAATGCCCCGCAGTTTGCAAGAATGTGGTATTTCTGAAGCTCACCAAATTACTAAAGATCCAGGCAATGAGCTATGCATAGTCTGGGTTAGATGACTGACAAATTCTTTCAGATTAGGAATTTGCTCCACTTCCAAATTAATCTCCATATTGATCTGCAAAACGGTGATTCCTATAAGCATGTGCTATTGATACTCCCATAAAACATGGAAAAAGAAAGAAAAACACATCGCATATCCCTTTCACTTTTCAGCAGGAAAAGCTTACAAGATGCCGCCAATCATAAAAGCATTACTTATTCTATCATTTCTTTGTATTCCATTATCACTGTCAAAATTCAAAGGAAGTGAAACATTACTCTTGTCTAAGCAGGAAAATTTAGAATGACAATACTCAGCACTAATCACCATTGTTACCTCTACAAAAGAAAATTTTGATTTAAACAAATCTTCTTGTTCCTTTCCTGTTATTATCTTAACAATTTAGCTGCTAGACATAGAGCATAATGCCAAAAAAGCATAGCCAAAACCCGTTTAGCTTGGACTAGGTTTAGTTGAGCGAGTTTTCTTAATCTGTTACTTTCAACTCCCTATACTTAGGGGTGGTTTTGAGTGGTTTGATTATTGAAAATTCAACGACAAATACCATAAATAGTGCAGAGTCCATTGAATATTCGTGCACTACATGTGCATAAATGTTAAATTTATCTTACAATCGTATTATGAAATGCATTATGAGTGCACTAGAAGTGACACTCTCACTTGTCAAGATAAGTCATTCACAATGAAATTCCCGTAAAACTTAGGGAAGTACTGGTCAAATATAAACTCAGACTGGAAGCATCTAGACTTAAGATTAGAAAAACTACATACCAGCCATCCATCAAAGCCCAAAGCAACAGCAAGCTCAGCCAAACGCTCAGCGTACATTCGAGCAGACTCCTCTGTTTCAAGCAATTTATCACAAATACGCCTCCCGTCATCCCACTCTGTAATGAAAGTCCCCAACACCTGACACCCAGTTGGCAGTTGGCACCAGAATCAAGAAACAATTCTACATACATTAATTCCTTCACCCACAAACCATTACACCAGTGAAGAAAATTTCTTTTTTCCCCTTCTTCAAGAATTGCTTAATTCAAATACTAAAAGGGTAAATTATACATATGGTACCTCAACTTATGTAGGTAACACTAAAACATTTAGAATAGTACCTTAACACCGTGTCTATGAGCTGTATTGGTCCAGCATGGAGGAGGCAAGGTAACCAAATAATGGGAGAAGTAAACAAAAACATCAATCAAATACCAATGCCAAATAGCGTAAGCTTCAGGGTTGGACCCACCCTGGACCCACTTATCATCCCCATAACCTCCTTGCATATCATGGCAAACAAGAAGTCTAGGCCTGTTGGGCAAGGAAAGAGCTGAGCTTGGAAGAGAAACAGACGATTTGTTAAATGGGTAGTGAAAAGAATCAAAGTAAGCTCGAGACTCGAGCTCTTCCAAGGTCTTGATTGGATAAGAGACAGGAGTGGACGGCTCTGATGGGTCAAACGGAGTAGGAACAACGGCAGAGGATTGTTGCTGAAGATCATTGGATTGAGACATGGTAGGAAAGATGAAGAAAGATTGGATTTTTTTTTTTTTTTGGCTGATTAGCGTGAGGAAGTTGTATAGAGAGAGCGAGAGAGCAAGATTCGAACGGTTTATGTAGGCGCGAAGCATTTGCTTATGGATGCGGCTATCATGTGATACGGAGCTTAACGACTTCCAATCCACATACAACCCATCATTCAGAATCAGAACCAGATCGATCTAAATTGGACCGAAATCAAATTAATCCACACTTGGCTTGAACGGTAAATAAACCAGACAAAAACAAAATTGGAACCATTTGGTCCAATTCCAGGCCTAACCATACTTTTTCATTTAAAAAATTAAAAAAAAATAATAAAAAAAAAGAATCATTAAATATGAACTGAGTAGGATCAAACCGTATTGAATCAAATCTGAATTCAAAACTTGAATAGAATCTTTAGGATTCAAGGGCTAGTTCAAGTTCACCTTTTTTGATGAACTGTGAATTGCTTATTCTAGACCGGTTCAAACTGAAATTTACCAACAAAGGAGTCTAATTCAATCAATTATTTGTATTTCATTTATTTATTAAATATATTTTAATTAATTTTTATATAATTTAATATAAAATATTTAATTTAATAATTATTAAATTAATTTTTATATAAATTATTATAATTTTATTAAAGGTATGTCTTATCATTAAATTATTTGTGTGCATGTGTATGGGTTTGAAAAAAATAAAAAAAATTTTCATGTGATGCCAAGTTTATATTAGATGCCAACTTGATGGTTGAAGTAGTCAACAAAGACTGCCAATCGGTGCTCATATCTATGAGCTGGAAAAATTATGTTTCCATGTGAACGTATCTTTTAAAAAGTTATTCATTGCTTAGCATATGTTTTAGTAAAAATAAATAAATAAATAAATAAATAAAGAGACAAATATTAGTCTTATAAATATTAATTTTTAATAAAAAAAAATTAAATGTTAGAAGAATAATAATTATTTTTTATTAATTTTATATCAAACTAATAATTACTTTTTATTAATTCTATATCAGACATATTTTAGAGTGATAATTTTTATTAATAATTTATATTTTAAAATTTTAATAATTTTATAAAATATTTAAATTTTATTTATTTAAAATATAATTATTGCAGTCAATGAAAATTTTTTATAAGTGTATACCTGCAAAATATAAAATAAATAGGTCATAGGTTCATCGAGTATGAATTCGGTGTTCAAATTAGAGTTAGTATGAGATAATATTATATTTGATTATTTAATGAGAAAAAACATAATATGATCTCTTTATATAGAATATAAATAATGATTGATTATGGTAAATCAATTATGTAATTATAAGGATATTATTAACTAGCATAATTATAAGATTATATTTTTATTTATAGTGCATATTTATAGGGATTGTTACAATCCTACCAATATTGCTATATCATTAATATCCTCTTTGAGTATAAATTTTAGGTTTGTTGTACTTAAATAATAAAGTTTTAACTGTCACCTTATAAATTTTGGAGTGTAAACTACTACCTTGAACTTGATAATGTCGAATTATCATCTTAGTTAAATTTTCACCTTCCATTTACTTATCCTGATTTTAGGTGGGCTTACACTTTCATTTATTGAACCCAGTCGACTATTACTTTAAATAGGCTAAGCACTTTTATTTTTTAGCCCTAACGGACTATCGTCATGGATGGACTAAGATCCTCACTTTATTTAGTCTGGTAGACTATATTCATAGATGGGCTAAGCACATTTTATTTTATTTAGCCTGACAGACTATTGCCTTTGATGAGTTAATTATTCTTTGTTTTAGCCTAGTAGACAATCGTTATAGATAGATTATGCATTATTTTTTTTATCTATAAAAATAATGTCTTATGCAAATATTTTTGTGAAAGATAATTCTATATAATATATATTACGAATTTGCTTAATAGTTTCATCAAATAACATGATTAATAAAGTGTATATTGCACATCTAACAACTAACAAACGGATGACAATTTTATAATAATAAACTGATGACACCATTAAATACAATATCAAAATATCCAATTGCTCATCAAATACAAATAACGTAAAAAAAATCATCAAAATTATAAATAATATGATTTTTATATTGATTTATTTATTTTTTAAATGACAAATCTTTAAAAAATAAAATATAAAAATATAGCCTGAAGCACATAACTTATATCATACTTAATAAATTTATAAATATTATTGTGAGAAAATATATTTTATATTTAATTAATTATTTATATAAATAAATTAATACTTAACATGTAAAATTTAAATAAAACATAAATATTATTATTTAAATTTAAATTCATTCTAAATTTGATTATAAACTACCTAATCCTATGATATTAGAATTCGGTTAAACCTCAGTAAATATCTGATGGGCTTCAACCCTACCCACGTTGAGGAGGCTTCCAGACTTGAATTTTAAACCATGTTCACAGTGGATAAAGAGAGGGGCATATGGAACTTTAAGCTTTGTCCTTGATCATTCTTCCTTTTTGAGTAAAATTTTCATAACTTTAAAACCCTTTTCATAGATATGGGTCACAACCCTTTATTAAGCAAAATATATTAATTAGAAAATATTAAAAAATAATTTAAAATTAACTTTAATAAATTTTAATTATGAGAATATTTAATTATAAAATAATTTTTTTATTTTAGCTCTTTTTGAAAATTATACAATAGTCTTGGTATACTATATCACTAGGTAATGTGATACACTCATCCAATAATAATACGACACATCATGATAGAAAAAATATTTTATTTTTATAATAAATTTCTGACTCACTTTTTTATAATTAACGTGTTATTATCTATTTAGTCTGGTACACCAAATTATACCTATAACCTGATCCATTAAGATTACACAATAATTTTTTAATTTTTTTAACAATATACAAAATAGTTTTTTTTTAAAAGCAGTTTTAGTTCTCAAACGTTAATGTCAAATAAACACTTTGTTAACATTTAAAAAAAATATTTTTCTCAACAATAACGTCAAATAAGTCATTCAAAATAAGTATAAAAATAATTTAGATATCTACGTTTTGTTAATTCAAAATAGGTATTAAGGCAGATTATTCTTAGCTAATAGAAGATTAAATTTTAGGCAATGTTCCTGAATTTAGGGTATTATAATATTAACGCTTAAATTTCAATTTATAACATAAAACAATTAAAACAATATACGGCTTAAAATTTCTCGCTCCCCTCTTTTGCCTCTTACATCCTCTCTCTTTTTTATCTTCTGTGGCAAAAAGTTTACAATTTCACATAAACAGGAACTCTTTATGCAAGAGGAACATATTAACAGTGATCCAGAGTTTACAATTTCACATAATCCAGTTCTAGTGTGTACTGTTTATGAGCATAATACCTTACCAGTACGTTTTCATACCGTTGTGATTCAAAACCCATAAAATCATGCTCAATACTACTAAAGACATCAACAGCAACCTTCTTTCAATGGTATGGAGTTGTGTATCCATTTTGCCAAATCTTCGTAGCATATCAACAAACACATATCTTGCACGTTCTTGAAGAGGACGATCATACCCCATTAAGTCCCCCAATAATCTAGGTGTCTGCATACGGATAAACAATCCCAAGTCTCAACAAAATTTTGAAAATGAAATCATCAAATTGCCAAAAAAAAAAAAAAAAAAAAAATACCCCATAATCCTTGAGCCTGATAAATAATCTTCTCCCTGGATTTGCATTAGTCCAAGACGTCCTTGATGAGGTCATCTCACCATAATTACGAATAGGAATAGTGACATGATTAGATGCTGTTGCCATTGCAATGGCGTTAAGTTAATGGTGTTAGCAAACTAAGTATCCTATCTCAAGAAGACCTTGGGAGGGTTTGGCCCCCCAGGTCTCTTATTCATCAAGAAGCAAGAATGCATTAAGAGGAAAAACTAAGTTATTTACCTTCAACATCCAATTGATAGTAGGGAGAATCATCCAGTTTCTGGCTAGCACCATCTACTCCACACACTTGAATAATGAACTTGAGAGTAGTAGTGGTTGAAGGAATGGAAAGATCATAAACGTAGAAAGCTTCAACATATGCTACCCCAATATACTCCTGAATCCCTTCAACTCTTCCACCTGAATTTCCTACGGTAGTTTTTGCTAGCTTCTCGACATAAATATTGTACTTGGAAGATTGAAAATTACTTCCATCCTTCAACTTCCAAGCGATTTTAACACTAAGGCTCTTGGAACCCTGAGAACCTGAACTCCACTTGATATACTGACCCTCAACAAGCCATGAACTTGATGGAGGAAAAACTGGGTTATCTTTAGAAGTCTTGATTGTGATGTGACCAAGCACTGCAAAATACTCTGATGGACCCTGAGCTAATTTATCATTATGTCCATCTGATTTGTGTTCTAAGCTTAGCTTGCCAATTTCAGGCTTTGGCCTGTAACATACAGCATGAATTTCTGTCAAAGTGTATCCATTCATTTCAATGCTACTCTCTTGTATGACCCATCCTGGAGCCAATTCTTGCTTGTTAACCCTATTTGGTACAATCACTTGGCTGAACTTGTTTGATAATTGATTAGTTTCCCAAGGTGCAATAAGAACTGATATTCTTTCATTCAGGGTGGAAGAGAACTGAAGAGATAGGCCAAGCAGAGAGCCTCCATCTGATTGTACCTGCATTACAGTTCAGGCCTTTTTACTTAAATGAAACTGAATTACATCTTTTAAGAAAAGGAGCAGAAGACTACTGATGAGCTTTGACTCAGTAATACTGCAGTTATCTCTAGAGCTGACGGGTTGCGATTTTGAACCCTAGTTGAAGCCTAATCAACCAAAAAAAGAGAGAGTAGATGACATGAAACAAGGAGAGGCAGCTTACAGAATATGTCATGTGGAGAGGCAATTCACCTAGAAGCAGCTTTCCCTGAAACAGTCTTGCTGTAAAATCATTGTGGTCTTTCAAAGTTCCTTTAAATGTGATGTTTACACCTCCGCTATAAGACGCTTCCTTAAAACTACCATTTGTAGATAGATCATATATGTTTATTTCAGATAATTCTATTCCAATAATAACTATATGATACAGAAAATTAGTATTCTATAAAACTACAATATCAAGGTCTATCAAACTGTTTACTGGAAATGGCTTTTTGTAGAATGTCATATTTCAACTAAACAGAAGATACAAATCTCAAGGACACTTACTCGACAAGAACCTGAATGGAATCTGGAGTTGGATTGTCTTTATATTCAAGAAAAGGCTGCCACAAGCACCAAAAAAGGATAATATAATGATCCCAGCATGAAAATTTGGCTAATTATGGCATGCTAAACGAAAACAAGGAAGAAAAATTTTTGCCTACATTTTCGCCAAAACGCACACATGTTGACAGGGGAAAAGAAATGAATTCAACATGATGACAGATCTAATTTGCACACACCTGAAAGCCTTGGGAAGATATATTATTCCAAGGAGCATTTGAGACTTGCCCTCCTTCAACAGAAATATGATAGCCATGGCCCTGAATAATATTAAACACTTTCATATTACCTCATTCTCCTTTTATTATCCTCTAATGACAAATTGCAACAAAAATTGAGCATCTTCTGATAACAAAATACTTTTTTTCCCCCAAATAGAAGGTAAGAAAGTATAATAAGAAAATTTGATGAGAAAGCAAAGAGACTAGTTTCCACCTGATCAAAGTTTGAGTAGAAGGGTAATGAATTAGGATAAAATTTTACTACTCCCCATGATTTTTCGACAAGGCCCCACCATCTGCAAAACATTGAAGCAAATAATGAAGTTCCCATTAACAATTTTTTTAACATTTATAGTATGCTGCTTAAACAATTAAAAAAAGAAAATAAAAGGGGAAGTAATACTCATAATTTCAAAGATATCTAATCAGGTTACATAGTTTAATGCAATGTTCAACTAATTCATAGAAACCTTCTCAGGATTTCAATGCTTCCAAGCCCTTGGTTTCAAAGGAATGAACATCTAAGTGAATGGCAGGGTTCTGTGCGTTTTTTTACTAACAATAATTGCGCAAGAACGCTCAAATGAGATGCTGTCTGAAGAATTATAAAAATCTTACTGTATGAAAATTTTGCAGAAAGAGAGAAAAGGATTACTTATTTTGAGCAGTTTGAAAATCAGGTGGTTGCTTCGTCTCATAGACCCATCCAGGGGCAAATAATACAGCTGATACATCATCTTTCTTACACACGTCAAGCGCAACGTTCGTCTGATGTTCAAATAGTTCTTGTAAAAACATATGAATTTAACAAAAGCTAAACAAACCTTGTTCATTAACATAATCTAAATGAGATCACATTTGACATGTAAATTTTTTTTGGACTATCTTCTACGTAGGTTGAATGTAATAAGAATTGTATTAGAGATAAGATATTAAACTCAGGATTTATGTAGCACTCACATTCCATTCTCCACCACCATAAGTACCCCTTCCAAATACGTCTATTCCCATGTAAACATCGTATTTTCTATCACCAGCAACGGCTGCTGAGAGTTTTGGATAGTCTTCCTGTAGGGAAAGCAAGGGAATTTATATGCAAGAAAAATGAAAAAAATTTAACCAACTTTCATATGGGAGAAAAAAAAAATTAGAATACAATACCTGCCACCAATAGTTTGCAAATATCCCATCACAGATATCAAAGAAAGGTTTATTCCTTTCATTCAGCTGATTTTGATATGAAAGTTCTCCTGTGATTGTGACACTATCATACCTGCATTTTAACAATGATCAATATGTATTAACTAAAACTAAAGATGGTTTATCAAAATGAATAAACTCAAGTAACTAAAGCATGTGATATTAAATTTTTTATGAGACTCACCATATTACCAAAGATCCAGGCACTGAGGAGTGCATGGTCTGGGTTAGATGGCTGATAAATTCTTTCAAATTAGGAATCTGTGACGGGTCTAAGCTAACCTCTATATTCATCTGCAAGTAGCAAATCCTTGTCAACCATAAAAAATGAATGCGATTAGTGAGAATCTTATTAACACAATTTAGAAGGAAATGGTTCCCCTGAAACCAACTCATTTCCACTCTTAATATCTTAGAAGTCACTGAATATTCTCTATATTACCATTATCTACTAGCTTAATTATGTGTCATAGAACTTTAGACCTGTTCCAAGACAGAATACAAGATTGAAATGCTTGCATAATTCATAAACTATGTACCAGCCATCCATCAAAGCCCAAATCAGCAGCAAGTTCTGCCAACCTCTCAGCATACATTTGAGCAGACTCTTTAGTTGCAAGCAATTTATTGCAAGTCTCTATCCCATCAGACCCTTCTGTGATGAAAGTCCCTAACACCTTGAGATTCCCATGGCACAAACAAAAATGTCAAAAGATTAAACTTTTTAAGTAATTTTGTGTGGTGACATGGATTAATGGGCTATTAGCCCAAATGGCATAAAAACTCATTCCATGTAAGTACTCAAAACAGAACAAGATACTCAAAAATACCTTAACCCCATGTCTATGAGCTGTGTTAGTCCAACAAGGAGGAGGCAAGGTGACCAAATTATGAGAAAAGTACACAAAAATATCAATCAAATACCAATGCCAAATTGCATAAGCACTCTCGTTCTTCCCTCCTTGAACCCACTTATCATCCACATAACCTCCTTGCATATCATGGCAAACAAGAATCCTAGGCCTGTCATCTAAAACAGAGCTTTTAAGAGGAACAGAGGACTTGTTAAAAGGGTAGTGAAAAGACTTGAAGTAAGCTCGAGACTCGAGTTCTTGGATGGTTTTCAAGGGGTAGGAGATGGGAATAGAGGGCTGTAATGGATCAAATGGAGGAGGGTCAAGTGTAGATAATAAAGCTTCATTGGTTAGAGACATGATGATGAGGAGACAAGAGGGTTATAGCCCGTGGAAATTACAAAGATAGAGAGATCAAGAGCAGGTGACACACACACTACATATATATATGTATGTAACATTGATAATGGCGATTTTACTATGAGAGTTTGATAGTGAGATTGGAAGATGAGACGAAGGTGCACGGCTGTTTTGACAGGCATATTTGTTTTGGTCCGTTTGGTTCTCCGCAATCAATGTTTGGTGGAAAACGCCAAAAGGAGAGAGTAGACTTTGAAAGTTGACGACGTTTATTTTTTTTTTTTTAATAATTTTTATCATCACCCATATTGCCGGCCAAAGACTGCAAGAGTCCTCTTTTGGAAGACTATGAACAATACGCTTCAACCACACCAATTCATACGGCTGCAATAAAGTCAATGGTGTAGTTGGACGCTATTTGCTTATTTTTGTGTAAATTCTTTAACATTAGTTTTCTCCATTACTAGCTCCTAGCTCCTACACTTCACATTTCGTAAGAGGATACAAAATTTCTCGTTATACTAATTGTTGACTTGACATTTTGCGCAGATTCTTGGCTTTTGCTGTTGACTTCCAGACTCGCAGGTTTCTTCATTACAAAGACTGGACCTTTATGCACTCTGAAGATTAATATGATCATGAAATATGATCAAGGCATGGCAACAAGAAAAGCTAATTCTTAAAATAATTCCTGTGTGCAACCCACTTCAGTGGGAGAAAAAAAGTTCAACGGTTTATAAACACATGGGCTCAACCCTTAAAATAATTTAGGTGAACTATTTTGGACCTAATGATTTGGGACTTTAAAGTTATTTGGATCAGTTGAGCGGTTAATAGCTTTATTTTACTTGGTGATGGCTTCCCTCCACCTTCCAATTTCATTGGAAAAATATCGCCTGCAATTGAAATCACAATGAAGTTTTATTTCCTTCTTAATATATAAACTAAATATAACAAAGATCCATTTAGTTTGCATATTAAAATTTAATTCCATGCATTTAAACCTTATATTAGTATAAGCATTTCAGACTCTCAAATAATAAAGGTGGAAAAATGCTTAAACCAAGATGATTAAACAAACTTAAACATAAAACAAAAAAAAAAGAAGGCAAACTTCATCTCAGACACCATAGAAAAACCATTGGGAAACAAGGGTTTTTCACTTATTGACCTAATGCTAAGTGGTACTGCTAGTAAAGGAACATGATCACTCTTCATCAAGAAGCAAGAATAAGTTATTGACCTTCAACATCCAATTTATAGTATGGAGAATCATCTAGTTTTTGGCAAGCGCCATCTACTCCACACACTTGAATAATGAACTTGACACTAGTAGTGCTTGAGGGAATGGAAAGATTATCAACATAAAAAGCTTCAACATATGCTACTCCAATATACTCCTGAGTCCCTTCAACTCTTCCACCTGAATTTCCAGCAGCAGTTTTCACTAGCTTCTCAACATAAATATTGTACTTGGAAGATTGAAAATTACTTCCATCCTCCAACTTCCAAGTGATTTTAACACTCAGGTTGTTGGAACCCTGAGAACCTGGACTCCACTTAATATACTGACCCTCAACTAGCCATGAACTAGATGCAGGAAAAACTGGATTATCTTTAAAAGTCTTGACTGTGATATGACCAAGCGCTGCAAAATACTCGGATGGATTCTGAGCTAATGTAATGTTATGTCCATCTGATTTGTTTTCTAATCTTAGCTTGCCAATTTCAGGCTTTGGCTTGTAACATACAGCATGGATTTCTGTCAATGTTTGTCCATTCATTTCAATGATACTCTCCTGTATGACCCATCCTGGAGCCATTTCTTGTCTTTTAACATGTGGCACAATCACTTTGCTGAACATGTTTGATAATTGATTAGTTCCCCAAGGTGCAATAAGTACTGATGATGTTCTTTCATTCAGGGTGGAAGAGAACTGAAGAGATAGGCCAAGCATAGAACCTCCATCTGATTTTACCTGCATTACAGTTGATTGAAGACTTTACAGGTAAGCGAAATTGATTCACAGCTTCTAAGAAAAAGAGTAGAAGACTACTGATGAGCTTTGACCTAGTGATACTAGAGTTATCTTCAGGGCAGCGATGTTTCAATTTTAAGCCCCACTTAAAACCTAATCAAACCAAAAACAAAACAAAGGGGAGAAAAAAAGAGTAGAAGGCATGAAGCAAGGAGAGACAGCTTACAGAATATGTTATGCGGAGAGGCAATTCACCTAGAAGCAATTTTCCCTGAAATAGTCTTGCTGTCAAGTCATTGTTGTCTTCCAGAGTTCCTTTAAATGTGATGTTTACTCCTCCGCTATAAGATGCTTCCTTAAAACTACCATTTGCAGATATATCATATGTGTTTAATTCAGATAATTGTATTCCAATAATAACTATATGATACAGAAAATTAGTATTCTATAAAACTGCAATATCAAGGTCTATCAAACTGTTCACTGGAAACGGCTTGTATGGAGTGCCATAGTTCAACTGAACAGAAGATTCATATCACTACTACACTTACTCGACAAGAACTTGAATAGAATCTGGAGTTGAATTGTCTTTATATTCAAGAAAAGGCTGCCACAAGCACCAGAAACGAAGAAAAAAGAAAAAGAAAGAAAGAATGATCTAATGATCCCAGCATGAAAATTTGAATAGTTATGGAATGCTAAATGGAAAAGGAAAAAGAAAATTGCATACATTTTCACCAAAATGCACACGAGTTGACAAGGGGAAAAAATGAATTCTACATGGTGACAGATCTAATTTGTGCATACCTGAAAGCCTTGGGAAGATATATTATTCCAAGGAGCATTGGAGACTTGCCCTCCTTCAACAGAAATATGATAGCCATGACCCTAAATAATATCGAACAATTTCATATTACCTCCTTTTGTTATACAGATAATGACTAATTGCAAAAAAATTGAATATCTTCTGATAACCACACACACACACACACACACACACACACACATAAAAGAAGAGAGGGTTCGAGGCAGCAGCTTCAGTCGATACTTATAAGTATCATAAGAGTAGCTTCCACCTGATCAAAGTTTGAGTAGAATGGCAGTGAATTAGGATAAAATTTTACTACTCTCCATGATTTTCAAAAAGGCCCCACCACCTGCAAAACAATGAAGCAAATAATGAAGTTCCCAATAACAATTGTTTTAAGATTTATAGGATAGTGCTTAAACAATTAAACATCTATTATGGCAATGAGAACAGATATTGAACAAGATCAGTTCAAATAGAGGGAAAAAGGAAAAAAAAGAAATAGAAGTAATACTCATAGTTTCAAAGATATCAAATCAGGTTACATAGTTTATTTAAATGTTCAGTTAATTCGCTGAAACCTTCTCAAGATTTCAACGCTTCCAAGCCCCTAGGTTCCAAGAAATGAACTGCTAACTGAATGGCAGGGTTCTGTGCATTTTTTACTAACAATAATGGTGCAAAAAAGCTCAAATGAGATGCTGTCTGAAGAATTATAACAATATTACTGTATGAAAATTTTGATGAAAGAGAGAAATGCATTACTTATTTTGAGCAGTTTGAAAATCAGGTGCCTGCTTGGTCTCGTAGACCCATCCAGGGGCAAATAATGCAGCTGATACATCATCTTTCTTACACACGTCGAGTGCAATGTTCGTCTGAAGTTCAAATTGTTCTTGTAAAAACATAAGAATTTGATAAAAGCTAAACAAACATCGTTCATTAACACAATCTAAATGAGCTCACATTCAATATGTAAATTGATTTTTGGACTATCTTCTACATAGGTTGAATGTAATAAAATCATATTAATGTAGCACTCACATTCCATTTTCCACCACCATAAGTACCCCTTCCAAATACATCTATTCCCATGTAGACATCGAATTTTCTATCACCAGCAACAGCTGCTGAGAGTTTTGGATAGTCTTCCTGCAGGGAAAGCAAGAGACTTATATGCCAGAAAAATGAAAAACAGAAAAAGTGAAACCAATCTTCATATGGGAGAAAAAAAAAAGGAGAGAAAATTAGAATACAATACATTCCACCAATAGTTTGTAAATATCCCATCACAGATATCAAAGAAAGGTTTATTCTTTTCATTCAGCTGATTTTGATATGAAAGTTTTCCTGTGATTGCCACACTATCATACCTGCAAATGAACAATGATCAATATGTATTAAACAAAACTAAAGATGGTTCATCAAGATGAATAAACTAAAGTAATTAAAACACGTGTTACTGAATGTTTGACAAGACTCACCATATTACTAAAGATCCAGGCACTGAGGAGTGCATAATCTGGGTTAGATGGCTGACAAATTCTGTCAAATTTGGAATCTGTGCCGTGTCTAAGCTAACCTCTATATTCAACTGCAAGTGGCAAATTAGCAGTCAGACATTCATGTCAACCTTAAAAAGTGAAAACATTTAATGAGAATCTTACTAACATAACTTAGAAGGAAATTGTTCCTCTGAAACTGACTCAGTTCCACTCTTAAATTGTTATACATCACTGAATATTCTCCATCTTACCATTATCTACTAGCTCTATTATGTGTCATAGAACTTTAGAGCTATTCGAAGACAGAATATAAGATTGAAATGCTTGCATAATTCATAAACTATGTACCAGCCATCCATCAAAGCCCAAATCAACAGCAAGTTCTCTCAACCTCTCAGCATACATTTGAGCAGACTCTTTAGTTGCAAGCAATTTATTGCAAGTCTGTCTCCCATCAATCCCTTCTGTGATGAAAGTCCCTAACACCTTCAGATTCCAATGGCACAAACAAAAAATGTCAAAAGATTAAACTTCTAAGTAATTTTGTATGGTTTGACATGGATTAATGGGCTTTTAGCCCAAATGGCATAAAAACTCATTACATGTAAGTACTCAAAACAGAACAAGACACTCAAACATACCTTAACCCCATGTCTATGAGCTGTGTTAGTCCAACAAGGAGGAGGCAAGGTGACCAAATTATGAGAAAAGTACACAAAAATATCAATCAAATACCAATGCCAAATTGCATAAGCACTCTCATTATTCCCTCCCTGGACCCACTTATCATCCACATAACCTCCTTGCATATCATGGCACACAAGAATTCTAGGCCTGTTATCTAAAACAGAGCTTTTAAGAGGAACGGAGGACTTGTTAAAAGGGTAGTGAAAGGAATTGAAGTAAGCTTGATACTCGAGTTCTTGGAGGGTTTTCAAAGGGTAGGAGATGGGAATAGAGGGCTGTAATGGATCAAATGGAGGAGGGTCAAGTGTGGATAGAGCTTCATTTCTTGGAAACATGATAAGGAGACAAGTAGGTTATGGGAAGAGCAAATTACAAAGGTAGAGAGACCAAAAGCAGGTGATCTATATATAAGGAGAGAAGTGGCTGTGAACATTGACAATGGAAGATGCGACGAAGGTGAACAGCTATTCTTATATGCATATTCTTAAATGCTTTATCCACACCAATTCATGTGGTTGTAATATAGTCAATGATGTAGTTAGGCATTAATTGCTTAGTTTTGCGAAAATTCTTGAATGATTGGTTTCTCTGTCACTAGTTCATAGTTTTTATGTTTTGTAAGAAGATACAGAAATTTCTCGTTATCTTAATTGTTGACGTGATGTTATGTGCTAATTCTTGGCTTATTAATTATTTATTTTTCTTATCATCACCCATATTGAAAGGCAAAGATGCAAGAGACCTCTCTTGGATTATGAACAATTTTAACCACACCAATTCATGCTGCAGAGTACTCAATAGTATAGTTGGACATTAATTGCTTATTTTCATGCAAATTATGTGCAGATCACTGGCTTATTAATTGTTTATTTTTCTTATCATCACCCAGATTACAAGGCAAAGACCTTCTCTGGGACTATGAACAATACTCCACACCAATTTATATGGCTCTGTTATAGTCAATGGTGTTGTTGGACATTCATTGCTTATTTTTGTGCAAATTCTTGAATAGTTGTTTTCTCAATCACTAGTTCACATACTTTATGTTTTGTAAGATGATGCAAAAATTTCATGTTATATTAATTATTGACTTGACATTATGTGCAGATTCTTAACTTATTAATTATTTATTTTTCTTATCATTACTCAGATTGTAAGGCAAAGACTGTAACAGACCTCTCCTGGACTATGAATAATATGCTTTAAACACACCAAGTCATACGGCTACAATATAAATATAGTCAAAGGTGTAGTTGGACATTAATTGCTTAATTTTGTGCAAATTCTTGAATGGTTGTTTCCTCAATCACTAGCTCATACACTTTATGTTTTGCAAGATGATGCAAAAATTTCTCAATATATATTAATTTTTGAACTCCGCCTAGGTAGTTTGCGCTTAGCCGTCCCAAACCCGGATAAAGGAGGAGGGTTGCGGTAGGTGACAACCAGCGTAAAAATTTCGTCACACCCTTATGATATGGATTCAAATGATATAAACGTTGGGGCGTCCTCTGCTAACGACGCGTTACATCAGAGCCTGGATGTAGTGAGAAATATGTAAGGGTGCAGGGCGTTCATCGAAAGCGACACGCCATGTAGGCGCTCGGGTGTGGTGTTAAGTGAGCAAGGGTTCCCACATCATGGACAGGTGTGGGTAAAGAAGTTAGTCCATAGGACAGATAGGAGAACAGATAGTGGAACAGAATATAAGATAGACATAGAAAATAACAGAAGATATCATAGAAGGAGACCAATTAGGAAGGAGCAGGATAGGAGGATCAGAGTCGGCACTTGGAATGTTGGATCACTTACAGGAAAATTAATGGAGCTTGTCGATACCTTGAAAAGGAGAAGGGTGAATATTGCTTGCATTCAGGAGACTAAATGGGTAGGAGAGAAAAGTAAGGAAGTGGGTAATTTAGGGTACAAACTGTGGTTTATCGGAAAGGAGAGAAACAAGAACGGAGTGGGCATAATCATAGACAGGACATTGAAAGACGCAGTAATAGCTATGAAAAGAGTAAGAGATAGAATTATACTAGTAAAGCTAGTACTAGAAGGAGAAATAATAAATATAGTTAGTGCTTATGCCCCACAAATAGGACTAGACAGTGTGAGTAAATAAAAGTTTTGGGAAGATATGAATGATTTAATGCAAAGCCTACCGAATGAAGAGAATGTTTTCATTGGTGGATATTTGAATGGACATGTAAGAAGTGATAGACAAGGTTATGAGAATGTTCATGGAGGTTTTGGTTTTGGCAGTCGAAATGAGGAGGGAAAAAGCATCCTGGATTTTGCTATGGCATACGACCTAATACTAGCAAATACCTACTGTATAAAAAGAGAGTCACATTTAGTGACTTTCAAAAGTGGGCAATATAGAAGCTAAATCGACTTCCTCTTAACCAGGAAGACAAATAGAGTTTTATGCAAGGATTGCAAGGTCATTCCAGGAGAGGCTTTAACAAGTCAACATCGGTTGGTAGTCTTGGATGTCAAGTTTAGGAACAATTCAAGTAAGGTCAGAAGAAATAGTGTAGCTCGAACAAAGTGGTGGGAGTTCAAAGGAGTAAAGCAAGTGAAGTTCAAAAATGAGCTTCTCGAGTCTGAAGTATGAAAGCTGGGTACGGAGGCTAATGATATGTGGATACAGATGGCATCAAAGATTAGAGAAGTAGCTAGAAAAGTACTTGGAGAGTCTAAAGGACATGAACCACCCTCAAAAGAGAGATGGTGGTGGAATGAAGAAGTACAAAAGGCAGTGAAGAGAAAAAGGGAATGATATAAGAAATTACCTAAATGTGATAATAATGAGGCATATGAATAGTACAAGATAACAAAGAAAGAGGCAAAAAAGGCAGTTAGTCAAGCAAGAGTACAGGCCTTTGAAAAGTTATATGAGAAACTTGGAACTAAAGAAGGGAAGAAAGATATTTATAGATTAGCAAGGAGGAGAGAAAGGAAATGTTAAGATCTTAATCAAGTTAGGTGCATTAAGGATAAAGAAGGAAAAATGTTGGTGAAAGATGAGGACATTAAAGAAAGATGGAGAAATTATTTTAATAATCTCTTTAATAATAGTCAAAATGGTAATAGCGTGAATATAGACTATAGAGCAATAGAAAAGAATGTGAATTATACTAGAAGGATTAGATCTTTAGAAGTAAAGGAAGCACTTAAGAGAATGCAAGTGAGTAAAGCCTGTGGACTAGATGAAATACCAATTGAAGTGTGGAAGTGTTTGGGAGATATGGGAGTGGCATGGTTAACTAAATTATTTAATAAGATTCTAAACTCAAAGAAAATGCCTGTTGAATGGAGGAGTAGTATTTTAGTACATGTTTTTAAAAATAAGGGAGACATACAAAGTTGCTCAAACTATAGGGAAATTAAACTCATGAGTCATACTATGAAGTTGTGGGAGAGAGTTGTGGAGCATCGACTACATCATGTACTTCTATCTCTCTCAATCAATTTGGTTTCATGCCCGGTCGTTCAACTATGGAAGCGATTTTTCTCATTAGAAGCTTGATGGAGAAATATAGAGATGTGAAGAAAGATCTACACATGATTTTTATTGATTTGGAGAAGGCTTATGATAGTGTTCCAAGAGATGTCTTATGGAATGTGTTAGAACAAAAGAGGGTATCTATTAGGTACATACAAGTGTTGAAAGATATGTATGAAGGAGCAACTACTATTATGCATACAGTGAGAAGGGACACAAGAGATTTTCCGATCTCAATTGGATTACACCAAGGATCAGCCATAAGCCCTTACCTTTTTACATTAGTTTTAGATGAATTAACGAAACATATACAAGAGAGTATTCCTTGGTACATGATGTTTGCGGATAATATTGTTCTGATAGATGAGACACGAGAAGGAGTCAATAAAAAGCTAGAGGTTTGGAGAAGTACTCTAGAGTCAAAGGATTTTAAGTTAAGTAGAACGAAGACAGAATACATGCATTGTAAGTTCAGTGAAGGCCAAACAGATGATAGGGAAGGAGTTAGTTTGAATGGAGTTGTACTGTCCCAAAGTAATTACTTTAAATATCTAGGCTCAATCCTTCAAGTAGATGGAGGATGTGAGGAGAATGTTAGCCATAGGATTAAAGCCGGATGGTTGAAGTGGAGACGTGCCACGAGAGTTTTATATAATCGTAAGATTCCCAATAAGTTGAAAGAAAAATTTTACCGTACAGCCATACGACCGGCTATGTTATATTGTAGTGAGTATTGGGCACTGAAAGAGTTGTATGCGTCTAAGATAAGAGTTGCAGAGATGAGAATGTTAAGGTGGATGAGTGGCCATACTAGACTAGTTAAAGTCCGTAATGAGAGTATTAGAGAAAAGGTAAGAGTGGTGCCAATTGAAGATAAGTTGAGAGAAGGAAGATTGAGGTGGTTTGATCATGTGAAGAGTAGACATACGGAGGCTCCAGTTAGACAAGTAGAGCACATTAGGTTAGAGGATAGAAAGAAAAAAAAGGGTAGACCTAAATTGACTTGGAGGAGAGTAGTACAACATTACCTAGAAGCATTACATATTTCTGAGGTTTTAACCTAAAATCGTTTAGAGTGAAGAAAGTGAATCCATATAGCCGACCCTAAATTTTTGGGATAAAGGCTTAGTTGAGTTGAGTTGAGTTGAGTTGTATATATTAATTGTTGACGTGAGATTATGTGTAGATTATTGGCTTTTGCTGGGAGGGTTGAAGACTTGACTTCCACCATTTCTGATTTCTTTATCACTAAGAACAGACCTTTATGCACTATGGAGATTGATATGATCAAGAAATATGATCTAGGCATGGCACGACAACCAGAAAAACTAATTCTTATTTATCACAAACTTTATGTGGTTTGGTAACACATTAAAATCCAGTTCTGTTATTCTCTGCCACAGCAAATAACCCCAGTCGCATTTCAAAATAGAAATTTGTTGGAATATTTCCATCTCAAACAATCCCAACTTAAATTTTCCAATAACGAACATACAAGTAATGAAACTCAAGATATTACCATAATCGCTAACCTAGCTACAAGCACTGCAAAATTGTAAATTTTTTATATAAATTAAGTAATAACCAAACATCAAGATACAAACCTTTAGTTGTGGTGCTTTTCTTGCAATATTTAAAGACAATGCAAGAAATTTCATCTAAGATAGAAATAGAATGGAAAGAAAAATGGAACTCAAACCTGTCATGCCAGAAGCAGAACAGGGAGTCAAAGTTCTTTCCACTGCATTCCGAAATTTCTTTGCTATAATGAGAATCTAGTCTTCTACACAACCTCCAGTGACTTCAACCTGCATAACAAGTGTTTTTTAACTCCTTTTTCACCTCTGAAAGCTTTAATGTCAGGTCCTGGCAGAAAATCTAAGCATGTGAGTTCACAAAGGTGCTGTTAACTTTGCAAATTCACTTTCATTAATGGTTCCCTTCTTTAGCTTTTTCAGTAATATTCCCTAGTCAATTCATCTTCATCTTCAATTGTATGAGCAGGTCGTCTCTGCTTAGCTGTTTTTTCCCTCATAACTGTAGGGGCAGCATTGGAGTCTTGTTGGGCTTCTGAGGTTTTTGTTCTTGCTGTAGTACTTCTTTCTTCGCTTGTAAATTCTTCATCCTTTGTTTCTCCCAAGATATATTCCTAATTACAGTCATTAGCTATTAGAAGCATCATGTCAAGAACTAGTTGCCAAGAGAAAAATTGTAATTTAACAGATTAATGTGGTACACTCAAGGACTGCAAAGAGTTCTTAGTTGCACTTGATGTCCTCCAATTTGACATCTTCAACTCGAGTAAAACCAACAATTGAAAGTGAGTGGTGCATACCTGGTGGGGTTTGGGAGGAGAGGAGGTTCAGCGAAGAATCTCGATAAGTGGGACCACGAAAGCAAGGGTTTTTCCAGAGCCAGTGTCGGCGTCGATTGCAACATCCTTGTAGCTGCATTGCAAAGGAATCGTGGCTACTTGTACCAGCGTGTAATATTCGAACCCAGTCACAGCTTGCATTAGAGCTTTGAGAACGGGCTTTGAGAGCGAAGGTTTTAGATCAGAGAAGCGCGTTTCCGTTAACGCTCCATTTACATTATTGCTTCAAATATCCGCCGCTATGGGAGCATTCGGTTTGACTCAACTCAACTCAACTAAGCCTATATCTCAAAAATTTGGGGTCGGTTATATGTATTCGCTTTCTCTACTCTAAACGATTTTGGGTTAAATCCTCAGAAATGTATAATACTTTTATGTCATGTTGTACTACTCTCTTCTAAGTCAATTTAAGTCTACTCCTTTTTTTCTTTCTATCCTCTAACCTAATGTGCTTTACTTGTCTAACTGGAGTCTCCGTATATCTACGCTTCACATGACCAAACCGCATCAATCTCCCTTCTCTCAACTTATCTTCAATTGGCACCACTTCTACCTTTTCTCTAATACTCTCATTACGGATTTTATCTAATCTAGTATGGCCACTCATCCACCTTAATATTCTCATCTCTGCAACTCTTATCTTAGACGTATATGACTCTTTCAGTGCCCAACACTCACTACCATATAATATAGCTGGTCGTATGGCTGTACGGTAAAATTTTTCTTTCAACTTATTGGGAATCTTACGATCACATAAAACTTTCGTAGCACGTCTCCACTTTAACCATCCGGCTTTAATCCTATGACTAACATCCTCCTCACATCTCTCATCTACTTGAAGGACTGAACCTAGATATTTGAAGTGATTACTTTGGGACAGTACCACTCTATTCAAATTAACTCCTTTCCTATCACCAGTTTGGCCTTCACTGAACTTGCAATGCATGTATTCTATCTTCGTTCTACTTAACTTAAAATACTTTGACTCTAGAGTACTTCTCCAAAGCTCTAGCTTTCTATTGACTCCTTCTCGTGTCTCATCTATCAGAACAATATCATCCGCAAACATCATGCACCAAGGAATATTTTCTTGTATATGTTTTATCAATTCATTTTAAACTAATGTAAAAAGCTAAGGGCTTATGGCTGATCCTTGGTGTAATCCAATTGAGATCGAAAAATCTATTGTGTCCCCTCCCACTGTGCGCACAATAGTAGTTGCTACTTCATACATATCTTTCAACACTTGTATCTACCTAATAGATATCCTCTTTTGTTTTAACACATTTCATAAGACATCTTTTGGAACACTATCATAAGCCTTCTCTAAATCAATAAAAACCATGTGTAGATCTTTCTTTACATCTCTATATTTCTCCATCAAGCTTCTAATGAGAAAGATCGCTTCCATAGTTGAATGACCGGGCATGAAACCAAATTGATTGAGAGAGATAGAAGTATCATGACGTAGTCGATGCTCCACAACTCTCTCCCACAACTTCATAGTATGGCCCATGAGTTTAATTCCCCTATAATTTGAGCAACTCTGTATGTCTCTCTTATTTTTAAAAATAGGTACTAAAATAGTCCTCCTCCATTCATCAGACATTTTCTTTGAGTTTAGAATCTTATTAAATAATTTAGTTAACCATGCCACTCTCATATCTCCCAAACACTTCCACACTTCAATTGGTATTTCATCAGGTCCACAGGTTTTACCCACTTTCATTCTCTTAAGTGCTTCATTTACTTCTAAAGATCTAATCCTTCTAGTATAATTCACATTCTTTTCTATTATTCTATAGTCTATATTCATGCTATTACCATTTTGACTATTATTAAAGAGATCATTAAAATAATTTCTCTATCTTTCTTTAATGTCCTCATCTTTCATCAACACTTTTCCTTCTTTATCTTAATGCACCTAACTTGATTGAGATCTTAACATTTTCTTTCTCTCCTCCTTGCTAATCTATAAATACCTTTCTCTCCTTCTTTAGTTTCAAGTTTCTCATATAACTTTTCAAAGGCCTGTGCTCTTGCTTAACTAATTACCTTTTTTGCCTCTTTTTTTGCTATCTTGTACTGTTCATATGCCTCATTATTATCACATTTAGGTAATTTCTTATACCATTCCCTTTTTCTCTTCACTGCCTTTTGTACTTCCTCATTCCACCACCATCTCTCTTTTGAGGCTTTTCTAGCTACTTCTCTAATCTTTGATGCTATCTGTATCCACATATCATTGGCCTCCATATCCAGCTTCCATACTTCGGACTCGAGAAGCTTATTTTTGAACTTCACTTGCTTTACTTCTCTGAACTCCCACTACTTTGTTCGAGCTACACTATTTCTTCTGACCTTACTTGAATTGTTCCTAAACTTGACATCCAAGACCACCAACCGATGTTGACTTGTTAAAGCCTCTCCTGGAATGACCTTGCAATCCTTGCATAGAGCTCTATTTGTCTTCCTGGTTAAGAGGAAGTCGATTTGGCTTCTATGTTGCCCACTTTTGAAAGTTACTAAATGTGACTCTCTTTTTATAAAGTAGGTATTTGCTAATATTAGGTCGTATGCCATAGCAAAATCCAGGATGCTTTTTCCCTCTTCATTTCGACTGCCAAAACCAAAACCTCCATGAACATTCTCATAACCTTATCTATCAATTCCTACATGTCCATTCAAATCTCCACCAATGAAAATATTCTCTTCATTCAGTATGCTTTGCATTAAATCATCCATATCTTTCCAAAACTTTTGTTTACTCTCACTGTCTAGTCCTATTTGTGGGGCATAAGTACTAACTATATTTATTGTTTCTCCTTCTAGTACTAGTTTTACTAGTATAATTCTATCCCCTACTCTTTTTACAACTATTACTGTGTCTTTCAATGTCCTGTCTATGATTATGCCCACTCCGTTCTTGTTTTTCTCATTTCCGGTAAACCACAGTTTGTACCCGGAATTACCCACTTCCTTACTTTTCTCTCTTACCCATTTAGTCTCCTGAATGCAAGCAATATTCACCATTCTCCTTTCCAAGGTATCCACAAGCTCCATTAATTTTCCTGTAAGTGATCCAACATTTCAAGTACCAATCCTGATCTTCCTCCTATCCTGTTCCTTCCTAATTGGTCTCCTTCTATGATATATTCTATTATTTTCTATGTCTATCTTGTGTTCTGTTCCACTATCTGTTTTAATATCTAACCTATGTACTAACTTCTTTACTCACACCCGTCCATGATGTGGGAACCTTTGCTTACTTAACACCACACCCGGACGTCGGCATGGTGCATCACTTTCGATGAACGCCGTATACGCTTGCATATTTCTCACTACACCCGGGCTCCGATGTAACGCGTTGTAAGTAGAGGACGCTCCAACGTTTATATCATTTGAATCCATATCATAGGTGTGATGAAATTTTTACGCTAATTGTCACCTATCGCAACCCTCCTCTTTTATCCAGGTTTAGGACCGACTAAGCACAAACTACTTAGACGGAGTTAGCATTCGGTTTGAATCGAATGAATAAAATTGAATCGTTTAATTTGACAATTCAGTTTACTTTTTAGGATAATTTGATTTAATTTGATTTTATTTTTTAAGAATTTTGATTATTTTAATTTAATTTTAAATTAATTTATTTTTATAAAACATTTATGAATTATATATAATTTTATATATAAATTATTTAATTTTATTATTTAAAAATTAAATTTAAATTAAAACATATAAAATAATTTAAAAATTAAAATTTTTTGAACCAAATCAAATCACATTAAAATGAAGCAATTGATTTAATTTTTATTTTAATTTAAATTTTTAAATATAATAATTTAATTAATTTAATTTTAATTATTTAATTTAATTTGATTAGATTTAAATCAAACGCTGAGCCCTACCTGCCACTGCTTCTCGTTGGTTTCCTTCGAACGCTGAAAAGGAAAATGCATATGAAAACAGCCACACGACACCGTTTGGTGGTGGCTTTTGCTGATAAAATTGGATTTGGGTCGGGTCGAGTATGCGTCTGGGTTAGACGGGCCTTCCCCGAACGACAATTCGTTTTATATCCAACAGGTGGCGACATTCAGTTATTAAAGGACGTGTCGTTGGTATCCCTAACATCATGTAAACGACATTATTCTCGCTCCACCTCCGCTTTTATCAGAAAACAAAAGGCATCAGGGCTTTGTAAGCTGCTTCTCGACATGATGCGCACGTTAGCAGCTCAGCTCAACACTGTAATCGATTTTTGCTTCGTAATTTTAGTTTGGAACCAAAATTTTGGTTCTTTTTGTATCTTCTATTTGATTCATTGTAATTTTCTTTCTCAATGTGCAGTATCTGTCTCGAAGCAAATCGCCAAATGTTCAATCTCGCAATTTCTCATCTTTCAACAGAAGCAGAGGTTTCTCTCTCTTTCTCACGCTAATTTTGGTTCAATTTCTCATTTTGTTTTTGTTTAGTAGTAATTGGAATACTTTCAGATGAGCTCTCCATTGAAGAGGAAGCTGAAAGGAAGATTGGATGGTTACTGAAATTCTTCTTTGCTGGGACTGCTACTTTTGTTGCATACCAGTTCTTTCCATACATGGGTAACCTCAATCGAATGCTTCTAAGTCAATCTTGTATTGGATTCTCTGCTATTTTTCGACTTAGAAAAGAACTGAAGAACTGAACTTTTTTTTTTTTTTTAAATATTTCCCCAGGAGATAATTTGGTGCAGCAGTCAATTTCGCTGTTGCAAGTCAAGGATCCCTTTTTTAAAAGAACCGGTGCTTCTAGATTAGCCCGTTTTGCAGTTGATGGTAATGCAGCTTTTTTTAAAATTTTAAGCATAAGCATACATGAAGTATCCATTTTAGGTGCTTTCTTCTGATGGGTTTTTTTCAGGTCTTCTTGTAAATTTTTTTTGCTTAGAAAAAAAAAATATATTTCCTAATGCATTTGGTTTTTGCCTGTAAAATTATGTTGTTCGGTTGATCCCATATCTCCGTTTAATTGAATTGTTTAAGCCTTCTTTTTCTTCTAATGCCACCTTTTTTAAAAATTGATATATAATTATGTAAACCAATAATTGAATAATGAGATTGGCATTTCATATTTGTGTATCCTCTTGTTTCCCAGATGAAAGAAGGAAGAAAATTGTGGAGTTGGGTGGGGCTCAAGAGTTGGTAAACATGTTGGAGGATGCCAAAGAAGACAGCACTCGCATATCAGCTCTAAAGGCCCTTGCTGCACTTTCACACTCAGGTTAAATGTTTATGTTTGGATTCTGTGGTTTGACTTTATATCTTTTATCATGAATTCTTATATTTGTAGTTGTACCAAGTCAGAAAACTACATTCATTTGGCATTCCTAAATTGACAGATAAGTGAGACTTGAAAATGAAAGATCTTCCTCATTTTATCACATTTCTAGACTTATAGTCTCTAATTTCTTCACTGTTGCGACAAGCACATCAACACATGATCCTTTATTTGTTAAAACATAGTTGAAGGTGAAAATGAAGTGAGGAACTTGCTGTCGTTTTAGATGTGGATATCTACATTATTATGGCACTTGATGAATGTAACTTGAGAACTTATATTGGAATACAAGTTTTCCAATGCTCAAGTTTGAATGTATCATATTTGTTTAATAGGAGGCCATTTGTTCTCATTAAAAGATCTAATCTAAAACTCATTTTGCAAGACAATTTTAAAGCAATTAGCCGTAACATTATATGTTTACGTACTTATTCACTTGGGGAGCAACTTCTATAAGTAAAGAATACAACCGATGCCAAGAAGTTACCAGAATTTAATTTTTCACTTTGGTTGCTCATTGTAAATTCTGGAATTGCAGATGAGGCTGTTGGAGCATTGCACCATGCTGGGGCTTTTTCAGTAATTAAGTCTACCCCAGATTCGTTGGAGGAATCAGAAATAAAAAATTACAAATCAAGCCTGCTAAAGAGATTACAAGATCTAAGATATGATAGTTGATATTTTGTGGTTAAGGTATAACCCTTACGATTGTAGCTGGAAGTACAATGAGATCAAGAAGTCATGTTAGCATGTAAGGATGATCTCTATCTCACAAAGAGAGAGTTTTGGCAATTTTAATAAAAACAAGTTCAAATTTTGCTTTATGCAATTAGCTTCTTTCTCCTGAAAAAAAAAAAAAAAGATCTCTTTTATTTTTCCTTTTATTCTTTCCGTAATTTTTTTACCAAATTGAGGTGACTTACTCTGCAAAAAAGAACTGCTTAATCACAAAAGAAATGAATCTCTAGATGCATATCTTAGAACTTAGAAGAATTGAAAAAAGGATCATCTGGCAACTGGTCGGCTAAGAGCACGAAATCCTTTAGGGAATGCAGCATTAATCTTATTTTTTTTTTCTTTAACATTCATATGCCTGATCTGGTGCCATAAATTATAAGGGATTCTCATAACAAGAACTCTCAGACTGGCATGCAGAAGATGCTTCTATGTTCTAAAATCTCAACAGTTTAGCACATTAACTTTTTTTTCTTTTGGAGCATTGAGCTTTCTTTTTCCATTCAAATGTTCAATGACATGGTTAATGACCTTGATGGTCTGCCATTTAAATAGTAGTAAACATATATCCACCAATTTCACTCCTTTTGTGTGGACTGTTGCTTACGCTAGCCCATGTGTGTCATTTATTAATCAGGACTGGAGTTGGAGGGTGTAAGCATCAGCTACTATGTTTGAATTCTATTAGAAAAAAAAAATGTACCTAGTTGCCCTATTCAGACTAGCTACGCATAAAAAAAAACTTATGGTTGTAGTTGGAGGCACTTCCATATATCTTCAAATCTATTGTAGCTTTCAAAAGAAACTAGTTTTAGTCAAACTTAGAGTCCTTGTGTGAGCTTCAATTTTTCAGGATAGGTCTCTCTCTCTCTCTCTCTCTCTCTCTCCACCACCAACCCCCCTTCTTTTCTTCCCCTCTGAATCTTCTTATTTTGTATTTACTTACTATTTCTGTTCTTTATATCAGATATCATGTTTTCTGAAATGCTGACTCAATTTTTGTGATGAACTGCTTCAATTTATCATATGTATGCACAAAGGTCCATCTGATTTTCCAGAGCAACAATTGAATAATTTGATTTATTATTAATATTCCATGTGGTGAGAAGAATTAAAATCCTCATTGATGTTGAGAAATTAAGTTTATATCTCGCATCTACAGCATCAGTCATTGTGCCTTCAAGATGATGTTGATTATGTGTGTTTTCTCTGATGACTTTCTAATCTCATCTAGCTTTGTTCTCCCTTGTCTTCATGTTCATGGGGCTTAAATTTTTTGCTGTAAGAATCTGACTCTAGAAACTATCTGGTAGATGTTTTATCTTACTTACCTATTGTTTGTTTAATTTTCTGCCCATTGTTTTAATGAGTCAAATGAAGGAAAATATGAAAAGTATCATATTTATTTCAAGACTGATGGCAGATATTTGAAGAGTTGTTTTAAGCAAATTCATGTTTATCCAAACATTCTATATATGCAGGGCTCTTAAGTTATTACTAAGCAAAATAAATAAATAATAAAATAAGATAATCCAGTCATTTGTACTCGGTGTAGATCTAAACAAGCACAATAAATTTCTCTTGCCTGACCTCATCACCAGTTGAAATTCAAAGAAAGTTGCTATAAAATTTATTTGTTTTTATTTGACTTGTCTAACCTTGGTGCCTTGTTTTCTTTGCCAATCTGCACAACTAAATTTCCTGGAAAAAATAAATATGGAAACTCATGAGGTAGCATATGGAGTACCCATTGTTAGTGTTGTAAGGGATGGCTTTTGTGTTCCTTATCCTGTGGAGTTAGTCATCAAGAAGAAAGATCATGGGTTCTTTGATACTCGCTTCGAAGTACAGGATGTTAATGGCAATCTCTTCCTTCAAGTTGATGGCTTCTACAGAAACTTCCAAAAGAAAAGAATCATGCGTGATCCTGCTGGTTTTCTTATCCTCACAATGCGCGAAAAGGTAGATTCTGTGTCTTTTGTAACAAGATGAAGTAATATATGAGTGATTAATTGTACACTTAGATTGTACATGTGCTTGAATACATTCAATCTGTACAAGATAGAAAAATCTTGCTTTTCTGTTTTGGTATTTGCCAAGGTACTTACAAGCAGAAATCGTTGGCTAGTTCATCAAGGAGAAAGTTCAGAAAGGAACGATCTCCTCTTCAGTGTGCAGCGATCCCATCCTTTCCAGGTGAAAACAAGGCTTGATGTCTCCTTAGCTAGCAACATCAATGAAGATATCAGCAACTTCCAGGTTGTTGGTTGCTACTCCTCTCAGTCTTGTAAAGTTTACAAAGATGATACTTTGGTTGCAGAGGTAACTTCCATTTCCTAACAGTACCTTGGCTTTATGAAAAGTATGATAGAAATGAAAGGAAAAGACAAACATTTTTTCTTTTTCTTATATTTTTCAAGAACTGAATGCTACTATGAGTTTTTGAAGCTAGAATGTCACTTTGATAACATGTCTTCACAGGTGAATCACAAATTTACCTGGGGAAGCTTCTTGGGAGGTAGTGATAAGTTCAGGGTACAAGTTTATCCAGGAGTAGATTATGCCTTCATTGTGGCATTGGTTATTATTTTCAGTGAAATTGACATGTAGCATTATTTATCATCTTTGTAAAACTGTGAAGGTAATTTAGTTTATGTGTACTAGACACCTTTGTTACATCGACTCGATATTGAGTAAAAATGTTTTTTATATGACTTGGGTGGAATTAGATTTGCTATAATTTATCAACATACTATCAGAATCAACTCTAATCTTGATATTGAGCCACCTGCAGATATCCAGTCCTGCAAACTTTACACTTCAAAGCAGATGTCCAGTCTTGCAAATTTTACGCTTTAAATGTCAATCATAGGTGTGAGGGGACGTGTTAAGTTATACATCCATTGAATATTAAGTAAAAAAATGCTTCATATGTGACTTGCACTATTCTCATCTTGCCTTTCGATAGAGTTTGGTTCAATCCATTGCCAGTTTCAAGTCATGGCTTGAATGCCCTAAACTAGACTATATAAGTCAGGCTCAAAGATGATTTAGAATAGGCGATTTTAGTCTAGTTAAAATTAAGTGATTTTAATGAATAAATTAAGTTTGGTGGCTACACCAAAATCAATGAAAAAATTTTCATTTTTTCCTTTTTAATTTTATATTTACACTGAAGAGAATAAAGGTTTAGGATGTAGAAAGTACTTTATAAATTTTATGTCCAAAAGGTTTTTTTTTTTTATTTTTTTATAATTTTTGAAGAGACTATGGAAGGAACGACTTGCCGTTTGAAAACAATGGGAATGGCCTCTGTTATAGGATTCTTTTTGGCCTCTGTCGTTCGTCAATCAGAAGTAAAATTTTCCTCTGTCGTTCAACCTTTCTCTGTGTTCAACTTTTTCCTGTCGTTAGTGAACAAGAGGGAAACTTTTCTCTCGCATCTATAAAACAAAAGAGATTCTCGACACCCAGAGAGCCACTCTCTCAACTCAGTTAGAATCTGATTGCGATCTTCGTAGCACCGGCTGGTCAGATTCCGCAACATCTCTGCCGCCCGCCCCACCAACCGTTCACCATTGCACCATTTTCATCACTTATTTTCCTCTCCCCAGGTGAGAGGGAAACCTCAATTCGCTCTGAAATCTCCATCATCGGTTCTAGTTTTTCGATTAACCACAGACAATCCTCATTTCAATTATAAATGATTGGAAACTGCAACGAAATTTAAACAATGAGTGTTCCAAACCCATGAGAGGATGCACTTCATGTACCAAAAACCAATGTAATGCATTCAAGGCAATCACAGAATCGAAGCAATTTTCTTTTAGTTTTGTGCTGAAGCAAATGGGAAGAAAATCCCTTGAAGAAAGGACCCTTATTCAGCTCATACAGACACTCAGTATTCAAGAGAATGGTACATAGATGGTTTTGCTGAGGCCAATACCTTTAATTTGTCTGTTTTGTAAGGCTTATAGGCTCATTTGCATATCTCATTTGCTTTCACCCTTCAAGGGGTGCAACAACTACTTTAGAAAAAGCATACATATTCCTTCACTTTGCTTTCAGATTACAAATCAAGTGATTCTTGCCATTAAAATAAGCAATCAAGAACTTATCTTTCAATTCAGAATTGAATGCATCAAGGTAACTTTAGGTAAACCATTCACGTGTGAAGTTTCTATAGAAATTTATTTTCTAGAAATATAACAATTTAGTGAAAATTTTCAAACAACTTGGACATTGTCTTCATAGCTGGATAGCAAACTTTGCGTACCTATCACTGTTCTTGAACGTTCTGGACCCTTCTGTCCTAAATGCATCTGTGCACTTGCCATCTCTTTGATAATACACCAGATCAATATATGCTTGTTGCTATTTCTGATAACTCCAATGCCGACAGCCATTCAGACCCTTCCCCATTGTTGGTGGACACTTGAGAAACTCTCTTGGCTATTGATTTGAATGGATTGAAGGAGAATCAAATTGATCTCTGGAAGGTTGAAGCTTACGGCTTCCATTCTCATAGCTCTAGTGAAATTTTAGCGTGAAGAGGCTTCCATGGTGGTTACCCTAGGCTTACTCTTCAGGTCACTACCTCCAACTACTCAACCCAACATTGGCAGGAAAAAAGAAAAGGAAGTTCTTGAGCCATTGCTGCTGAAGATTTAAGGTTCTATAAATTCTTTATTTTCTGAGTTTTAGTTTTGAGTTCATCTGTTTTGTGAGCTATGGTTATGAAATTTTGAAATTCTGTAAACTTTAGAATTTGTAGGTTGGGTTTGGGTTAAGATGGTTGGAGTAGATGGGAATTCAATGTGTTTTGAATTTAGTTCCTTTAGCTCTCATTAAACCATCCCTAACCTCCATTTTTTTAGCCGTGAGTTGAAAGATGAAGAGGAACCAAAGATTCGGGAAAAACAGAACTTATGGATTTAACATCCAATATTTCGTTGAAATTCTAGCATATGAGGTTGCCATTAATTTCGTATGAGCCTCTTCTTTATGTCCCCATCACCAGTTTGGTGATTTGCTGACCATTAGCTGAACCCACAAGTTGCAACAATTGGGTTAACCTTTTTCCTTCTTGTTTACTTTTCTTTTTGTTTTTTGTAATAACTGTGAATATCCACTCTTTAACTCCTATAGCATTACTTGCCGTTTTTGATGAGTTGCTGGTTGATTTTTGGATGTGGTTCAACCTTGCATGCCTGTTCTGGTTGCACTATTAGTGTGAACAGTAAATTATAAGTGCATCATTTGACTAGCGATAGGTTTATTGGTGTATTTTAATTGCCTTTAATTTGTATAGATGATCCAACATGTTAATGGTTATTGAATTATTTATTTATTTTACATTAAGTGTTTGAGAAATTCATGTGCTATAGTAGGTCTTTGTTCTAGCTGGTCAATTGCCATGGAGAAACACTGTCTGGTTTGTGTGTAAGTCATATGTGTCCTAGGGAGAATGGGTGTGACAATAGAACTAATGAAATTCCACATTATATAAAGAAATTTAATATTCTTTGTCGCAAGGGTATTGCGGTTGCCAGACGATTCTCACCGAAGTGAAAAAGTGTGAAATCGCTACTTTAATTTTGAGAGAAATTAAAGAAAATCATTTTTATTCTAAAAAGGTTTGACCACTTTTAAAATAAAGATTCTAGTTTTGAGGTCTGTATACGTGTGGGTAGGGGTGAGCAGATTTCAATTTAAACTGAAAAATCAAATCGAACAGAGTTAATTCGGTTCAATTGGTTTGATTTTAAAATTCAATCGATTTGGTTCGATTTTATATTATAAAAATTTCAATTATTTCGGTTCGGTTTGGTTTTGAAGAGAAAAAAATCAGTTAAACCGAACCGAACCGAATAGTAATTTTATATATTCAAATTGAACCAAATCGAATCGAATTAATTTTTGAATTGATTTATTTTTATGAGGAATTTATGAATTATATTTAATTATATATATATAAATTATTTAATTTCATTGATTAATGGTTATTAGGTTCAAATCAAAGTTAAAATTAGACCAAATAATTTGAAAATCAAGTCTAAATTAAAAAATCAATTAAAAATCAAAATCGATCAGTTTGAACCGAACTAAACAGAAATAGAGCGGTTCGGTTTGATTGGATTTTTTATTCATTTTGATTCGGTTCTATTTCTAAAATACGTAATTTGATTTTTATGATTTAATTTGTTTCGGTTCAGTTCGGTTTGAACCGAATGCACATCCCTATGTATAGGGAAGGTGTTAGGCACCCCGCATCGTCTCACAATAAGGGTAAGTAGATTTAACGATGTAATCATTATAAGACTGATAATTTTAGGGTTTAAATTACAATGTTGATCCCTATTATTTATTCAAGGAACATTTGATTTTTCACTATTCTGGGCATCCCAAGAACACGAGTAAATGGAATGACCCTAAAGTGAGTGGATTTTGTGTCGGTTTTAATTTATTATATATTAGATTCCTCCTTTCTTGAATTAGGACTCTAATTCCGAAGAGGTATTATTTGATGCCTGGAGATTTATGATGAGTGAGGAGGACTCTCGGCTCACTTGTTAAGGACCTCATCATTAGCATTCAAATAACTGAGGGTGCTGTGTATGTGGTGAATGAACCAATAAGAGTATAGATTTTCATTCCTTTCAATTAGGACTCTAATTCAAAAGTGATGTGTTAATTATGACCTAGAGAGTTTTCTTCACTAATGAGAACTCTCAATTAATGAAGGAAGGTCTCATCATCGGCATAATTATCCATAAAACCTCTACTCATATCGTTTCATATTAAACTGTTTAGTGTTTAACAATAATAGTATTTTATTCAATTAAGCCGAACTTGAAGAAAACGTTTCCCTAGTAATATGAGCGTATGGACTCCAAGAAGGACTCTTCATTGGGTCCACATGTAGGCTCGAAGTTCTTGGAAGGACTCTCCCAGGAACCAAACTCTGAAATGCGTGATAAATTTGTTCATAGAAATAAGCGCTAGAGCTTTCAAAGAAAAAGGGGTTCTTTCCCGATTTCCCCAATCTTGTGTCGCATGGATTTATAAAACGTAGAAATACGGGGATTTGAGGAAAGTGATCTCTAACTGAATTGTCATTAGCCGATCTGTGACTCTGATCATTCGCCCAACCCGATAACCCTAGCTAGTTGATCTCATTTTATTCGATTTTATTATTGTGTTTCTGGAACCTTCCCGCGACGTGTCAGGAAAGCGGGTCGATTCCGCTAACCGATGTGCCGCTTGGGACTTCGTGAGCATTAAATGCTCAGACGGGTATGAATAGGGGGAGGGTCGATCAGTTGCTTCCTTATGTCACTTTCAGCACTTTGCTAGCAATTTCAAAATTCTCTCGCTTCTTCAAGTATTTCCGGCATCGATCACATTCCGATAAGGGTTTTGATCATTTTCTTAGTTAAACTTCCTTGGTTTCTTTGAAAATGAGTGGCACTAGGGTCAAAGAGTTGCGAGTCCGTCTGTTGTCCACGTTTCGTGGACCTCGGAAGAGGGTGACGTGATTAGATCGGGTGGTCAAACCAGCCTGACCCTCGTCGATGGCGGATTGGTGCGGACCGGCGAGGGCATCTTTGAGGAGAGACAACTTGCCAATTGATGAGTTGCCTTTAGTCTTGAGAGAAACCAATCTCCAATCTATAAGCCAGGAGTACAATATGCGGATCGACTCCTTTGAACTGATCAAATGCCATGGCGATCATCAGGCTGACCACTTCTTTGATGAGGGCGATCTCATCATGGTGTATGAAGAGCAACTGAAGGTCGGGCTCCATTTTCCCTTGGAAGAATTTTACAAGGCCGTCCTAAAATTCTACCATGTCTCGGTAGCCCAAGTGCATCCGAACTCCTGGCGGACTCTAATAGCCTTTCGGGGCCTTTGTCGAGCTAAGGGACTGGAACCTACGGCCAAAATCTTTGCCGAGCTGCATAGGCTCGCCCGAATGAAGGATGATGAATTTTGGTTCTTCCAAGCTAAGCCCCATTGTTCTCTCTTTACCGATCTCCCTTCTTCATTGAAGAATTGAAAGAACCGGTTCTTCATTTTGAGGAGCAAAATTTGGAACGGCTTTGAGGGCATCCCATGGAGTTGGCAACACCTGGTCGCTCCGATCCCAAAAAAGATCACCTTAAATAAGGACGAAGACTCCGTGGTGAAAGAGTTAAAGTCTCAGGCGTCCACTCAGAAATTCTCTTGCTTAGACGCAGTGATGGCCGAACTGAAGTATTGGATGATGCGGCTGATCATTGACGAAGAATATGAGCTTCAGCTCTTTGACCTCGGCCCTGGTACTACCCATATCTTTGGTCTCTGAATCTTAGCGAACTCACTAACTTCTTTTTTGTGTAGTTATGGCGGGCGGTGATGCTTCCAAGGAGAGCCGCAAACGAAAGAGGAAGGTCTCCAGAAAAGTGAGGGTGATAAAGGGGGCCACCATGGCCGATGCTCAAACCTCTCGTCGTGAATCAATAGAGGTGCCGAGCTCTCCTCCCCAATCTCAGGAGCAATCGATCCCTAAGTTAGAGGTCATCGCCCCGACTCCTCAACAAATCAAGCTTCCACCTCCCCCTCCTCTGACCTCTTCCAATGTAGAAGGGGAGTCTTCCAGTCCCATGGTCAGGACACTTTCCCGGGGCGCACAACTCCTGATCCAATCATTGGAAAGGAATCGCTCTACTAGGGGGAATCCCGGCCTGGCCAAAGTCATGGGAGCTTCCATTTGCTTCCAAGAAGATCGGAACAGGTTGGCAGAGGAGAGCTTTGATGATATCTTAGCTCAGACAATGAGCTTAGGCTTAGAGGCCATTGCAAACCAACATATACTCAGAGAGAAAGCCCACGGCTTGAAGAAAGAGATCCTTAAAACGGTCCAAGATGCCTCCGCTGCACAAGCTCAGCTCTCCTCTGCTAACGACTACGTCGTCAAAATGGAGGATCAGATGAGGCGTTACGAGGAGAGGATAGTTGAGGTGGAACGAGAACTTGAAGACTCTCGAGCTGGTTGGTCTACCGATCTCGCTCGTTATGCTGAAGACCTTCAGGCGAAGGAGGAAGAGCTTCGAGCCAAGGATGAGGAGCTTCAAGCTAAGTAAGAGGAGAGCACTACGAAGGAGGCCGAGGCTCATGTGAACGCCTATAATGACCTTATGGCCGAGCTGAAGAAACGGTATCCTGAAGAGGACTTCTCCTGAATGAACGAGCTCGCTCCAAAGGCCGAAGACGAGAGCGACGAGGAGCCCGAGAGAGAGAGAGGAAATGAGAGAGATAATGATGTACTTAGAGAACAGACTGGGGGAGACCCTCCAGCCGAATGACTTGTAAATTTTTATTTTGAAATGAAATGAAGTTCTCTCTTTTGTTCAATTTCTTGATGAGATCGGAAAGCATCCCAATTGTATAAGTACTTGATTGTTTGAACGTATTAGAACATTAAACTTAAAAGTAACTATTAATCTAAGTATAAGAGGTCGGAAGAATATTGTAAGCATGAGATCGGACTAAGCCGAGACCAAACACCGGGTAGAACTTTAGAACCTTAAAATTGGAAAGACTTGATTTGAATTCTTAAGATTGGAATCACCATTAAGTCGAACTGAAACCTCAACTTTATTTTAAGGAATGTCTGAGATATACAAGTGAGGAACCTGATCTTAGTGTTAGCTAAACGACTTTCCACAATATTTGTAAAGGAGAGATCGGAAATAAGACTGGATGGCATGGAGACCTGATATTGGTTTGATCTCCTTTGACGAGAGATCAGAAAGCAATCGACTAGATACGAGATCGGTTTATTTCCTGATCGAGTCACTTGTAGCCGAAGAATGTCGGCTAGAGATCGATTTTCAAAGTCCATTGACTTCGGTGATCGGCCAAAATATGGTGTCGACAATTCCAAATTACCATTGGGTTAATTGGTGATTCAAATAAGATTGTTGAACTTCGCCTTGCTCGGTTCAGGACTTGGCCCTGCAAAGCTTGTGCCTTCCTCCAAGTTTCTCACTCCGGATGGATGCCCAAAATCAGGCGCTATGTAAGCTTTTATGCCTCGCTAGTTCTGTTTGTCCATTTCTTTGTTCAATTCCAAATTATGATATCCTTGTTGATTTTAGCATCAAGAATACTTCTGTAAATATAGTTTTTATTTTAGTTAATTTTGTTAGTTTTCAGTTATTTTGAATGTCTTTTGTAATTAGTTTTTATCTCTTTATATTTGTTTTGTAAATATTCTTTATCTTAACTTGATCATAGAACATTCTAGCATAGAAATTTTATATCTTTAGACCTGATTAAAATTTATTACCAATTATTTGAATTTATCTCAATCTCAATTATTATTATTCAAAAAATATCTAAATACGTTTAATTTTATATATTTTAATTAATAATCTTTATAAAAAAAATTTTATTAATAATTTATATGTTAAAAATCTAATAATTTAATAAAATATTTAAATTCTATTTATTTAAAATAAAAATATAAAATTTATAAATATCATTATAAAAAGTATATATATTTTATATTAATTAAATATAAATAAATTTAAATAATAGATATGTAACCTATAAAATTGCAACCTGACTTGAACTTGGTGCTATTTTTCAAATCTCTCCTACCTAATAGTAATTAGATATGGATTAAGCAATTTTTTTTTACTATATTGTTAATATATCATTTGAATGAAATAATGTTGAAATAATTTCTTTATTAGTTTAATGAAACACTAAAGGCAAAATATTTTTGGCTAATTCGAACATTTATTTTAAATTTATTAAAAAATATATTAAATAGCTACCGCAGCATACGCTGCTAGTTTACATTACCCATATCACTCGAGAGTTGTGACATGTTAGTTCAGGTAGAATCCCCCAACCTTTAATCAAAATAGCAACGGTTAGAATTTTTTATGGATATCCGACCTTAATAAGATGGGATTAGATAATATATAATCAGATTTGAAATGAGTTCAAATTTAAAATTTAATACTCATAATGAGTTTAAATTGGGTTCATATTTTATATATTAGATATCTGTTACTCAAATCTATTTATATAAATATTTAATTAAATATAAATATATATTTTTTATAATAATTTTTATAATTTTTTTATATTTTATTCATATAAAATAAAATTGAGATATTTTATAAAATTATTAAAATTTTAAAATATAAATTATTAATAAAAATAATTTTTTATATAAATTATTAATTAAAATATATAAAATTAAATAGGTTCGGATATTTATCGAACAATAATAATCGAATTTGAAATGAATTTAAATAATTAAAAATAAAATTTAATTAAATTTTAAATAAATTCAAATTTTAAAAATACCAACGCAGTTCAGATTTGAAGAGTGTGATTTTCGCAATTGCCCAATGCCATCGTACTCCTTTCAGGTTCTCAGCGATAAGATTTGTGGGACCAACTGCTACTACACTACCATAGACTCAACTTTCAAGTCTTCAACTAAACTTCAACACTAGCCTTCTACTAAACAGTGGCATCTTTGGAATCCCAGCCTAATATCATCCTCCATTTCTGGAAATTTCTCTCCTTCATTACTTCATTTATTTTAGGGACGGTAAAAAATGGCTGCAGCGATTGTCCTCAGTTTCGTGGTGGAGGAAGCACTGGGTAGGGTGCTTTCAAGTATCACTGAAGAAATTAAACTCTTATGGGGATTTAATGAAGAACTTAATAGACTTCAAGGCTCGCTTAGTATGATTCGTGATGTGCTACAAGATGCAGAAGAGCAACAAGTGACACAAATGGCTGTGAGGCATTGGCTGATGAAGCTCAAAGATGTGGCTTATGATGTTGAAGATGTTCTTGACGAGTTGGCCTATCAATCTCTAAAGGTGGATATCCAAAATCGAGAAGAGACAAAAGTACACAACTTTTTTGCATTCTCCAGAGTCTATTATCGTGTCAAGAAGACTTTAATCTCCAGAGTGTTTCATCTCAAAATGGCCCACAAGGTTAAGAATGTGAATGAAACTTTGGATAAAATAAAAAATGAAGCTGTTGGGTTTGGACTTCGAGTCATATCTGTAGATAGAATGCCTAGAATTAATTCTGAACTAGTCACGTATTCAATAATTGACCACCCAATTGTGGGAAGGGAAGTTAATGTCTCTGAAATTGTCAACATGATGGCTTGTTTCTGCAATCAACAAGCTCTTACTGTTATTCCCATAGTAGGCATGGGCGGTCTTGGAAAGACAGCTTTAGCTAAGTTGGTGTGTCAAGAAGTGATGGAAAGGAAGTTTTTTGATGTAAAAATGTGGGTTTGTATTTCTGATGATTTTGATGACCAAAGAATCGTGGGAGAAATGTGGCAAACACTAAATGCGAATGCAGGAGGGATTACCAATAAGGGAGCAACACTTCAACACCTTGAGAGGAGTGTGTGCGGAACTAAGAATATGAGAAGTGGGATAGTTTAAAAAATCGTTTGTTAACAGTTAGTAGAAACAATGGGAAGGCTGTTATTGTTACCACCCGTAGTGAGGAAGTAGCATCTATAATGGAGACTTCTCCTCAGTGCAGGCATAAACTGAAGTTATTGTCCGATGATGAATGCTGGTCAATTATCAAGGAAAGGGTGTGTAGAAATGGAAGAACTTCAATCCCTTCGGATTTAGAGGTCACTGGAAAAGGGATAGCCAACAGATGTGGAGGATTGCCATTAGCTGCAAGAGTTCTAGGTGGGACAATGTGTCGTAACTTTGGGACAAAAGAATGGTTATCAATTAGAAATAGTAATATTTTGAGCGCATCAGAAAAAGGTGTTAGTATAGAATCTATACTAAGGTTAAGTTTTGATCACTTGCCTTCATATTTAAAGTCAAGTTTTGCATATTTAAAGTCATGTTTTGCATATTGCTTAATTTTCCAAAAGATTTTTTGATTGAAAAGAAAGAGTTGTTTCAGTTTTGGATGGCTGAAGGGCTTATTTAACCGTCTAGTGAAGAAGATATTGGCAACAATTATCTTAATGAATTGTTTCTGAATTCATTTTTTCAAGATGCACAAAGGGATGTGTATGAGAATATCACAACTTTCAAGATGCATAACATGGTGCATGATCTTGCATTGTCCATTTCAAAGGCTGAAACAATGGCTTTGAAAATGATATATCTCATATTCGTCATCTAAATCTCATTTCTTATGGGAGGCCTACACTAACATTTCCAAAAGATGGTGCTGAAAAATTGCGTTCTTTATTCTCAGCAAGCACTGCTTTTTGTAAGAAATGGAAGTTTAAAAGCTTGCGAACTCTGAAGTTAGTTGTTGCAGATATCAAAGAGCTGCCAACTTCAATTGGCGAGTTGAAGCATTTGAGACATCTTGATGCCTCTTATAATGAAATCAAAGTGTTGCCAGGTTCCTTAACCAAGCTTTACAATTTACAGACCTTAAGCATCAAAGTGTGTAAATTACTTGAAAAGCTTCCCAGAAAATTGAGAAATTTGGCTAGGTTAAGAGATATTAGTTTTTCTTATCAGTGGCAAATGCCAGCTGAGGTGGGGTATCTAACTCATCTTCAAACTCTGCCCTTTTTTGTCGTGGTCCAATGTGGAGCGGTAGCATTCAAGAACTAGAGTGCTTAAATGAACTAAGAGGTGAAATTGCTATATCAAATCTTGAGTTTGTGAGAGACAAAAAAGAAGCTAAGAAAGCAAACCTGCTGCAGAAAAGTAAAATAGAAGGACTGCAATTTTCATGGAGTTCAGGAAGGTATCTCTTTCTAGAAAACTGCAACTTTAATGATGAGGAAGTGTTGGATGGCCTCCAACCTCACTCGGGGATAAAAGCCTTGATGATTCAAAACTATTAGGGTGAAAATTTCCCATCATGGTTATTGATGATGAAAATCCCTTGTGATGGTCGCTATTTGGCATTTAACAATTTGCTAGTGCTGAGATTGGAAGGCTGCAACAAGTGTGGAGAAATTCCAAGGCTTGGGCATCTTCTTCACCTTAGATGTCTTGGAATTAGAGGAATGAATAGTGTGAAAAGTATTGGCAATGAGTTTTATGGCAAAGACGATGAACGCACAAGCAGTGGATGGAGACTATTTCCAGCACTAGAAAGATTCTGTCTAGAACAAATAAGCAGTTTAGTTTAATGGATGACACCAACAGAAACAGTTGCATTTCCTTGCCTTGAAGAGTTGACAATTTCTGCTTGTCCCCAATTGACTAGCATCCCTATAATTCATCTTTCATCACTTGTCCACTTGAGATTCATTGGCTGTAATGGATTCAGTAACTTAATATTTGGACAAGACCACCCCCTTACATCTCTTGAAATTTTGGATATCCATAAGTTGTTGTAATTTGGCATCCATCCAAAGAACACAAGGCCTTGCATCTCTTCTTAAGTTACAGATTGGCAACTGTGATAAATTAACATCTCTTCCAAATGGGTTACAATCCCTGGATGATTTGACTGTAGTTCTATGCCCTGCCTTGGCATCTGTTCCCCAAGATTTACAGGAATCGCATTCTCTTCATACAGTCTCTATTTTTAACTGTCCAAGTCTCAGTGACTTTCCAGGGGACATTTTTGGCTCCCTCTCCCAATTAAAGAGTTTAGCAATTGATTCTTTCTTGTTCGAGGCTTTGGATTCAATCCAAGGCCTCCCTTCTTTCCAATCTTTAAAGATAAGAGGTCAGAATGATCTAAAGTCTCTGCCGGTTAAACTTCAATGCCTCACTGCCCTCAAGTCATTGATCATATCTGATTTCAATGCAATGAAAGTTTTTCCTATAAAATAACTAAGAAATTTTAGAATAAGAATTCTGATGTTTATTGCCCCAGAAATCAAAGATATATATAAAAAATTACAGCTAACAAATAGGTTTCTAATCAAGCTAAACTACCAAAATTGTATCAGAATCATACAACAAAATGTAAGAACAGATATGTACGCAAAAATTCCTAAACAAATGCCCTAAATAAATGCAAAATAAGTGGCAGCTAACAGCTGCCTTTCCAATACCCCCCTCAAGTTGGAGCATGGAGATTTCGAATGCTCAACTTGCGAAGAAGAAAGTCAAACTGATCCTTTCCCAAGGCCTTTGTGAAGATATCCGCAGGTTGCATTGAACTACGTACATAATCTGTTCGAATGTTACCATTCAATATCTCATCACGGATAAAATGACAGTCCACTTCAATATACTTGGTACGTTCATGATAGACAGGATTAGCAGCTATATGCAGAGCTGCCTGACTATCACAATACAAATTCATAGGTTCAGCATGCGCCACACCAAGAGAATTCAATAATCATTTCAACCATTTAAGTTCACAAGTTGTAGTACTCATAGACCGATATTCAGCTTCAGTGGATGAGCGAGACACTGTCTGTTGCTTTTTAGTCTTCCACGAGATAGGGGATTCACCCAAAAGAACAAAATAACTGGTCAAAGACCGTCTCGTCAAAGGACAGCTAGCCTAATAAGAATCACAGTAAGCAGACAATTTGAGATTACAATTGGCATGCAGTAGTATATCCTGACCTGGATTTTCTTTCAAATAATGCACAACTCTAACAGCTGCCTCCCAATGAGCTTTCTTCGGTTGTTGCATGAACTGAGCAAGAATATACACACAATAAGACAACTCGGGCTGAGTTATTGTTAGATAAATAAGCCGTCCCACCATACGCCTATACTGAGCAGGGTCATCCACATCATCACTCTTGGTAAGGGCCAGCTTGTGATTTTGTTCAAGAGGAGTTTTAGCCGACTTGCAACCCAGTAATCCAACTTCTGAAATTACATACAACGCATACTTACGTTGACACAAGAAAATACCATTCGAGTTTCTGGCTACTTCAATCGCTAAGAAAAATTTTAGCTTCCCCAAGTCTTTCATATGAAAGCAATGACTCAAATAGTTTTTGAATTTTTGTACAGCGAAAACATCATTGCTGGAGATAATAAGGTCATCCACATAAATAAGCACATTCAATTGAACAGTCCCAGCTCGAAAAGTGAACAAAGAATAATCTGAATACGATTGCTGAAATCCATAAGCTTTCAGAGATGCAGCCAATTTCGCAAACCAACATCTAGGTGCTTGCAGCAAATCGTATAGAGATTTACGGAGTTTACAAACCTTCCCTGGTGATTGAGAAGCAAATTCAGGCGGCATCTTCATGTAAACCTCTTCCTTCAAATCACCGTGTAAGAAAGCATTTTGGACATCCATCTGATGGAGTTCCCAATTCTTTGCAGCCGCAACAGCAAGAAAGGTGTGCACAGTAACCATTTTTGCTGTAAGAGCAAAAGTCTCCTGATAATCTATGCCTTCAACTTGATTATTTCCCAATATCACTAACCGCACCTTGCATCGTTCAACACTTCCATCAAAATTGTATTTAATTTTGTATACCCACTTGCTTCCTATTGCTTTCTTCCCAAATGGTAGATTTTCAACTGTCCGTGTACCATTATCCTCCAAAGCCTGTATTTCTTTTCTCATAGTCGCTCTCCACCGTTCATCCTTAACTGCTTCTGCATAAGAGCTTGGTTCATGTCCTGTAGTAATGGCTGCCAAAAAACATCGGTGTTGTGCAGAGAATTTATCATAAACCCACATAATATGCTATAGAGTAAGGCGTACCTGAGGAATCAGGTTGGGAAGGTGAGCATACCGAGGGGCTTGTTTTGATGGCGTTTGTCACATAATCCTTCAAACGAACACTAGGTTGCTTGGCCCTCTGTCTCCTACCTAGTTGCTCTTCAACAACTTCACCTCTATCCACTCCCTCACTGTTTTCATGGATCAATTCTTCTGTTTCAGGATTCACCTCACTTTCTCTACCCACACTTTCATCGTGCTCCTTTCCCAAGTTGTTCTCTAAACCATCAACTTCATCACCTAACTCCTCAACTTCATTTTTAATGAGTTCATCACCCATTGTTTTCTCATTTGCATATGGAAATTTTGTTTCAGCGAATACCACGTCTCTTGATACAAAGTATTATTTAGTTTCCAAATCATACAATCTCCATCCCTTCTTTTCAAATGGATACCCAACAAAAACACACTTACGACTTCTACTACCAAATTTATCTTTATCCCGATTCAGATTATGCGCATAGCACAAACAACCGAAAACCCGAATGTGTTTGTAAGAAGGTACTTTCCCAAAGAGCATCTCATATGGGGTTTTACCATTTAATAACATAGATGGAGTCCTATTAATCAAATATCTGGCTACAAGTACACATTCTCCCCAAAATTCTATGGGTAAATTTGCTTGGAAACGCAAGGCTCTTGCCACATTAAGAATATGGCGATGTTTTCTTTCCACTCGGCCATTTTGTTGAGGTGTTCCTACACAGGAAGTCTAATGCAACATCCCTTGTTCATCAAAATATTCTTTCAAGCACATAAATTCACTTCTGTTATCATTTCTTACTATTTTCACATTTTTTTCAAATTGGCGTTTAACCATCACAAGAAATTTCTTAAGAACACAAGCTACTTCTTGTTTTCCATTCAGTAAATATATCCAAATAGCATGAGAGTAATTATCAACAATTGTTAAGAAGTAAATTGCTCCACAAGAAGTTGGGACTCTATAAGGTCCCCACAAATCACAATGTATCAATTCAAAACAACCATTAGCTTTATTGTCACTAGAAAAGAAAATCTCTCTTGTTTGCTTTGCTCTAAAACAAACTTCACAAGTTTTATTAGTTTTCCTAACTATGCTACCAACTTCTGGAATTAACTCTACCACCTTATAAGAAGGATGACCCATTCTCTTATGCCAAAGCTCAAAAGACCCCACATCAGTTACCTTGCAAGCATGAACCGATGTCACTTCCTTGAGAAAGTACAGCCCCTCGCGTTGCTCACCCGCTCTAATCAGGTTCCTCGAATTTAGGTCCTGTATAATAACCAAATTTGAATCATTAAGTAGTTTTGACACAGAGATCAGATTGCAATTCAAATTTGGCACATAAAGGACTCGTTGCAATTTCAAGTCTCCTCCAAGCAACATAGTTCCTTCTTTCATCGCCAAGGTCTTTTCTCCATAAGGTAACCCGATTGAGCATGGCACAATATCATGCAATTCACTCAAAAATGCCAACGTTCCTGTCATATGATGGGAAGCTCCTGTGTCAATAATCCAAGGAAATATCCTCTGCATACCTGTCAGCCTCTCATTACCACCATTTTGACAAGAATTCAACATGCCCAGCAAAGCAGCCCACTGCTCTTCATTTAATCTACTAAGACCCTTTCGATCTGAATTTGTCATAATTCCATGCCCACCATCAACTCCAGTTGCTTGTGTGGCATTGGCATGAGCAACTCCTCCCTTGCTACGTCCTGCTCCATTGCCACGCTTTTGACCACCTCCTCGTCCAGCAGAAGTTCCACGTGGTCTATTACCCCACCATTCTAGATAACCTATCAGCTGGAAACAACTTTCAGCATCATGTCCCTCTCGGTTGCAATTAGAACAAATTAAGGATATGTCTTTATCCCCCCTTGAATTTCGACTATCTGCTCGAATTGCAAAATTCATAGGATTGCCTCTTTCTTCCTTGGTTCATGTCATAGTTCGCACCCGCTCTTGATGAACAACCATAGCATAGGCACGATTCAAATTGGGCAAGGGTTCAGTGCTCAAAATATTAGAGCGCACTGTTCCATATCCTTCTTCATCCAAGCCCATCAAAAACTGATGAACTCTCTCTTCTTCATGCTTTCTTTCCAATTCAATGGTAAGATTGCACCTGCAGCCTGTACAGATACATACTGGTATCTGATCATAGTTGTTTATTTCATCCCATAACGTTTTGAGTCTTCCGAAATAGGACACAATCGGTTGACCTTACATACAATTCGCGGTCGATCTCGATTCTTGCATTTGTGGACCATTTCCAATCGAGAACCTCTGTTTAATATCCTCCCACAGATCCTTTACGTTCTCCATGTGAGAGATGGTCGAGCGAAGCGTCGGTTCAATGGTGTTAAACACCCAAGAAACCAGCATAGAGTTAACCGTCCACCAATCTTCGAGTTCCAGTGAGTCATCTGCTGGTTGCTTGACAGATCCATCAATAAAACCATATTTCTTTTTGGCCCGCAATGCAGTCCGCATAGCTCGCGCCCATTCTTCGTAATTCTCGCCCTTCAACTGAACTTGGGTAATCAAGTTACCTGGGTTGTCATTCGAATTCAGTGTGTAAGAACTAGAAGTTTTCTTCCCTGATCCAGAACTCTCATTTTTCTTTTCATCAGCCATGGCTCTGATACCATGTAAAAGAACTAAGAAATTTTGGAATAAGAATTCTGATGTTTATTATCCCAGAAATCAAAGATATATATAAAAAATTACAGCTAACAAATAGGTTCCTAATCAAGCTAAACTACCAAAATTGTATCAGAATCATACAACAAAAGGTAAGAACAGATATGTACACAAAAATTCCTAAACAAATGCCCTAAATAAATGCAAAATAAGTGGCAGCTAACAGCTGCCTTTCCAATATTTCCAGAGTGGTTTGGTAACCTTTGTTCCCTTCAAGAACTCAGAATTTGGGCATGTGAGAATCTCAAGTATCTACCTACAACTACAGCCATGCAATGCCTCTCCAAGTTACAGTTGCTGGAGATTTCTGAGTGTCCACTTCTCAGTAGAGGTTGTGTCAAGGGGATTGGCTCTGAGTGGTCCAAGATTTCTCATATCTCACAAATCATTGTGAATGAAGGTAAGTTTCATTAATTCATTTTCAACAAACTTCAAACCCATCTCTCTTCTGCTAGCATTTTTCTTCATTTTCTGTTCATGCTTTTTGTGCTTTCTTTTCCTGACTTTTTTTTGGGCAGTAAATTTGCAGGGTTCTGAAAATTAACTGCTCAATCAAGTGCAGAAATGGAAACTTTAGTTCAGGTATTTGATATTTCACTTCCTTTCCCCTGTAGTCAAAGGTTCGGTCTTATCTCTGAATAAAAATATTTTGATGACCCTTGTAAAAGGCAGCATTCAAAAACAATCAATATCACAACATTACTATTATCATTATTATTTCTCACAGGATACCGATTTCAGATAAATGACTAAATGATACTAGTGGTACCATGGTCTCTTTCATGGATTAGTAATATTTAGGAGATGAAATTAGGTAAGCATTAAAATTTGAAAATATTTTGTAAGTGTTGTCAAAAAAATTATGAATCTCCAGCTTTTCTTATATATATATATATATATATATATATATATATATATATATATATATATGCAAAAGTTTTCATATCATGTTGTCTTAGATATTCAAATTTTTACTTTGCATATCCTGCTGTGTATCAATATGCTATTAAATTGTATTGTAGCTAGCATTGGCTCTCTTCCTGTTGAGGGTATTGACAGACTTCCCATTCCATCACCAAACTTCAAGCATCTCCATTACTATTCCTCAGCGATGGACCTTCTCCAATGGTAGCGTTCACACTTCCATAGTGGTCATTACCTTGACTATTAATTCTGCAGCCCTGATGGATATTCTTGCTTCTAAAGCCATGAAATGCTTCTCCAAATTAGTTGTGCTCTATAACCGTTACTTTCCCTACTTGATGCAACAAGGCGGCAAGCTCAATTTTGGTAGAAGATTATGGTAGCTAAAATAGAAGTTGAGAAACTTCACATAGAATAATGCAGGATTGCCAGATAAATTCAGATGCACAACCTCAGAAACTTCAATATGATTTTCTAGTTTTGTATGAGCCAGCTGATAGTCGGACATCTGAGTTCCAAGGTAAATCAACCATATTCTATTTCCCCCAGATAACAGAAAATTTTCATTGTTAGTAAGTTTAGATTATTATGAATTAATTGAGATATTGCTCATGACTTCATGCAGGACATTTGCAAATGAATATATCCGGCATAAGATTCTGTTGCTGTTCCTTTTGACTCATCAAACAAAAAAAGGATTCCAAGCCACTGTCCATCTTTGTTGCAATCAAGTTTCTCGAATAAAATGTAATACAATATAATCAATTATGTAATATAATTAAAATTATAATATAATATAATGTAATGTAATTATTATTACATTCTTCTATTTAGTTGTAAAATAAAAATAAAAATAGCGTAAGTGAATAATAATTTTCATTTTGACATTTAATTTATTTAAAATATTAATAATAAGTGATAATGATTACAGTGATTGGTAGTTGACTGGTAATGGTGGCCAAGTTATGATAGTAGTGACAATAGCGGTAATTAGATAATGGTGTTAGTGGTAAGTTGAGGTGGTGGTGGTGATAGTGGTCTGGTAGAAGTGATAATAACTAAGTGGTGATAACGGTGATCAAGTGATAGTGATAATGATGGTGGTAACAAGGTGGTTGTGGTGGTAGTGGTAGTGGTGATTGTGATGGCAGTGGTGGTGACAGAGTAGGAGTAGTTGTGATAAGTGACAGAGCCAGCACTTTGGCTTAGGGGAGCCCAATTAAATTACATGATTTATTAATAAATTACTTAGGTATTGATTGAATGGATTAATTAATTAATGATGATAATCATCTCAAAACTATAAAACAAAAACATTTAGCAGATATAATAATAAAAATAAACGCTTAAATTTTTTTTTTAAATTGATTTGCTAAAAATTAAATGAAAGTACTATTAGTTCAAAAATGTAATGAATAATTAATATTGTGAATTGCTAAAACTAAAATATATTGATGGCTTAATATTAAAAAATTTATCCAATTTATCTCAAATCTATTTTTTAAAAAAATTATAAAAAGTAAATTTAGTTAAAATTATAGATTAAATAAAATAAATTACATAATTTTACTTCTAATATTATGAAAAAAACTTCTTTTTTATAACTTTAGTACGAAGACATTTTAGTAAGAAAAAAAATTCAAAATAGTAATGAGATTATAAAAAAAAAAAGCTACTAATATTTTAAATTGATGAAAAAATAAGAGAAAATTATGTTAGATTTTTTTTTTAATGATATTATATAATAATTTAAATTATAAAGAATAGAAATTAGTAATTGTAGATTTATTAGATGAGAAAATAATAAAATAAAATTGATGAAAATTATAGAACCAAATGACAATAATGATTTAGATTTTTTTTATCTTAAGATTTGTATTTTATTATATCATTATTTTAATAAAAAATTTAAATTTTTTTTTTATATATAATTATTATTAAACTCACTTAAAACTTTTAAAACTCTTAAGTTCTTATACTCATCAAAATTTAATATAATAATAATCTTTTTAAATTACCATTAAGTCCTCAAAAAATTTTTAAATTTCAAGGGGCCCAATGCCCCCCTTGGCTCCAGCTCGCTCTGCCCATGGTTGTGATTATAGCAATGATAACTAAATAGTGGTGGCAATAATATTAATAATAAATAAAAAATTAAAATAAATAATATGATTAAATCTATTTTTATATGGAATGACTATTAGGTTATTTTAAATATAATTATTTATGCTACATAATTGTTATTCTATTACGTCAATTTTTTTATATTATTAAATAATATAATTAAAAATGTAATGTAATCACGATCATATTATAATTTTGATTACGTCATACCAAGTATAACAAAAAAAGAAAAAAATCTTTGCATACTTCAAGACAATATTAATTATCTTCCATCTCTCTCAATAGAATTACATTCTGATCTCAAAAATATTGAAGTTATAATAGTTTTGATTCACCTTCTTATCTCGTAATTTTTAGCAGAAAATAGGAATTCAGTTTCTTATCTAAAGAAGCTGATTATTTATGCAATCTTGTGAAGCCATTGATAGAGAAATTCTAGAGTCCAAAGCTTTTAGAGAGTGAGAGCAAATTGAAATTCTTCCACAGCGAAGAACATACAATCGTCCATGTATTTATATCTATATAAATATAATAAAGTTGGTCTTAAAATAAACTTCATCGAAAAGTAATAAGCAGTGCTTCATTAGATATTTTTTTTTTATATATATTTATCTATTTTATCTTATTTTCCTATCAATTGCATTACATCAATTGATGATAGACCTATAAAACATTTAATAATAATAAAAATGTATGATAATAGTTATAATTTAATTAATAATAAGAAAACTAAGAATCCTAGTAATAATAACAAATATTAGTATAATAGTTATAATTTAATCAAATATCAGGAAAACTAATAGTCATGGTGATAAATTATATAAAACAAACTTACCTTTTATTGTCTACCATAATTATAAAATTATATACTTAATTTCTTATACTAAAAAAATTATGATAATATTTACAATTTAATTAATATTAAGAAAATTAAAAGTAATAATTATAAATTATATAAATCAATATTACATATTAAAAATCAAATTAATCACTTTTTTAGAAAATAAAATATCTAAATATGATTTTCTCTCAAACTTGCAAATGATATTTTCGTAATCAAGACATTAAAAGAAGATGAGGAACAATCTGTACAAATATCACTAAAGTAATTTTATCTCATTAAAATTTATTTTTATACATTTTATTAGTATTTTATTATTTATTATTTATTTTTATTTTTAATTTATTTTTATTTTTTTATATGTATATTACAAGCTATTGAAAAAGTTATATATTCATAAGTTAGCATTACTTGCCAGGAGAGTCACATCAAACGTTTAAAAATAAAATTCTCTTTTTTTTTATTTTTTAAACTTTTTATGTCTCATTTATTTAAAAAATTTATGATAATAATTATAATTTAATTAATATTAAAAAAATTAAGAGTTATATGATTATAAACTATATAAACTAAAGCTCACTTTTTCATTATCCACAATAAATAAAATTATGTATTTAATTCATTACAATAAAAAATTTATGACAATAATTACTATTTAATTAATATTTTAAAAACTAAGTATAATAGTTACAAGCTATACAGATCAATATCACAAGTTAAAAATTAAACTAGTCACCTCCTAATATAAACAGAAATAAAAGATATGGTGTTCAACCAAAATAATATTTTAGTAGCCAATGCATACAAAAAATAAAAATAATTTGCACAAATATTATTAAAGTAATCTTCATTTTATTAGAATTTATTTACATACACGTTATTAACATCTTATTTTATCTTTGTTCTTTATTTTTATTTTAAATTTGTATTTATTTTTTTATATTTATTTTCTTTTATATTTTCATGATTGCCTTTACAAATATTTCTTACAATATTTTAAATAAATTAAATATAAATATAAAGAGCACTTTATACCCACACCTTTATTCAGTATTGATAATGATTATAAGCCGAAGTTAAATAATAAGGGCGCAGAGGATCTTAGCATGCCGAGTTCCTTATCGGATAGAAGCTCCAAGCAAAGAGCAGATTCTCCAGGCATGCAAGGCTCTTTTGTAAGGAATGCTTCAAAACCTTGGGACTGAAAGTTCAGGTTCTCACTTTCCTGATAAATCAAAGCAAATGAATTTGTTAACCAGGTTGATTTTTTTTAATATCCTATAGAAATGGCATGCCGTTTTATAAACTCTACTTCGAGTTCTTCAATGCCGTTTTATAACCAATCAAAGTCATAATGTATTCTCCCCTTTTTCCCCCCGACTATTACAGGATTTTGGTTCCACATAATTTACTTTCTAGAAAATTACGTAGGAAGATCAGTCACCAGGATTATGTATGGTGTCTGGCCCTCTTTCAACAAATTTTGCACAGTGGAACTCTGTTCATCCATGGCCAATATTAAATTTGAAGTTGCATTTGTGTGATGCCTTTTTACATATTTAATCAGGATTTAACATGCCTTATTATTAATTATATAGGCCATTACAGATATCTAAAACCTCAATTTTTCCAACAGAAGTCATTTTAAGCTTCTCAAGAGATTTCTTCAAATTGTGTGCTTGCACATTTCACCTTTCCGATACTTTTCAAATTAAGTTGCATATTCTTTTGTTTTCATCCAGCTTGTTGAGAAATATCCAGAAAATCCATCATAAATTGAGTTGGTGCCCACTTTTTCATTAATTATTCCTGGGCATTGGCTAGTGACTGATAAGAAAAGCGAGTCTCTTGTTTTCCAGAACCATGTGCGACATGTTGTATGATAATCAATTGTTATTGGGTATTTATCTACTCGCCCAAAATACCCGAAAAACCAACTGTCTGTCACTCGGGCAAACATAGAGGTCCATTCCACTTGCTCAGACAGGATTCCGAGATACTTACACCGCTGAGTGTGAATCCGAAGCCGAGTGGACTCCGAGAAAGAATCCTAGTTCAACAGGGACTTTGAAAGATGTCCCCCGGCCATATATAAGGGACTGTCAGGTATGCATATCTGATCTTCCTTATTATTGTACCTTTGATGTATCCTTGATTCTCCAGTTCCCTGACTTATGCATCACAAATACCTGTGTTTTTCATCTTGCTGGAAGTTTGTGACCTGTGGAGATTCCAAACAGCATCACCTATACTCAGGGAAGCACTTATGAGTCTTGTATGCACTGTGCATTGGGTACCAAGGCATGTACTGAAATCAAAGCATTCCTGATTTCATAACCAAGCTTTACGATTTGTAAGTAGCAATACTCCTGTTCTGTACATTGCTTAAAAAGCTTCCCAAAAAATATTGAAATTTTGATCAGCTTTGAGGCACATTCATTTTTCTTATGATCCCCAGACACCAGCTGATATGGAATCCTTAAGTTGTGTGCAAATATTGTCATTATTTGTTGGTGGTGGTCCAGATAGAGGCAGCAACATTTAAGAACTAGAATGCTTAAATGAGCTAAGAAGGAATTTGACAATAATCAATCTTGAACAGGTAAAAGATAAACAAGAAGCTGAGAAAGAAAATATTATATTTCTGTACTCTACCCTCATACTGATATTTCATTACAGTAAATTGTGGAGACTGACTTTATGACAAATGCAGATGGTTGGTGTCCAGTTCAGCCACAATTTTTTTATTCTATAATCTATCTTAATCTATGTCCATATAAAGATGCACCATAGAGATTCCTACAACTTGATTATTAGAAAATTAATTTCCCCACATGCAAGTTGATAATGAGCACAATTGGAAAAAAAAATATATTTTTAATGACGGACTTTGATCTTGTTCGAATATTCCCTTGTATATTCGCTCACATTCTCACATGGTACAATCATCATTATTTAGTTTCCAAATATTTCTGTAGTCATTTCAGAGCACCAAGAAAGAAAAAGGAGATATGGCTGACATTGTCCTGAGTTTTGTAGTGGAAGGAACACTAGCCAGGGTGGTTTCACTTATCACTGAAGAGATCATCCTTCAATGGAATCTCAAGGAGGACCTGGAAAAGCTTCAAGAGTCACTAGCCATGATTCGTGATGTGTTACAAGATGCAGAAGAGCAACAGGTTACTCAGAAAGCTGTGAAGCGTTGGCTGAAAAAGCTCAAAGATCTGGCCTATGATGCTGAAGATGTGCTTGATGAGTTTGCTTATGAGATTCTTCGACGAAAAGTGGAGATCCAGAATCAAACAGAGACTGAGGTACACAACTTCTTTTCATTTTTTAAAGGTACTCATTATGTAAAGAAGGCTGCATTTCATGTCAAAATGTCCCATAAGGTGAAGAATATAAATGGGTCATTGGATAAAATAAAGAAGGAAGCAGCTGAATTTGGACTTAAAGTTATGGATAGGTTGCCTCAAATAAGTCTGGACCGAGTGACAGACTCCTACCTTGATAACTCCCAAGTTGTGGGAAGGGAAGATGATGTCTATAAAGTTGTGAACTTACTGACCTGCTCCTGCAATCAACCTCTCACTGTTGTTCCTGTAGTAGGCATGGCTGGTCTTGGAAAGACAACTGTGGCAAAATTGGTGTGTAAAGCAGTGAAGGAGAAGAAACTTTATGATGTAACTATGTGGGTCTGTGTTTCTGATAATTTTGATGAGCAGAGAATTTTAGGAGAAATGTTACAAACTCTTGACAAAAACACAGGTGGAATGACCAACAAGGATGCAATACTTAAACATCTGGAAAAAGAGTTGAACATGAAAAGATTTCTTCTCATACTTGATGATGTGTGGAATGAGGAATCTGAGAAGTGGGAGAGTTTGAAGAGTCGTTTGTTAACTATTTGTGTGAACAAAGGAAACGCTATTGTTGTTACAACTCGCAGCGAGCAGGTGGCATCCATGGTGGAGACTCCTCTTCATTGCAGGCACAAAATAGGAGAACTATTGAATGATGAATGCTGGTTTATTATCAGAGAACGAGTTTTTGGAAATGGAGGAGCATCAATACCCTCAGATTTGGAGGCTGTTGGAAGGGAGATTGCCAAAAAATGTAGAGGTGTGCCATTAGCTGCAAGGGTCTTAGGTGGGACAATGCGTGTTAAAAGGGAGATTAAAGATTGGTTGTCAATTGAAGAAAGTAATGTTTGGGATGTATCAGGTTATAATGATAGAGTTTTGCCTATATTGAAACTGAGTTTTGATCACTTGCCTTCGGCTTTGAAGGCATGTTTTGCATACTGTTCAATTTTTCCTAAAGATTTTTGTATTGAAAAGGAACAATTAGTTCAGCTTTGGATGGCTGAAGGATTTCTGGGGACCTCGAGTGAAAGTTCATTCATGGAAGATATTGGTAACAAGTATTTTAATGACTTGCTTGCCAATTGCTTCTTCCAAGATGTGGAAAGGGATGTGTATGAAAAAGTAAAAAGTTGTAAGATGCATGATCTTGTGCACGATCTTGCAATGTTTGTTTCAAACAATGAAGCAATGGCTATGAAGGCTTGTTCAATTGTAGATGACATGTCACATATTCGTCATCTAAATCTCATTTGTGGAGGGAAACCAGCACCATCATTGCCAAAAGCTGTTTCAAGAAAACTGAGATCTCTTGTTGTAAAGGATGTTGTGCTCTATGATGAGTCATGGAAGTTCAAAAGCTTGCGAACTCTAAATTTGGTTGGTTCTGGTATTAGAGAGTTGCCATTTTCAATTGGCAAGTTGAAACATTTGAGATATCTTGATGTCTCATGGACTGAAATTAAAGCATTCCCTGATTCCATCACCAAGCTTTACAATTTGAGAACACTAAGACTAGTTGCATGTACATCGCTTAGAAAGCTTCCTGAAAATATTAAAAACTTGATCAGCTTGAGGCACATTCACTTTTCTTTTGGTCACCAGATGCCTGCTAATGTGGGATGCTTAACTAATCTGCAAACATTGCCATTATTTGTTGTGGGCCCAGATAAGGGGGGCTCCATTCAAGAGCTAGAATGCTTAAATGAACTAAGAGGGAATTTGGCAATCATCAATCTTGAACAGGTCAAAGACAAACAAGAAGCTGAGAAAGCAAACCTGCAAGAAAAAACAGGATTATATGCGTTGCGGTTGGCATGGCAGTCAAGAAGAGAGGACAACTGCAATGATGAGGGTGTCTTGGAGGGCCTCCAGCCTCATCCGAATATAGAAAGCCTGGAGATTGAGAGTTATGGGGGTGAAAAATTCCCATCATGGCTGTTGATGAACACTTCTACTCATGGTAATTCCTTGCACCTCAATAATTTGGTGAGACTGGAATTGAAATTCTGTGAGAACTGTGAACAAATCCCTACAGTTGGACTTCTTCCTCATCTTAAAATTTTTAAGATAGCTAGATTGGACAATGTAAAACGTATCAGCAATGAGTTCTACTACAGCAATGGCAGTGAAAGCACCAACAGTGCATGGAGACTGTTTCCTGTCTTAAAAGAATTTTCTCTGGCTTTTATGAATGGTCTAGTTGAATGGATGGCGCCGGTAGTGGGCAGAGAAAGCTGTGCAATTGCGTTTCCTTGTCTTGAAGACTTGACCATCAGATGGTGTCATCAGTTGACAAGCATTCCAATAAGCTATCTTTCATCACTTATAAAACTGAACATCAATGGCTGTGGTGCACTGAGTTGTTTATGTGATGAACTTCATGCCTTCACTTCTCTTGAAGAATTATCATTATTAGATTGTCATAGTTTGGTGTCCATTCCAAGCATACAGGGCCTCACATCTCTTAAAAAACTAAGCATTATAGGCTGTTATAATCTAGCATCTCTTCCAAGTGGGCTACAATCCTGCTCTTCTCTGGAGCAATTGACTATAACAAGATGCACAAAGCTAACATCAGTTCATAAAGACTTGCAAGAACTGCGTTCTCTTGTTTATTTATACATATCAGACTGTCCAAGTTTGGCTAGCTCACCTCCAGAGGACTGCTTAAGCTGCCTCACTCAGTTGAAGCAATTAACAATTGGCTCTGAAGAATTGAAGGTTTTCCTAGGTTTAGACTCAATCCAGGACTCCCTTGAAGAATTAGTCCTAATATGCGGGCAGAATGAACTTAAGTCTTTGCCAGGTCAACTTCAAGACCTCACTGCCTTGAAGTCATTGCAGATTGTTAATTTCACTGCAGTGGAAGCTTTTCCAGAGTGGTTGGGAAAACTTAAATCTCTTGAAAAGCTTGAAATAGGGGGATGTAAGGAACTGATGTATCTACCTACAACAATGCAAGGTCTCTCCAAATTAAGGAGGCTGAAAATTTATGGCTGTCCCTTTCTTAAGGAAAGGTGTGCCAAGGACAGTGGCTCTGAGTGGTCCAAGATTTCTCATATCCCAGAAATAAGTATCAGTGAATTCAGATGATGGGTAAGATTAAAATTTCTCAAAATCTCAGTCCATCTTCTCACATAATTTTTTTTTCCTCCCTAAAAACGCACTTATTTGCAGAATTTTTGGGATTGCAGATTGTGAGAAGTAAAGCTGAGGAAGAAGCTAAATGCACAAATCTGAACCTGGGTAAGCTTTGTGTGAGAGCGATAATATTATTAAGGCTGCACACTTTTCACTTTCATCGCAAATATGTTTATAGTTCAGAGAGAGACAATTAAGGAACCATTTACGTAAAAAATCAGCAATGATAATGCATAATTATTTCCTAAATTATGCTATTGACTATGAAATCACTCCTGGAGTTCTGCTTCTGAGATTATGAATCTGATTTGGTAGCATGATTTGTGGTCGTTGAAGATGGGGAATGATTCTTAGTAATAAGTAGGTCTTTTTTCTTTTGGCTAACTTATTTAACCTGTGAATACAATCTGTTGGTTGTTCTTAAATTTTCTGTCAAAATTTTCAGGTTTCCATTGATTAATTTAGCCTATCTTTGTAACAGAAGTGTGTAAGGAAAAGCGAGCAACAAGGCAGAAGGGAGGGTTGGAGGCTTGAATCTTAACTGTGTGGCAGTGAGCAGTGTAGGGAAGGGTGGAGGGTGGAGGCTTGAGTCCTGACACTCTGGCCAGAGAAACAAGGGTAGAAGCTTGGATCGAGAATCTGTTGCTTATGCTCGATTCTCTTCCTCCGTACGTAGTTGGTTTTCATTACTGCATTCTGTGTGTGTGTTAGTATCTAAGTGTTCTATAAGCTGAGTTGAAAGCATGGGGTGTGAAATGTATATGTTGAATTCCTCATTGTAGTATATGGAGCTTATAAAATGCATGTGTAATCTTGACATTCACCTAAGATGGTATCATATAAGATACTCATCATGAAAATCATTCTATTTAAATTCCAACCTGATTAATAATTTAAATACCCAAACTCATCTTAATCTTGATTGAAATTTATTGTAAACTATCAATACTTGTCTCAAACTTAATTAACATTAATTTTAAATATTTATTCATGTGACCTTTTTAAAAATATGATATAGTTTTGATTTAATTTCAATGATAGTTTTGATTAGTTTTCCTTCATTTTTAATCTGTAAAAATTGAGAAATTCTCGAGTTTAAATTTTTTTATCTATTTATTTTAAAATTACTCATTTTTATAAAAAAAAAATTGTTGAACATTATGTCTTCAAAATTAAAAATAAAAAAATTTAGGCCCATACACCGATTTTGGATTCAGTTTTGACCAGGCTGGTCAGGGTTCAAATTTGTGCCATTCAGCCCGCAGTCAGGCCTAGCTATAGCTGGACCTCAGTCCGGACCGGCCCAGCAGATTGAGCCATTTTCCATCAGAATCATGAAAAGAAAAAATAAATAACGAACAAAAGTAAATGTCCTTTTTCTTTGGAAGTTTTGCTCGTTTCGTTTTCACTTTCACACGTCTCATTAATAAATGCACAGGACCTTGGCTTTGCCCAGCATCGTTGAGCTCGCAACTTCTATGCAATTTCTTCTCTCTATGATACGCCTTCTACGGCTAACAATGAATAGGTAAAACAGAAAGAAAAGAGGGAAGATCAAAACACAATTGAATTGGTAAAAAATGACAGTAGGAATCATTTCTTTGAATTTTTTTCTAACTATAGTGTCTGTAGCGATTCTACACCGATTTGGGTCTCTAAACCCTGTGGTTGCAGTCTGTCAACTCAGTTTTGTTGATGGGCACAAGCTTTTCAACTTCAGTTTAACGTCTCCTATCCCGAAATTCCCTCATGGTGTCCTCAGCGAAGATGGGTATTCTCTCTTTCTCTGTTTCTTGATCTGGGTAGTTCTCATTTGAGTCTTTTATTTTGTGCTCCTAATGTTTGATACATTGCTTCATGGAATATTCTTTACGTTAGTGTTAGACCATTGACTAATATTCTAGACTCTTTTGTTTATTTATTTATTTATTTGCTAATGAACGATAACCGTTTAGTACATGCTAATCGAGGAGGGAATTAGATGAAACCATTTTTTAATATTTGCTTTAGCGTTTTAGCGTTTGAATGAAACTTGTAAGGTCAAATGCATTGGTGGGCTTTTTACTTATATTACTATCGGCAAGTGATATTAGTAGTGCTGTAGACCTGGTATTTATGGTTCATAATTTATTGAAATCTTGGGTGTTTATCGAAAAGGTTTATATTAAACATTAAAATCCCATTTGGGAAAAATAATTTCTTTAACATATTAATCCAGCATGAAAATTTTCGATAATGGAATCTGCAGCATTAAGTTAGTAGTTGTGTGAATTAGGTCCAATCCTTAGTAATATGCTCATTTTTTCTGCTGTAGGTTTTACAAGGTGGCAGTGAACGAATCTGTGCTTTGGTTTCAGGTTGGCTCTATCAGGTTACACTTAATTTCTTTAATTTCCATGTCATGATTGTGTTTATTGTAAGCAGTTTGTTTTTATTTTTGAGAGATTAAAGTCCCAATTGAATTTGATTTGAAAATTGTATATTGTTGTCATGTATGATAATTGGATTTTAAGGTATAAGCTAGCTATATTTTCATATTGCAATTCAACTCTACGAGCCATCCAAAGGAAGAAAGAAAAGGAATCCCTTAGAAGTGTGATGTGAAAGCCACAAAGCTATTTATTTTTACTTTTATTGTTATTTTTTTATAATAACCTTTTAGATGCCATTATGCACTTGTTGCCAATTACTTTTAGTTGATTTGCCATTGAATTTATCTTATTTAACTCTGTGGACCAGCTATGCAATGGAATGATTTTTAATCACGATCCACCTAGATGTGTTGATGATATTGTTAGAAGTGTGATGTGAACGCCACATAACTATTTATTTTTACTTTTATTGTTTTTTTTTTTTATAATAACCTTTTAGATGCCATTATGCACTTATTGCCAATTACTTTTAGTTGATTTGCCATTGAATTTATCTTATTTGACTCTGTGGACCAGCTATGTGTTACATATTATAGAAGGAAGAAAAGAAATAATAATGTTAGGTAGAATAATCTAGTAGAGAATGTTTTGGAGGGAAATGTTGTTGAGGAAGTTAGAAGGAAGAACTGAATCTGGTCACAGTTAGTTGTGTAACTGCTCTATAAAAGGAAAGACCCTCATCTGTGTTCAGGCATTCTATTAATGAATCAATAACAGACTTTCTCTCTCTCATTCTACTCTTTTCTTTTCTCGTCTAAATCTAAATTCTCTTCTCATCTACTTCTATTCTCTTGATCTGTTTTCAATCTTGCATTCAGAGGATAAATTAGGGTTGAACCCTAACAATTTGGTATCAGAGCAAGGTTACGACGGGATTAGATCTGCAATTGTGATTCTGGCAGTCGCATGATGACCAGATCTGGAGTAGTTACTCAGGATTCAACTAATTCAGCCAAAATAGCTGAATTGGAGGAACAAATTTGGGTTATGCAGGAGGTATCGAAGAAGGATAAGGAAGAATTGAGGGGAGAAATTTAGCAAAATGCAGACAAGATCTTGGAGGAGATGCGATCCTTGTTTGCAGTTGTTATGATGGATAAAAGTAAGGGAAATAATTCTGGAGAAAATGAAGTAGCTGGATCTCAGAATCGCTGCTCTCGGAGGGAAGGGAATTCTGCCCAAACCAAACGAGAATGGGAATCAAGAATGAAGGAAGATAATAATGCTGGATCTACAGCAGACAATGAAGGTATGTCAAAGATCTTGCCTAAAGTCAAATTAGTGACATTTGATGGGAAGGAACCTAGGGCTTGGGTTAGGAAATGTATCAAATACTTTGAGGTGTATAGAGTACCTAAAGATCAAATGGTCAGAATTGCTAGCCTGTTTTTAATAGATAGGGCTGATGCCTGGTTTCACAATTGGATAAAGGGGGATGGATCTCATGCTTGGGATGATTTTGAAAGGGAATTGTGTGGAAGATTTAGAGAGGAAGGGCTAGAGGATATTGTGGAAGAATTTATGAAGATGAGACAAGAGAGATCTATTGAAGAATACTTGGATAAGTTTGAGGATATTAGAATAAGGTTGGAAAGGGTGATGCCTAGTTTGGGAGAAGCCTATTTCCTTTCTGGTTTCATTGGAGGATTGAGAGATGACATTAGACCCATGGTGAGAATGATGAGACCTACTAGTCTTGCCCACGCTTTTGAAATTGCAAAATTTCAAGAACAGCTACTTAATTATAGTAAGAAACCTAATTCTTTCACGGAACCTACGAGCAGTACCATAACTTCCTTTGTTCCATCATCATCTTCTTTTCCTTACAAATCTGCCCCAACTTATCAAAATTTTCCTTATGCACCCAAACCACCCAATTCGATCAAAATAATAACTCAAACAGCCCATCTCCACCCAAAAACCAGTACTTGTAACAGTCAAGCTTCACAACAAAGCGCTACTAGACCAAATCCTAATCTGCACCTAATTCCAACAACATTAGACAACCAAGGCCTGCTTTAAATGTGGAGATAAGTACTTTCTGGTCATCAATGTAAGCAACACAAATCTGTGATGGCTATTCAATCTTGTGAATATGAGGAATGCATTTCAAATGCAAGGGAGGATATGGAAGATGGGGAAGAAGTGTGGCATGATGTTATGGAAGGGAATGGAGAAGTAGATGAAATAACCCTTCTGTACATGCTATTGAGGGTAGACAGGGATAAAAACTATAAGGATGTTAGGGAAGCATAACAGGGGAGTTATTGATTTTAATTGACTCGCAGCATTCATAGCTTCTTAGATGTTAAAGTAGCAAGGGATTTGAAGGTGCTCAGTAGTAGATGTGATTGCTTTTGCGATAAAGATGGTGATGGCGAGAAGAATTTCAGACTTGTATCAGTCCTAATTTTAACCGGAAAATGCATCATTATTCTTTCTGTTTTGACTTGATTCTTTGGATATGGGAGCTTTGATATAATACTTGGAGTTGATTGGTGAAAACTTTTAATCCAATTTTATTTGACTTTGAGAGTTCCTCGATCGGTTTCCTGTATGGTACAATGATTACATTACAAGGAATCACAGATGCTACTCCACAAAGAAACACTTTTGAATTGTATGAACTGTGGTAAGCTAGTTCATAAGAAGGAGGAGACTTTCAAACCCCATTATTCTGTCTACAAATTTCTCCAGTGCAGGGGTCTACTGCTGAAAGTACTGCCATGGCAACTAATTCATCCTCTACTACTTATCCTATGGATTTGCAACTATTATTGGACAAATTCCATTGTATATTTGAGGATCCTAAAGTGTTGCCACCTTTTAGAAGCCATAATCACTCAATTCCTTTACTGCCATCTGCTCAGCCTGTTAATATCAGGCCATATAGGTATCCACACTTCCAAAAGACTGAAATAGAAAAATTGGTGAAAGAAATGTTAGGGAGTAGAGTCATACAGCCGAGTAACAGCCCTTATGCTTCTCCAGTGTTGCTTGTCAAGAAAAAAGATGGCTCATGGAGGTTTTGTGTTGATTACAGAAGATTGAATGATCTCACCATTAAAGATAAATTTTCAATTCCTATTATAGATGATCTTCTAGATGAGCTTCATGGTGCTTCAATCTTTTCTAAGATTGATTTGAAAGCTGGATACCATCAAATTAGAATGAATCCCTCAGATGTTCATAAGACAGCCTTTAGAACACATCATGGGCACTATGAGTTTACTGTCATGCCTTTTGGGTTGACAAATGCTCCAGCCACATTTCAAGCTCTTATGAACCACATTTTTCAATCTTTGCTGAGGAAGTTTGTTTTGGTATTCTTTGATGACATTTTGATATATAGTTCTTCATGGAAAGAGCATTTGCAGCACCTAGAAGAAGTGTTTAAAATCCTGCAACAACAGCAGCTGTATGCTAAGCTTAGCAAGTGTTCTTTTGGGCAGCATGAGATTGATTATTTGGGACACATTATTTCTGGCAAAGGTGTAGCAACTGATCCTACTAAGATACAAGCCATGATATCTTGGCCTACTCCCAAATCAGTTAAAGAACTCAGGAGTTTCTTGGGATTAACTGGCTACTATAGAAAATTTGTTCCTCATTATGGAATAATTAGCAAGCCCCTTACTGATTTACTCAAAAAAGATGCATTTCAATGGGATGAGAAAGCACAACAGGCCTTTGAGCAACTTAGGGCTGCTATGTCCCAAGCTCCTGTGTTAGCCTTGCCAAATTTTACAAAACCTTTCATAGTGGAGACTGATGCTAGTGGTATGGGTATGGGAGCTGTGCTGCAGCAGGATGGGCATCCACTTGCCTTCATTTCTAAGGCATTTGGTCCTAGGACAAGGTCTTTATCAGTTTATGAAAGGGAATTATTGGCTATAACATTTGCTGTGTCAAAATGGAGACATTACTTGGAACAGGGACCCTTTTTCATAAAGACTGATCATGAAAGTATCAAACATTTGTTAGAGCAGAGGTTGCATACTAACTTGCAACTTCGAGGGGTTTCTAAATTGCTGGGTCTGCAATACAGAATCCTATACAGAAGAGGGGTGGATAATAAGGTGGCAGATGCCCTGTCTAGGAGACCTGCACCTTTGGAAGCTACTTTACTGGCCTTGCATTCTTCTTCTCTGCAGCCTACTTGGATGTCACAATTAATTCATAGCTATGCTACTGATAAGCAAGCTAATGACTTAATTTCTCACCTTTCTATTGATGCAAATGCACATCCTGGGTACTCTTTGAAAGATGGATTGTTGTTTTACAAAGACAGACTTTATGTGGGCAGAACAGGACATTTGAGGGAGCATTTATTAGCTCTCTATCACAATTCACACTTAGGAGGACACTCAGGAATTAATGCTACTGCAGTGAGACTTAGCAGGCATTTCTTTTGGCCTGGGATGCTTAAGGCAGTAGTTGAGTGGATAAGAAGTTGTGATGTTTGTGCCAGGTGTAAGGTTGAGACTTGTGCCACCCCTGGGCTGTTACAGCCCTTGCCTATTCCTCATCAAGCTTGGCAGCACATCACTATGGACTTTGTGGAGCAGTTTCAAAAGTCCAAAGGCAAAGACACCATTCTTGTGGTTATTTGCAAATTTACTAAGTATGCTCACTTTTTGCCACTTCAGCATCCCTTTTCAGCCTCTGATGTTGCCAAATTATTCTTGGATTTTGTCTTCAAATTACATGGTTGTCCTATTACTATTATCTCTGATAGAGATAAGATTTTTACTAGTTCTTTTTGGAAAGAACTATTCAGGTTGTTGGGAACCAAATTGGCTTATACTTCAGCATACCATCCCCAATCAGATGGTCAGTCTGAAAGGCTAAACCAAAGTCTGGAAGGGTACTTGAGGTGTAATTGTTATCAACAACCACATTCTTGGGCCAAGTGGTTACCATTGGCTGAGTGGTGGTATAATACTAGCCATCATTCTTCCTTGAAAATGACTCCATTTGAGGCTCTCTATGGTTACAAGCCACCTCTCTTGACATTTCTGCCTTTGAATAATACTGTTGTAGGTGCTGTTGTTGACTTTATGAAAGATAGGCAGCACATGTCTCAGCTAATTAGGGACAATCTACTAATGGCTCAGAATAGGATGAAACAGTATGCAGATAAAAAGAGGTCTGAGAGGACTTTTGAAGTGGGGACTGGTTTACCTTAAGTTGCACCCTCTGAGACAAACATCAGCGGCTCTAAGAAAGAATTTCAAGCTAGCAGCAAGTTTCTATGGTCCATTCCAGGTAGAGGCTAAAGTGGGTTCTGTTGCTTATAAATTGAAGTTACCTCCCACAGCATCCATTCATCCTGTTTTTCACGTGTCACTCTTAAAGAGAAAAGTAGGTGAAGGTAATGTTGTAGTCCAAGATTTTCCCACTTTTCAGGATGACATGATTGTGGTAGCTCCTGAGAGGGTGTTGAAGACAAGAATTGTAACTAGGCAACAGCAACAGGTCCTTCAAGGCCTCATTAAATGGCTTCATTTGCCGGAGGAGGAAGCTACATGGGAAGATCAGTCTTTTATCCAGAGCCAATTTCCTGACTTCAAATCTTCTTGGGGACAAGAAGATTGTCTTGGGGTATTGTTACATATTATAGAAGAAAGAAAAGAAATAATAATGTTAGGCAGAATAATCTAGTAGAGAATGTTTTGGAGGGAAATGTTGTTGAGGAAGTTAGAAGGAAGAACTGAATCTGGTCTCAGTTAGTTGTGTAATTGCTCTATAAAAGGAAAGACCCTATCTGTATTCAGGCATTCCATTAATGAATCAATAACAGACTTTCTCTCTCTCATTCTAATCTTTTCTTTTCTCATCTAAATCTAAATTCTCTTCTCATCTACTTCTATTCTCTTGATCTGTTTTCAATCTTGCATTCAGAGGATAAATTAGGGTTGAACCCTAACACTATGCAATGGAATGATTTTTAATCACGATCCACCTAGATGTGTTGACTGCCAGGTAAAATGCTTCTTCTCTAGATATATCTGGAGTTATTTTTCGATTTTAAATTGGTAGACCATGAACTTAGTGAAGTGTGCATTATATAGGATTCTCACATAATTTTACCTTCCTATCAAGTACTGTTATTTTCATATTCATTTCTCTGGAAGGTTGTATTCTATCCAACTTGAACTATAGAATTATCATGTGGAAGGATATCTAGACCATATGGGATACTCTCTAAGTAGAACCTTGTATAGATTTTCCACTGGACTGTTAAAACATTTCATATTTCATTAGAATCTGGTCCCAAATATTCATACTCAACTCAACTCAACTAAGCCTTTATCCCAAAAATTTGGGGTCGGCTATATGGATTCGCTTTTTCCACTCTGAACGATTTTGGGTTAAATCCTCATAAATGTGTAATGCTTCTAAGTCATGTTGTACTACTCTCCTCCAAGTCAATTTAGGTCTACCCCTTTTTTTCTTTCTATCCTCTAACCTAATATGCTCTACTTGTCTAACTGGAGCCTCCGTATGTCTACGCTTCACATGACCAAACCACCTTAATCTCCATTCTCTCAACTTATCTTCAATTGGCACCACTCCTACCTTTTCTCTAATACTTTCATTACGGACTTTATCTAGCCTAGTATGGCCACTCATCCACCTTAACATTCTCATCTCTACAACTCTTATCTTAGATGCATACGACTTTTTCAGTGCTCAACACTCACTACCATATAACATTCATATATTCGATAAAATGCAATACTTTTCGTGGCACTATGTGGGAGAAGCAACATTTTTCAACCATTGTTTCCTGCCAATTCCATTTAACACCAATTATTATACTGAATTATGTATGCTGGGTATCATAAAGTAAATGTTTTCTTCAGACATTATGTATATCAGGTTTTCTTTGGATTTAATATGCTGGGTATCATAAAGTAAATGTTTTCTTCAGATATTATGTATATCAGGTTTTCTTTGGATTTAACCGTCTTTTTGATTCTGTAGGATTGTGGGGGGCCATTACATTGTGGCATGGAATGTAGTGCACTTCTGGCAAACAACATAGGAGGTAAATAGCGTTGCAAAAATGCCTGTCTTTGAGGCATGTGCATATTTATTTTTCAGATATTTTAATGTACATGGATAATTTCTTTATGCTGTGTTTCTTTAGTTTAGGAGTGTCCATGTTTCAAGTAGTTGTGGAGTGCAATGAACTCAGATGTCTAGAATATTTGATTCCTGAACAGTGTTGATCTTTTTTTATCATGTCATAAATTCTACCTAACTGATAAGGCTTGTATATTTTTTATTGCTAATTTTCTAATTAATATGCCTAATTTAAATTCTTGAATGTAAGAAGTATGCCTTGTATATTTGCATTGTGCACTAAAATAGAGAATGTTGCTAAAATTTTTTCCCAAGTCAAATAAATTGTTACAGCCTGAGCCTGCAATTTAATAGCAGATGTCAATCACAAAGGTAAATGGCCCTCTCTATCCAAACTTTTTCTGTAACATTCAAGTTGATCTCTCCGTATTTCATTCTTCAAATATAACTTTTTTTTCTTTTTGCTGAAACGGAAAAGTTCTTTTTGTCTCTTTCGTGTAGGCAGACTGACTATATTGTTGATTATGTATGCATAATGGAGAAAATGAGTCCACTGCTTAAAAATAAAATAAAAAATAAAATAAAAAAATCTCAGCACTATTATCGGATATGGGAGTCACTGTATCACTGTTTTCTTTCCTTCCTATCAGAGCATGACTGTCATCTATATCATTGTGTAAATGTTATCGTAATTTACCAAATTGTGAAGGATTGGTAATACACCAGATCATCTAAATGCATGACTGTCATCTAAATGCATTTGTGCATTTGCCATCTCTTTGATAATACACCAGATCAATATATGCTTCTTGTTATTTCTGATAACTCCAATGCCGACAGCCATTCGACCCTTCCCCATTGTTGGTGGACACTTGAGAAACTCTCTTGGCTAGTGATTTGAATGGATTGAAGGAGAATCAAATTGATTTCTGGAAGGTTGAAGCTTACGGCTTCCATTCTCATAGCTCTAGTGAAATTTTAGCTTGAAGAGGCTTCCATGGTGGTTACCCTAGGCTTACTCTACAGGTCACTACCTCCAACTACTCAACCCAACATTGGCAGGAAAAAAGAAATGGAAGTTCTTGAGCCATTGCTGCTGAAGATTTAAGGTTCTATAAATTCTTTATTTTCTGAGTTTTAGTTTTGAGTTCATCTGTTTTGTGAGCTATGGTTATGAAGTTTTGAAATTCTGTAAACTTTTGAATTTGTAGTTTGGGTTTGGGTTAAGATGGTTGGAGTAGATGGGAATTCAATGTGTTTTGAATTTAGTTCCTTTAGCTCTCATTCAACCATCCCTAACCTCCATTTTTTTAGCCGTGAGTTGAAAGATGAAGAGGAACCCAAGATTTGGGGAAAACAGAACTTATGGATTTAACATCCAATATTTCGATGAAATTCAAGCATATGACGTTGCCATTAATTTCGTATGAGCCTCTTCTTTATGTCCCCATCACCAGTTTGGTGATTTGCTGACCATTAGCTGAACCCACAAGTTGCAACAATTGGGTTATCCTTTTTCAATCTTGTTTACTTTTCTTTTTTTTTTTTTTGTTTTAATAACTGTGAGTATCCACTCTTAACTCCTATAGCTATTAGTGTGAACAGTAATTGTAAGTGCATCATTTGACTAGCAATATGTTTATTGGTGTATTTTAATTGCCTTTAATTTGTATAGATGATCTAACTTGTCAATGCTTATTGACTTATTTATTTATTTATTTTAAATTAAGTGTTTGAGAAATTCATATAGTATAGTAGATCTTTGTTCTAGCTAGTCAATTGCCATGCAGCAAATCTGTCTGGTTTGTGTGTAAGTTATACATGTCCTAGGGAGAATGGGTGTGGCAATAGAACTAATGAAATTCCACATTATATTAAGAAATTTCATATTCTTTATACAAACATTAATAAGGGAACATTATATTACTCTTTCCAATTCCAAAGTTTGCTAATTACATTCTACATATAAACCTAATGAAATTCCTTATTATATTAAGAAATTTCATATTCAATATACAGACACTAATAAGGATTAGCATTGTTTTTGTAATAATAAGGTGTTAGGCTTGGTAAGTTAATTTACTTCCCACTTTATTGATTAGGATTCAAATTCTTGAGTCAGAACTTTGGATTTGACCTATTTCCATCAGAAACAGATAGTAGATTGGAATTAGAACATGGAATTGCAATTTCCATGAGAATTGGAATTGAGGATTCCAATTTTATTTCCATCTGTGTATGCCAATTAGCTTAGAGATTTTAAAGATGGTTTGTTTCATTGCTGGAATTTGTACTATTCTGAAAACAACATGAAAACTATCTTGAACTAAAACACATTGATCTATTTTTGTTTTTTTAAATTAACATTTAACTTAATTGTTTAAGGGAAGAAAATGGCAGCAATTGTTACCCTAATAGTGATAATGTTCACAATATTTTATTTTGTCTCTGTCGCAGTAAAATAAGATAAGCCAAGGCCGGCTTGATAAACAAAGGTCAATTTCATTCTTTGTTATATATATACTAAGGGTCACAGTTTCCTAATTATTCTATTTGCCGGCCCTTAATAGCTATACTTCACCTCCCAATTTGAGCGTTTCCTGCCAAAGAGATCATCGTCATACCACCCTCGCACAGTTTTTCTATAAAAAAGTGCAGAGATATCAAAATTCTAATATAGAATATTTCCTTCAACACTTCATAATCCATGGTTGTTATAAAATTGTAATTCGTTTTACAGGCTCAAAGTATTGTGTAAATTATTATTATTATTATTATTATTATTATTATTATTACTTTTCATTCTTTAATTAAAAAAAAAATTATCTTAAATATTTTTATTATGTCAAATATGTTAATTATTCATCTATTTTGAAATATATTTTAACATATTTTTTCAATCATAAAAGAAATACAATTACAATTAAATTATTATTTTGTTTCTGAACTTTATCATTAATAACACTCTCGTCACTTTATTTTGAAAAAAAGCCTATAATTTGTGAGTCCATTAGTCACAAATTGGTAAACTGCAGCCTTGTAGACTTACTAATCCTATTATATGAAAAGACTACTCTAACTAAAACAGCAAGGCAACGTAAGCCCTGCTATCAGAGTGAATAAATGGAGATGTGTAGTGTGTATGCTCTTCATAATCAGTTGTGTAAGTGTCTTTTCGTAATCTGTAATGCTTTTCTTATTGTCATTATATATTCTCCGTTGTGTGTTTTTCGACCTTAAATTGTATATATGTCCTAAATTCAGAGAATTACATATTTAGAGAAAAGCCTGTGTTTTAAATTTGATATTGAGTTGCTGTTCAAAATGTTTGTAGATTATTATAATGCATTGTTCTTCTTCTTCTTCTTCTTGATTTCTCCTGTTAATTTTCATGATGGTCTTGGAATTCCACTATTCCAGGTCAGGTTTGTGGCAAACTCGATCAGATGGAATTCTCAGAGACATGTAAAATAATAATGGTAAAAACTATTAAAAATCTTTATGTATGCTGCATTTAAGCTGCCCGAGTATGCTCCTAACCATAAGTAACAATATATATATATATATATATATATATATATATATATATATATATACACTATACATTGGAGGTTGATAACTAAATGCAACATAGAAAGATAAAGGTTGCATCTCTGCAATATCCGCGCATGGCACAATATATTTTGTAAGTGTTGACACTTCTCAACCTTGGCACCTACAGAAGTAGAAAATTTTAGAACTCTGGTATCAACTATTGAAGTTATTTATAGAGATTTATTAACAAGCTCTTGCTCAAATGAAAAGAGAAACAAAATATCACTCAAACATATCTGCGGTATCATCACCTGCTGGTTCAGGTGTACATTTCTCCATCAGGGGGCCATTAACTTGTCTCTGATCAGACACAACTTTTTGGCAGCATCACTGATGTCCATTCGGTTTGCTGGCAATTCAGCAGAGCAAGCAATTCCAATTCCAACCATGAAAATAAAACATTCCATCATAGTTTTGTTATCGCTTCCGCTCCTTGGATTCTCTAAATGGCTTTTTCCTTGAAAGAGAATTGGATCTACAATCTCATCCACTCTATTTGGTAAAGCTGATTCTGCAAATTTGTGAAGGTTCCAACCTTCTTTAAATATGTCATCTGTGGGCCTCTTCCCCGTAAACATCTCCAGCAAGAGAACACCATAACTATAAACATCACCATAGGTTGAAACTTCACTTCCTAATCCATACTCTGCAGTTCCCACATCAGATATTGTAAAAGAGATTTTAAAGGGGTTTGTATGTAATGTATACAAATAAAAAAGAAATCTTAAAGGGTAATAATAATAGTAATAATAATAATAATAATAATAATAATAATGCATTGTATTGTGATGCTATGAAGTTCAAATTCTGCTAATGTGAATAACATGGGAAGAGCAAAAATGAACTAACCTGGAGGAGCATAACCAATAGTTCCTCGTAATCCAATAGAACTGAATTGATTAGTAGAATTATTCTGGATGTTTTCCAAGAGGAATTTTGCTAGTCCAAAGTCACCAATATGGGCAGTCATTTCATCATTGAGTAGAACATTGCTCGGTTTGAGATCACAGTGAACTATTGGATTTCCACAATGATGATGGAGATATTCAATTGCAGAAGCAACATCAATTGCAATATTTACTCTCTGAAGAAGATTTAAATTCCTTGGTTCCTCATGATTGCCATCTACTGATACTGGTGGATGCAACCACTTCTCAAGGTTTCCATTATCCATGTACTCATATACCAGTGCCTTGAAGTCATTGCCTTGATAATCAACACCTGAACATGCAGTTATTATCTTTACAAGATTCCTATGTCTGATATTTCTCAAGGCTTCACACTCAGCCATGAAACTCTTAGCTGCTCCATGGTGCTGGAGGTTGAGCACTTTAACAGCAATCATTGGTCCACCTTCATCAAGAATTCCTTTATATACAGACCCAAAACTGCCAGTACCAACTAAATTTGCTGAGGAGAACCCATCAGTGGCCTTGTGGAGATCTCTATATGACACTTTTGAAAGTTTCAGAAGGGAATTTTCTGAGTAGGATGAAGCGGGTTTGTGACTTTTCTTTCTTAATCTCAAAAGAAATACAAGGGACAAAACCACCAAAATTGCTCCTAAACTTCCTGCTATAGTAGCAGCAATGACCTTTAGTCTCTTTTTGTCAGACCTTTCGAAGCTGCACGCAGGCAGTTGGAACTCAGGTATGCCTCCGCAAAGCTTAGTGTTTCCCATGACTGAAGTAATGCTTGCATTCTTGAAGACCCCATCAGTTGGCACTCTGCCTTCAAAATTATTGAAAGATAAGTTAAGATTGATTGTTAAATTAAAACCTCCCAAAAATTCAGGGATTTGGCCGGACAAATTGTTATAAGACAAATCCAAAACTTGAAGACCTCTCAATGAACTCAGAGATGAAGGAATGGGCCCTTGGAATTGGTTCCCCTTCATGTATAGGTACTCAAGTCTTATACAGCTCCCAAGACTGCTTGGTATCTCACCTGATAACATGTTGTCAGAGACATCTAAGATACCCAGGTCTTTCAAATTTTCTACTTCTCTTGGAAGGGAACCACTGAGATTGTTTTGAGCAAAACCAACATAAATCGACAAGGATGAGTGTCCAATAACCTGTGGGGGTAAGGTACCAGTAAGATTGTTACGAGAAAAATCCAGCAGTTGCAAATATTTGCAATTAGCTAGACTTGAAGGGATGGTACCTTGAAGGTTATTGTCAGCAGAATGAAGTCTATTTAAATTTGTTAGATTTCCAAGAGAGGATGGAATAGGTCCAGAGATCTTGTTTTCATCCAAAATCAATCTCACTAGATTTTGCAGATTTCCAATACTTTGGGGAATGATACCTGAAAGCTTGTTCTTATACATCTCTATTGATTCCAAGTTCACGAGATTCCCAATGCCTGCTGGAATTTTTCCAGATATTTGATTTTCATATAGTGACAACATTGCAAGATTAGATGACAAGTTGCTAATACACTCAGGTATTTCCCCTCCAAAGTTGTTCCTGCTTATATACAACTCGTCCAAAATGCTGGCATTAGTCAAAGAACAGATAAATCCCAAATCATCAAATTCTCCCTTTCCAAGAAGATTGTGATCAATATAAAGCCCTAGAACATTCAGCCTTTCTAACGAAGGAACTTTCCCGGTGAGTTTGTTTCCCTGCAACTGAAGTTCTCGTAGATTTGAAGCACTGGATACTGAATTAGGAATGGGACCATTAATTTGGTTATAGGCTATGCTCAGGGTCTCAAGTTTTGGAAGAGAGATGAATAAATCTGTGGGAAGATTTCCTTCAAATTGATTGCTTCCTACGTCCAAAAGTGTGATAGAAGAAAGATTGAAGATCGAGGAAGGGATGATGCCAGACAACTGATTCATGGTAAGGCCCAAAAAAGTCAGATCTCTAAGTCGCCCAAAAGCTTCAGGAACGTTCCCAACAAAATTGTTTAACGCTGCAGAAAGAGTAGCAAGAGAAGACAAGTTGCCAAGAGAAGGAGGGATACTTCCTGATAGATTGTTCCAGGATACAGAAAGATATTGGAGCTTCGATAGCAAGCCAAGCTCAGCTGGAATTTCTCCTACTAGGTGGTTGTTTACAAGACTTAAAATAGTAAGATCAGAGCACGTAGAAAGATTGGATGGGATTTCACCGCTGAGTGAATTATTATATAAGTAGAGTGTATGCAGTCTTCTCAAACGACCAACTTCAGGAGGAATATACTGGCGGAAGCTATTGTTTTTAAGGTCTAGTACCTTTAGAAAGCTCAAGTTTCCAATGTGTGGAGATATGGTGCCCACAAGTTTCAAGGAATTGAGGTCCAATACTGTGACCCTCTGGTGCCGGCGACTACAGGTAACCCCATACCACTGGCAGAAGTGGATGGAACCATTCCACGAGCTCAGAACCCCAGAAGGATCAGCATCTATTTTGGCCTTGAATTCCAGCAAAGCTAGTCTATCGGTGTCGTTCCCAGCAATTGCAAATGTCGATGACGGAAAGAACAACAGACAAACAACAGTATTGATGTAAAAACATGACCAGAAGTATCCACACCCCATTCCCAAAGTTAAAAGCAAAAGTTTCACTACAAATGCAGCTTTTTATTTAAGTAATCCTAATTGGTGTTGGTTTAGCGAACAAGACATGGAGAAAAGACTTGTATATATCAGGAATTTTAAGTCCATATCATTTTCCTATTACTGATATGTAGATCTTCTCCAGCATTCACCCAGTTGACACGGTCTGCAGAGGAAACATCACGTTGTAGAAATTTCAGAACAGGTTAATGTGGTTGTAGAAAATTTGTACATAGACAAGACTCGTTGAAGTTGTAGCTTAGCAGGGTGGTAGAAAATTTCTACGTAGAGAAGACTCATTGGACATCATTCTTTGCAGAGCGTTTACGAAATTGATGAAAAGTCTCTGACTCAGTAACTCGGTCAGCAAGAGGATCAACATGTTGCAGAGAATTCTGAATAAACTAATAGGATTGTAAAAATTTTCTGTGACAGACAAAGCACATTGGCTGTTCTATAACAAAAAACTACACAGGCTAAAAGCTCAAACTAATATGTGAAAAAAAAATTCACAGGGGCCCATGAATTTGTTATATTTAACAAAGTATCATCCTGGAAATTTTCCAGATTCTAATTGTCTTTCCTCCATGCATTCTTTATTCAACTAGCAAACAATGTTTCCACCCTCGTGTTTTGACGTCTGCAATGTTGTACATACTGTGAATTTTTCCTACATGGTATTAATTCATCATGTATACTTGTGACTATGGAATTTTTATATGCCATTTTTATATTGATTAATTATTTTTCATTTTACTTGTCATAAGCTTATTTATCTTTTTATCATAACTCAATTTTATGTTGTGACATTATTTCATAAATCAGTTTTATATTATTTATATAGATATAGATTTATATAGATGTTATGTTAAGAACTAATAAATTGAAAAGTCATATTAATAAGTGATTAGTGATAATAATATCACCATAAATTTAGTAAGACAATAAATTTTATTTAATATATACATATAAGTTATTAATAATTAATGGTAAAATATAGCTAAAAAGATAAAAATAAGATGCATTAAAATTATATATATATATATATATATATATTATTTAAATTTTTATATTAAGTATTAATAAACTAAAAGTCATGTATTAATTAGTGATATTAATAAGACTAATGAATAATTTTTATAATTATAATTCATAAATATAGACGTGTATTAATTTTATTTAAAATTTTTAGTTAAGTATTAAGAAACTAAAAAGTCACGTATTAATTAGTAATAATAATAAAATTAATAAATTTTTATTTAATATATACATATTAATCATTGTTTATGATAAATTTATACATATTTATTATTATTATTATTATTAATGAATTTTAGTTAATTTAATATACCATATTAAAATTAATTATTGTTAACAATAAAATACATTTTTTTCAATTATAATCCGTAATATAGATATATATTAATTTTAATCAAATTTTTATGTTAATATTAAGAAATTAAAAATTCACATTAACTAGTGGTAGTAATAAGTTATATATATATATATATATATATATATATATATATATAGCTGGACCTCCGTCCGGACCGGCCCAGCACGTTAAGCCATTTTCTATTAGAATTATGAAAAGAAAAAATAAATAGCGAAGAAAAGTAAATGTCCTTTTTCTTTGGAAGTTTTGCTCGTTTCGTTTTCAGTTTCACACGTCTCATTAATAAATGCTCAGGACCTTCGCTTTGCCCAGCATCGTTGAGCTCGCAACTTCTATGTAATTTCTTCTCTCTATGATACGCCTTCTACGGCTAACAATGAATAGGTAAAACGGAAAGAAAAGAGGGAAGATCAAAACACAATTGAATTGGTAAAAAATGACAGTAGGAATTATTTCTTTGAATTTTTTTCTAACTATTGTGTCTGTAGCGATTCTACACCAATTTGGGTCTCTAAACCCTGTGGCTGCAGTCTGTCAACTCAGTTTTGTTGATGGGCACAAGCTTTTCAACTTCAGTTTAACGTCTCCTATCCCGAAATTCCCTCATGGTGTACTCAGCGAAGATGGGTATTCTCTCTTTCTCTGTTTCTTGATCTGGGTATTTCTCATTTGATTCTTTTATTTTGTGCTCGTAATGTTTGATACATTGCTTCATTGAATATTCTTTACGTTAGTGTTAGACCATTGCCTATTATTCTAGACTCTTTTGTTTTTTTATTTATTTACTAATGAACGATAACCGTTTGGTACATGCTAATCAAGGAGGGAATTAGATGAAACCATTTTTTAATATTTGCTTTAGCGTTTTAGCATTTGAATGAAACTTGTAAGGTCAAATGCATTGGTGGGCTTTTTACTTGTATTACTATTGGCAAGTCATATTAGTAGTGCTATAGACCTGGTATTTATGGTTCATAATTTATTGAAATCTTGGGGGTTTATCGAAAAGGTTTATATTAAACATTAAAATCCCATTTGGGAATAATAATTTCTTTAACATATTAATCCAGCATGAAAATTTTCGATAATGGAATCTGTAGCATTAAGTTAGTAGTTGTGTCAATTAGGTCCAATCCTTAGTAATATGCCCATTTTTTCTGCTGTAGGTTTTACAAGGTGGCAGTGAACGAATCTGTGCTTTGGTTTCAGGTTGGCTCTATCAGGTTACTCTTAATTTCTTTATTTTCCATGTCATGATTGTGATTATTGTAAGCAGTTTGTTTTTATTTTTGAGAGATTAAAGTCCCAATTGAATTGAATTTGAAAATTGTATATTGTTGTCATGAATGATAATTGGATTTTGAGGTATAAGCTAGCTATATTTTCATATTGCAATTCAACTCTACGAGCCATACAAAAGAAGAAAGAAAAGGAATCCCAGTGATATTGTTAGAAGCGTGATGTGAAAGCCACATAGCTATTTATTTTTACTTTTCTTGTTATTTTTTTATAATAACCTTTTAGATGCCATTATGCACTTGTTGCCAATTACTTTTAGTTGATTTGCCATTGAATTTATCTTATTTGACTTTGTGGACCAGCCATGTAATGGAATGATTTTTAATCACGATCCACCTAGACTTGTTGATGATATTGTTAGAAGTGTGATGTGAAAGCCACATAGCTATTTATTTTTACTTTTATTTTTATTTTTTATAATAACCTTTTAGATGCCATTATGCACTTATTGCCAATAACTTTTAGTTGATTTGCCATTGAATTTATCTTATTTGGCTCTGTGGACCAGCTATGCAATGGAATGATTTTTAATCACGATCCACCTAGATGTGTTGACTGCCAGGTAAAATGCTTCTTCTCTAGATATATCTGAAGTTATTTTTCGATTTTAAATTGGTAGACCAAGAACTTAGTGAAGTATGCATTATATAGGATTCTCACATAATTTTACCTTCCTATCAAGTACTGTTATTTTCATATTCATTTCCCTGAAAGGTTGTATTCTATCCAACTTGAACTATAGAATTATCATGTGGAAGGATATCTAGACCATATGGGATACTCTCTAAGTAGAACCTTGTATAGATTTTCCACTGGACTGTTAAAACATTTCATATTTTCATTAGAATCTGGTGCCAAACATTCATATATTCGATAAAATGCAATACTTTTCATGCTTTACCTGTTCATGAGGCACTATGTGGGAGAAGCAACAATTTTCAAGCATTGTTTCCTGCCAATTCCATTTAACACCAATTATTATACTGAATTATGTATGCTGGGTATCATAAAGTAAATGTTTTCTTCAGACATTATGTATATCAGGTTTTCTTTGGATTTAACCGTCTTTTTGATTCTGTAGGATTGTGGGGGGCCATTACATTGTGGCATGGAATGTAGTGCACTTCTGGCAAACAACATAGGAGGTAAATAGCATTGCAAAAATGCCTGTCTTTGAGGCATGTGCATATTTATTTTTCAGATATTTTAATGTACATGGATAATTTCTTTATGCTGTGTTTCTTTAGTTTAGGAGTGTCCGTTTCAAGTAGTTGTAGAGTGCAATGAACTCAGATGTCTAGAATATTTGATTCCTGAACAGTGTTGATCCTTTTTTATCATGTCATAACCTAACTGATAAGGCTTGTATATTTTTTATTGCTAATTTTCTAATTAATATGCCTAATTTAAATTCTTGAATGTAAGAAGTATGCCTTGTATATTTGCATTGTGCACTAAGCTAGAGAATGTTGCTAAAATTTTTTCCCAAGTCACATAAATTGTTACAGCCTGAGCCTGCAATTTAATAGCAGATGTCAATCACAAACGTAAATGGCCCTCTCTATCCAAACTTTTTCTGTAACATTCAAGTTGATCTCTCCGTATTTCATTCTTCAAATATAACTTTTTTTCTTTTTGCTGAAACGGAAAAGTTCTTTTTGTCTCTTTCATGTAGGCAGACTGACTATATTGTTGATTATGTATGCATAATGGAGAACATGAGTCCACTGCTTAAAAAAAATTAAAAAAAAAAGAAAAATCTCAGCACTATTATCGGATATGGGAGTCACTGTATCACTGTTTTCTTTCCTTCCTATCAGAGCATGACTGTCATCTATGTCATTGTGTAAATGTTATAGTAAGTTACCAAATTGTGAAGGATTGGTCCTTTTGGGAAATCATAGTTGATTCCTGTGGAACAATCTGAGCCTTATTTTTGTGAATTCCATAATGAACTTGGTTTTTTCCCTGACCAAAAAAACAGAACAAACTAGGACTCATCAAAGAATGAAGGGAAAAAAAAAAAACTCTGGCATGACCTAATAGAAAGCTACTTGAAGGACATGGAAAATGCACTTTTGCTAGTGTGTAACAGATTTGGGTTCATACTCCTGGGAACCATGGGGAAGGGAGGATTTGGTAAGAAGACATTTTTTCTTTAACATCAGGCTCACCCTCAGGATAACAGGTTTCCTAGAATCCTGTATTGTAAATTTTAGGCAAAAAGGAGCTCAACTATTGGTCTTTGTCATTTGGAATATTGGTTTGGTCATATAGGTTGGAGAGTTTCCCTTGTGTATTTTAAATAGACCTATGTTACATTTGCAGGTTATGATGTATGCACTACCATTGGAGACGTCTCAAGCACTATCACTAGCATCATTGGTAAGATAGTTCTTCCTTCAAATATTTTGAATAAAAATTTTGTGCCTATTGTTGTTATGAGGGTCAGTTATGTATCTTGGTAAGGTACATGATGCTTTCCAGATTGTGAGAGTGATCCACTCGACCCTTCAATATGAATACACTTGCAAGCACTAACATTTTCTTTATAATCATCAATTTTTCAGATAAGCAGAATCCACACAAGGGTGTCATTGTTACGATGTCAAATTATGTTAAGACGTCCTCTGGCTCTGAGAATTGTTCACTCTCTGTATCTGTCATTTGCGATTCAAATGGTGTTCAAGTGAGAGAATTTTTTTTTCCCCTGCTTATTCTAATGCATTAAATCTCTCTAAAGCTGGTAGTACCTTGTTTATTCCTTGACTTCGTTATCACTCTGCTTCATAGGGGCCACATTCACTGGAGAAATTAGGGACCTGCAATTATGTAAGTCTCTGAAATTCATGCATCACTTAAATGCTCAGTGTTCTGTAAAGTATTTTATCAGCCCTATGTTGCTAAAAATTTTCCAGCAGCAAGCAATATGTGCTGCACAGATTGAGTTCACAGGTTTAAATGTACAACAGACCCCTTTAACTTCTTCAGGATTGTATATTTGAACAATAAATATTATTTCTAAGTCTATTATAAATGGTGTGTCATTGGAATTTGTTGACAATCAAGTTCCTGGCAATCACTACATATTTGAGAATCATTTTGTGTTTTTGCATGTCTTGGATATCAGGTGTTGGCTATATCATATCACAGATTGTAATCACCTAATCCTAATGTTATACTGATAGCTCTTTTGCTTCTTATCTCGTGCTTTCTTTCAATAAAATCAAGGACACGGGATATAGTTTTCTGCTTGATTCTACATTTCTTGAGACTGATTTGATTGGAAGTGTTCATTTCTCCCTGCTGTTACTTCACTTAACAGGAAGGCCTTTGCTTGCTAATGATGGCGTTCTGGAGATTAATGATGATATGCATCATTTGTTTGGTAGTCTTTAGTTAAAAGTTAGAAATATAAAAAACATTTTTTTAAAGAAAAAAAAAAGGAATCCAGCCTGATTTCTTTGGCTTAAATGGCCCAATTGATAGCTTTTACATTGCTATGGAAAAAAATGTTCTCAACCCATTCCATGCTATTCCACGTTATGCATGTGTTGTGATCTTCTTTAAGGGCATTGCTTTTGGTTGCAAGTTGTGATGTATAATGGATAATGTGTTATAACCAGTGAACCTGTATTTTTTGCAGTGAGCTAAAAGATTTTAGCATGTGAAAGTAACAGGATAGCTAGTAAAATTGTGGATTTTGTAGTTTTATCATGGATAAAGTTTTAAGTTTGTAATTCTATTTTGTTCCAATCAACTAAGGTTTTGGAACATTTAAAAAAGTAGTGGATTCATAGGATTTGACTTGCGTTTGAAATTTTCAAGTTTGTAATTTTTTACTGTAACAGGCTGCAGTACTACAACATCCTTCAGGTTGTGCTGTAGTTGTGTCTGTTCATGGGAGAGGATGGGGCTGGTTTGGCATCTTGGTAATCATGTAAGGATTTCAATTCTTTTTCTTTTCTTCATGAATAGTTTTGATCTGGTTAAACTATCATAAATGAGTCATCTTGATTGACTGATAGTTTTAATTTTCAGTATCTTATGCCTTTTTGGAGGGTATATGTTGGTTGGTGCAGTTTATCGATACTTCTTCCTTGGAGTTCGTGGTTTAGATGTATGCCTCATCTCTCAATCTCTTTCCTGATTGTTTGAACTATTTTTACTGTCAATGACACACTATCTTATCAGAAGACATCTTTGCTTAATAATGCAATTTATATTTCATGTCATCTCCACATTATGGAGCCTCATTGTTCATATCTGTGCAATATATGCATAAAGAAAGTGATTGAGTCTCCTTAAGATATTTTTTGTAAGATGACTAAACGGACTATGTGTTTGGTGGTTATCATGCTGTTAGATTGTTTGGAACATCAAGCATGTAGAATATGTTGATATTCTGTGCTCAACTAACTATTGAGGCCTGCAACACTGTGCTTTGTCATTCCAGTGGCTTCTAGCATGAATAGCCAGTTTAATGCAAATGACAATGTCCTAAACATGATCTATAGGATGGCAGAGAAGCAATAGAAAAGTTGCAAAGATCTATAATAAGGCTGCTTGATCAGTTTACTTTCCAACCAGAAGTAAAAAATATATTCAGATTGAAGTAGATGTGATACCTAATGCTCTTGTTTCTCAAATATGTGTCATTCCATATACCAACTTCCACTATTTGGAAACACAAACTTAGTCATGTATTGAAAACAATCATGCGTCTTGGCCATTTTACTGCTTTTCTTATATTATTATACCAACTAAACACAAGCAGCTTAGAAATCTGCGAGTAGCATTACGTGTTTTTCTTTACTGAAAGTTAACAAGTTCATAGTGTAATTTATCAACATTACTTCGGCTGCTGCTGTAAGTTACAAACTTATAATTTTAACTGATTCTGTTTTCTTATTATATCAATTATCAGATGATTCCAAACTTGGATTTTTGGGTCAGATTGCCTCAGAGAACACAGGTATTTATTTTATGTATTTGGTTTCGCCACAAATTTTTCATCTGTTGCTTCTGTAGTGTAAAACACGGCATGCAAATATTCTTTGACTGCACATATGGCATTATGTGCGGGATTGAAATCATTGATTAAACAAATTTAATGCAAAATAATACTCTCACAGAATTTAAGGTCCATTAAGGTTTCATTCATAAAACAGATATCTATTTTTGCAAAGCTCCCGAAGTTGAAATATTTTGCAGCTGTGATCTCTTATTTTGAAGTGTAAGACTGCCTCACTCTAATCTCTATCAAAAGGGGGATGAAGAAGTGTGTAATTATGATGCAATTAAAAAGAGGGAAAATATTAGGTTTTGGGTAACTGCAAGTTTCATAAGAGTGTAGGATTTCTGAATGTGAGACAGATTAGGAAGAAAATTTGAAATTCTTAATTTAGTTACAACTTTTGATTGATCAACTGTAGAATGAGAAAAGCCAATGGAGTGCAATGTAAATAAATTTGCTGACTACTTCAATTAATCAAAGTAGTATCAAACTTTACCTATAATAGGCATGTTTGGTAAAACATCTGAAAAGAATAACATTTTGTTGAACTTAGGAATGTATTATTTTAATCTCCTTGCAGAGTTATTGTGCATCTCTGGTGCGGAAATTTAGAAGACCAACAGAAGGTTATCGAAGCTCTTATTCTCCAGTCAATTTTTAAGCTATTACAATTCGTTTCCACATTTAGTGGTGAATCAGTTTTGAGACATCTGGGCTGTGCTATAAAACTTTTACACAAGTTGCCAATGATTGATGATGGTCTAAGGTGACCATCTCACTGAAGTAGACTTTGGAAATCCTTTGCAGAAATGTCCTGCCCTTTTGTTGACTTGTACACCAGTGCAACCATATCCCCATTTTCATTTTTTCCCACAATTTCTTTCTTCAGTAATATTTATTTGATTATAATATCTCTAGTAGCTAAGTGTTTGTTTTTATTTCTTTTTTATTGAAATTCTTTTAGCTATTCTTCAGGCAAGTTTTTTGATGTACATTATTCACCTGTAATCCATCATCAATTGCTCCAATTCTGCTCCTTAACTCCAACCCTACTCACTATAATCCCAATCCTTTCTGCCTCAGCTCCACACTGCCCCACCTACAATGCAACTTTTATCCCCTCTACCCAAGTTTCCTCGAAAAATGACATCCTCAAGCCTCAGATAATCCTACTTGAGTAAACTTTATCAGGTATTTGTATTCTTCACTGATGGTTGTCTTTGCACGGTAGAAAATTTGCAAAAGTTTTTGGAGGTTGTGTGTGGTTGATGCTGCATGAGAGTATCAATGAAACTGCTGTAAACTGGGGCAGACCAAAATTTTGCTAGGTATCTCCTCCGTCCACCATGGTTGGACAGACATGGTGGATGGACAATCGATATCTGCACATTCAGCCTACTGTTACTGTTCTTAGCTTTATTCTGCCATGTGATCCACTTGAATGATGAGTACCTGGTGTTTTTTATACGTTTGGTTCGGTACTTTCCTATGGGAAACTTCTTGTTTATGCATTGCGAAATTGAATCCTTGATGATGCATGAGATCGTAGTGTTACATTGCAAGCATTTAGCAACTGTGAAGGCATTATATGGAATTTCGCCCTCGAAAGTGGCAGAAGACTGAAACAGAACTGGCAGTAGGGATACTTTATTTCGTGCATGTTGATAGACTAGAAGAAGCAGTGCAGATTGGATATTTAATAGCTATCTTAGAGAAACAAATTTAAGAAAGGGAGAAAAGGGCCAGAAAATAAAATATTTGCAAAATCCTTTCTGCTGTTGTAACTTATCTTTCTTGGCCCCAGCACAGTTTTCCTTTGATCCTCCAAAGTCTTTTGTTTTCTGCAATAAGAAAACTGAGAATATACATATATATAACACTCACCAGCCATTTTTAATACATTTGCTAATGTGGTTGTAATTGGAGAAACGGTCATATATATCACTCACCAGCCATTTTTAATACCTTTGCTAATGTGGTTGTAATTGGAGAAAGGTGTTGGGTCCCTGTTGTTTCTGATTCTGTTCTTCTCATATCAAAATTAGTATTATTGGAGATTAGTTCTTATGAATAGATGAAGCTCAACCAACTACCAGTTTTACCTAACTGATTTTGAAAGGTTTCTGCTCAATAGTGTCATCATAATTATAGTGTCCTAAATTCAACTAATCTTTGGAGTGGGTATTGATTTTATAATGGTGAATTATGCCCTCTTTTAATGGGTAAATTGTATCGACCATCTCTTAACTTAGATAATTATTTTATTCAGTCATTTCACCATAATTTGTTCAAATAAAATATCTCAATTACAGTTGTATTTTAGAAAAAGTCCCTTCAATTTATAATTGTAGGTTTTTATATATATATTTTTTAACTATCACTAAATTAATATTTAATCGAAATAAATTTATAAATTATTATTTATTGTTACTATAAAATATTATTTTAAAATTTAAAATTTATTATTGTATTATTATTATTATTATTATTTTTCTAGGTGATTATAAATTAAATTTTTATTAATGATAAATAAAATATATAAATTTAATAATTTTATTAATAAATTTAAATAAAAATAAAATAATTTTATTGATAATAATTATTTTTTATTAATTAATTTGATTATAAAGATAAAAAAAATAGTAAAAAGATAATTTTTATTCTTTTTGACTTGAAAATTTATTATTGTAGGTAAAGAGAACTTTTTTTTTAATAAAACGAAAGTTTGTTCATTTCAGAACTATTCCTTTCACCCTCTTCTGCAAGATTGGAAAGTGGAAGAAATAATGGCATAACAGTCTTGCTTAATATTCGAAAATTTGTTCATTTCTGAACCATACTTGTGCACTGCAAGACTGATAAGAGTTCAAAATTTCAAATCATTTTTTCCTTTCTATCCTCTAACCTAATGTTGAGCAAGACTAATAAGAGTTCAAAATTTCAAATCTTAATCTCTATTTCTAGTTGTGGGGAAGAAAACACAGAAATGTGAAAAAAAGAAAAAAAAAAAATTGATTGTTAACCTTATAATAGACCCATACGCGGTCTGGTTCGAATTTAGAAATCAAACGTAAATTGGTTTTTCTCTCTTAAAAAAAATTGAAATAATTTCAATCATTAAAATGGATCAAAATCGAATCAAATCAGAATTGAAATCTAAGTCTAAAATTAGGGAAAATTGAGTAATATAATTTTAAATTCCTAGTTTCACAATTTAAAATCAATGATCCTAATCTAAAATTGAACTGATTCGAATTAATGATTGAGTCTACTTAGCAATGATTATTGGTTAAGTGTAGAAACATTAGATTTCTTTTATCATTTTTCTTGCTTATTATGTGATCATTTCATCACCATCTTTGTTAAGTTTAATAATAATCATTAGTTAGATAATAAATTTTTTAGTGTATGTTATGGTTGTTAGATGGCAATTATATTTTAGGCTGAATTCCAACTGGCAATTTGTATTTTAGGCTGAATGACAACTATCTCATGGTTTTTGTTGTCAATAACCAAAGAAAAGGAAGAGTACCAACCACTTGACACTGAAATATCACCAATTCTCACCTGCACCTTCAATATAATTAAACAATTGGGAAGCTTATTATTTAGTCCCTTATTTTAAAGGGACTAACTACTTACTCTTTATATTTTAAAAAATTTATTAGTTAATTTTTTATATTTTTATTTCATTTGCTTTTTAGTCACTCTTAGAGGTAAAAGCAAGTAAGGTATTTACTAAAATTATTTTACCTGAATCCAAATTGATTAATATCCTTAATACTCAAATTAATCCCGACTATGATTATTATTGTTGAAAAATATTCAAGCCGGTTTCATTTTATATATTCTAATTAATAATTTATATAAAAATATTTTTCATTAATAATTTATATTTTAAAATTTTAATAATTCTATAAAATATTATAAATTATATTTATTTAAAATATAATATATAAAATTTTATAAATATTATTATAACAAAGATATATTTTATTAATGGATACCCAATGCTCAAAATCCAAAACCCAATTTCAGTATTATTTTTTAAATTCGAACTCATCTTAAACTCAATTATGTACAACATAAATTTATCCTATTAAGCTTCGGTCAAATTAGATAGTTGCAAATATTCAATTTATTGCCATCCCTAACTCCCTGTTCAGCTTAAATTAAGTTTTTTTTTTTTTTTGTAGTCAATTTATTCAAAATAGAGAAATTAGCGTTATGCATGGACTGTATAATTGTGTGTATAAAACTAATATAAATTAAATAATTAATTTTATTAAAATAAAAAAAAAATAAATAATAATTTTTCTTAAAGGACCTTCACTTGAGAATTAATCATTTGTGTATTAAAAAGTAAAGGAAATTATATGTTGTCTTTTGAGACAGCCTTAACTTATAAGTGAAAATAAATTTATAACTTCCCTTAAAATCACACTTACTCATCAAGCCCTTCCTCAAAAGCTAAGGTTTTTCTAACATTATTATTCCTTGTGCCAACATTATATTGAAAAAAGTAATATCTAAAATATATTAATTAAAAATTATTTTTAAGTTAAAATTAATGTATTTTCTCTAAAATTGCTAAAAAAAATTTAAAACTACCATTATTGTTATTATTATTGCAGTTAATTTTGAATTAATTATTTAAATTAGTGTTACATTTAAAAAATAATACAATATTTTTTATTTATATGAAAATATGAATTCTCTTTAAAATATAAATAGTAAATCTTATATATATAATTGTAAAAAATAATACATATGATCTCAAAAAATTTATATATATATAATCAGTAATTCGGTCAAATTTTCGAATAGCCCATTGGTTCTAAATCAATTCAATCACTATAAAACTCATCCAACGAATAAAAAGAATTTCAATTAAATCTAGTAATCTCTATCTTGATAAGATTATTAAAGATAATTATGCCTATAATTATACAATTAAATATAAATATATCTCTACAATTATATTAGCAAATAATTAAATAATTAATTATTATATATTATATAAAGAGTTCAAATCATCTTCATTGCTAATAAATTTGATATATTATCCTCTTATATCCACTCTAATTTACGCTTAAAAGCTTCTCATAAAAAACACTTGATAAATTTATTATTTGTTTTGTAAGTTCATGCCATTGACCCCATCACACCCAAATCATATAATTTTACGAAGAGAACAATGATTATTTATGGGTTCAAATAAATTTTCACTTCCAGTTAGCTAACCAATTTCCGTTGACTTGCAAGAAATACACAATATATTACCAAATTAAAATTTTAATTAGGAAATCCAAATTTTCTTTTTTTTTTTTTTAATTGTTTCACGTCATATCATTCTCTAATAATAATAATAATAATAATAATATATGAAAAACATTTCCAATCTATACTTAATATGCAACTATTTTAATATATAACTTTTTTAATATATAACGGCGAAAAAATAAAGAGAACTCAAATATAAATTTATCAGGTAATGATATACTTTCGGTTATTAAATTAAGTTAATTTAGTCTTAATTAATGTGCTTACTTTTTTATTAATTAAATTTAATGATTATTTTTTTTAAAATAAATTTTAGTCCAAAACTAAATCATACCAATGAATTTCAATCCGATTTCAATTCAAATCCAATTGATTTAATTTTTGACCCTCTAAGCGTTCACTATAAATTAGAAGAACAATATATCAATGAAGAGACTTAAAAAAAAAAAAGCAAAAGAAACATATATATATATATATATATATATATATATATATATATATATATTTTTTTTTTTTTTTTTTTTTTTGTAGTGGCAAGTGCGCATGATTAGTTCAACTACAACAGGTCCTCGAATTATTGAAATTAACTACACAACAACAACAGCAAAAACCTGTTAAAACATCCACTTAAAGCATAATCATATGTAGACAAAGTACTGCAAACAACACCCCACCAAAAAGGAAAATGAAGTCTCCTCTCTCTTCTTCTTCTTCTTCTTCCTCCTCCTCTGTCCTTATCAGAAAAGCTCGTCTCTCTCCTTATCTCTTCACTCTTCTAGCCTTCATTTTCTTCGTTGCTATTCTCTATGGAGAAGACTTCATGTGCCTTCTCGGCCGACTCGACCCCAAATCCGGCACACTCTTAACGAGAACCGGTGAGTAAGACTGCAAACGATTTTAATATTTTTGAGAAAAACTTGTTCACTGAGTTTGGTTATTGTTTTTGGGTTAGAGAAGAAGTGGGAGAAGCTACCTTTTGCCATTGGGAAAACCCCAGAAGGGTGTGATGTGTTCAGTGGGAGGTGGGTGAAGGACGAGTCATCAACTCATCCACTTTACGAGGAATCGGAGTGTCCTTACATTCAGCCGCAGTTGACTTGCCAAGAACATGGGAGGCCTGATAAGGAGTATCAAAAATGGAGATGGCAACCCCATGGCTGTAATCTTCCAAGGTCTTTTTTCTCTTCTCTCAGCTAAATCTCTCGTTATTTTCTCTCTTTAAAAGCCTTTTTTTGTTTGTTCGATAGTGTTGCATTCATAATTTTCATGGAAATTGATTTCGTGATCATCTAATATCTTCTTCCTTTATTACTTAATTTTCTTGGTGGGTGTTGTGTTGGTGAACAACTTCAAAATTTCCATGGTTCCATTTAAATTATCGAAAATATTTATTTATTTTTTGTTAATATTATTAAGAAAATTAAAAAAAAAAACTATTTATCAATCACTCAAATTATAAAATTGTATATATATGAGCTAGCAAAAACTATGAAAAGTCCTCTCAACTTCAAAAGTTAAATGCTAAATTGACAAATAATAATATATAATTAAGGAGAAGTTAAATTAATCAAATTAAATTATTTATAATAACTGCACCTCATCTTAATTAATCAATATTTAATGTTCAAATTTATAGAGTCTGTCCTCATTGAGCTTGGGCTTTGGAGTTTCCGTAGCCTATTGTTGACCCATCTCTGGTTGGGGGGCCAGTTCAGAGAGTTGAGAGATGGAACCTTTGGATCTAATTGTCGATCTTCAATTCCCTCTTCCATTGTCAATTGTTGATCTTCATCAGGAATCTTAATGGTTAATGTCAATACAACACAGCTTGTCAATCAGTGATTAATTAATATATAATGCATATTGTTATTATCATCATTATTATTATTATTATTATTTTAATCCAGATATTCTGAAGCAATAACGATTTTTATTGTTTTTTTCGATTCAGAGATTCATCTCTATATGTAATTAATCCAATAAAAAAGAGATACAATTTAAAGATTTCTCATCATTTCACGAACATTTCTACATGATCCTTGTTTTGATATCGTTTATTAATTTGCTTTGGAAGTTTAATTGATCTTGTTGTTTCTATATGACATTTATAAGCTTATTACAAATTAAATGCAGTTTCAATGCCACATTGATGCTTGAAACTCTACGAGGAAAGAGAATGATGTTTGTTGGCGATTCTTTGAACCGTGGCCAGTATGTTTCTATGGTCTGTCTTCTCCATAGACTCATCCCTGAAGATGCCAAATCCATGGAAACTTTCGATTCACTTACAGTCTTCACGGCCAAGGTGACCAAAATTTTCTTCTTTATATATATTACTTGGCAATCAAAATGTGTGTTAATCAATTACTAGCTTTAACACATTTCTCAATTTCTTGTGTGTTCAGGCGTACAATGCCACAATTGAGTTCTACTGGGCACCATTTCTTCTTGAATCAAATTCAGATAATGCTGTAATCCATAGGATATCTGATAGGATTGTAAGGAAAGGTTCAATCAACAAACATGGCAGACATTGGAAAGGAGTTGATATTTTAGTCTTCAATACTTATCTATGGTGGATGACTGGCCAAAATATGAAAATCTTGTAACTCTTCTTTCCCTTCATCGATCATACTAATGTATTTATACCCTTTTGTCCTTGTCTCCCTAGCTAGCTCAACATAGTTCTAATGAAGGTTTATATTTTCCAGGCAAGGTTCTTTCAAAGATGAAGTGAAAGATATTGTAGAGTTATCCACCGAGAACGCATACCGGATGGCGATGAGAAGCATGTTGAGATGGGTGAGAAAGAATATGAACCCTAGGAAAACTAGGGTCTTCTTCACCAGCATGTCACCTTCTCATGGACAGTAAGTAAATTAGACTCACAATTTCTTGATTTTTCTTTTCTTTTTGATTTTGTCCATTTTTACAAGCTATACAAAAGGGGGAAGCTCTCGCTCTTTCCCATGGGCCATTTACTTCGCTCGACCCCAACGTAATGTTTGATGTTTCTTCAGGAGCATAGATTGGGGAGGCCAACCGGGTCTCAACTGTTACAATGAAACAACTTTGATTGATGATGCAACTTACTGGAGTTCTGATTGCCAGAAAAGCATAATGGAAGTGATCAGAGAAGAGTTCGGGAAATCAAAATTCCCCATATCATTTCTGAACATTACTCAACTATCAAGTTATAGAAAAGATGCGCACACTTCTATCTACAAAAAGCAATGGAATCCATTGACTCCTGAGCAGATAGCTAACCCTGTTAGCTATGCAGATTGTGCGCATTGGTGTTTACCTGGCCTTCAAGATACTTGGAATGAGCTTCTATTTGCTAAGCTGTTTTATCCTCAGTAAATATATATCATACTCACAAGTCACAAGTGGTGAATATTAAGGCTCATTTCTTTGAAATGTGGGGCTTGTTGGTATTGATTGAGGAGAGGTTTGAATTTGTTGGAGTCATGTCGTTGTGGTACTTGGAAGAAAGTGGAGGACAGCAAGAGAAAAAGAATGAGGAATAATGTGGGGAAAAAAAGGAAGATGAAAATAATTTCTCTATTGTACCATGAAAAGAAAAGGAGGAGATATTTATGTACAATAATTGGATTTTTTTTTTTAAGGAAATAATAGCATTTATTATTACTGTTGAATTCATTAGGGAGAAAAATACATTTTTTTAAATTAAAAAAATTATTTAAATTTAAAATTAAATTTAATATATTTTAATTGTAAAAAATTAAAATAATTAAATAATTTTTAAAATTATAATTTAATTAATAATATTTAAAATAATATAAAATTAATTTTTTAACCTCTTAATCACTATTACAAATGTAATAGAAAAATGCTCATTTTTTTGACCTTTAATGCACTTTCCATCCTTGCAAAATAAATAGTAAATTTTGTATGCAATGATTAAGCCTGTTTATAGGCTATGATCCATCCAATCCAATCTGCTAGGAAAAAGCTCTTAAGCAAACGCCACTTTTTTATAATCACATAATTAATTAAAGACTTCATTTAAATTCTTGTTTTAAATAGATTTTATTTGTAACATCTTTAATTTTTAAATAATTATTTTATAATAAAATATTAGTATTTTATTATATTAAATATTATGAAAATTTATTTGAAATTTTTTGAATTTTAAAAATTGGGTTTGATTTCATAAAATAATAAATTTCATTAATTTTTTTAAAATTAATTTAATGATTATGTGATAAAATTAAAAATATATTTGGACTCCATAAAATTTTTCGAGTTTTTTGAAATTTTTTCGAAATTTTTTAGCCTCATTTTTGGTCCCATGATAGAGTAAAAATTCAATTTTGGATACCTTGAATCGAACCGGCCAACTCAAACTGGACCGATCAAGTTGGATTGGTTCACTTTTTCTTCTCTCTCTCTTCCCTCGCGTGTCACCTGACCAGCCCCCTTTCTCTCTCATTTTCTCTCACCTCTCTCCTCACCTCGCTGGCCAGCCGCCACCCTGCCTTCCTTAGCTACCGGCGCACCACCCCAAGTCTCCCCCTAGTCAACCGCCGCCCTAGGACGCCAAAAAATGCGCCCAAAGAAGCCTCCTCGAGCAGCGCGACTTTTAGCCTTCCCATCGTGATACCGGTCGATCAGGCTACGAATTGTATCGATTCTTGTCCCAAACACCTTCTACTCCTCGAGAGCTTCCCATAGACACTAAGATCACAATTTTTCATCAAGCGGATTGTCCAATTTTAACCCGAGAAATTTTAGCTCATTTCGATTTTTAGGGTAAATTTCTCCCAAACTGAGAACTCTACAAAGATTCTGAGAGTACCTGCGTATTCTACTCGGTAAGAGTTTCGTGGCAATATAAATTTTAAAATTTTTCGACAACGAAAATTCGGTGGGTCTCACGAAATTCGTAGTGTTTTTACGGGCATTAAACGAGCTTATTTAATTTTATAAGAATTATATTCTAACTCCTGTATTGTAGACTTCGCGTAGGTACCCTCGTTTCATGGAAAATTGACCGACCCATGGATCTGTAATTTCGAGCTGAACGGACAAGTTGCTAGAGCCGTTTCAGAATTGGGTCACAATTGCAGTCCTCCTCACCATTTTCACACGCCTCGGACGCGTTCCAAGCATCGAAATTGGCGTAGGTAAACCTGAACTCTAGGTTTCTTTATTTACTTATTATTGGGTTTAGAATAAAAATTTATAAAATATTCATGGGTGATTAGAAAATTAGAATTATTATTGCAACAATCTTATGACCTTGTTAAGGATCGCGGGGAAAAATTTTAGAATTTTTAGAGCTCGTTTGAATGATTTTTACAAAATGTTAGTTTTAAGGACTAAAACATAATATTTCTGTTATGGAAAGTCAATCACTATTTATGAAAAGTCAATCACTATATTATTTCTCTGTATATTCTGTATTCTGTATTCCTATTTAGGATTTCTTATTTACGATTTCTTCCTAATTAGTAGAACACAATTATAGGAATCAATTATATATATATATATATACCCATGTACAGATTAATTGAAATCAATGAGAATCATCTCTTTCTACTCATCTCTTTCTACATGGTATCAGAGCAGGTCATCAATCTAGGGTGACTATTTGTTCTCACTACTCAGCTCAGGAGAGACCTTGGCCACCGACCGGCCGTTTCAACCCCTATCAACATCGCCGGCGTCGCCTCAAACCCCTCATTCCACCACTGTGTGTTGTTGCCTGATCCAGTATACCGTTAAAGGACTCCTGAGGTTTGGCTCTCAGATCCTATTTTGGTATTTGCTTGATTTGTGATTTTGGGTTATTTTGCTGCTATAAGCACTTTGGATTAGTGTTTCGGTTAGTTTTCTTTGTCTCAAAAAATGGCAGACAATAAGAATGTTATTTCTGATGTGATTCCGGTGATGACTAAGATCACGGAACACAAACTTAATGGTTCGAATTACCTGAAATGGAGTAAGACTGTTAGGGTCTATTTGCGTAGCATTGATAAAGATGATCACCTTACTAAAGATCCACCCACTGATGATACACGACAAACTTGGCTAAGGGAGGATGCTCAGTTGTTTTTGCAACTTCGGAACTCGATTCATAGTGAGGTAATTAGTTTAATTAATCACTGTGAATTTGTTAAGGAATTGATGGATTACTTAGATTTTCTGTATTCTGGTAAAGGGAATATCTCCCATATTTATGATGTTTGTAAGGCATTCTATCGTGCTGAGAAAGAGGATAAGTCTCTCACGGCTTATTTTATGGATTTTAAATGAGTATATGAGGAACTTAATATATTGTTGCTTTTTAGTCCTGATGTGAAAGTTCAGCAGGCTCAACGGGAGCAACTGGCTATTATGAGTTTTCTTGCAGGCCTTCCTTCAGAGTATGAGACTGCTAAATCTCAGATTCTCTCCAGTTCTGAGATTTCCTCTTTGCATGAAACGTTAACACGGGTCCTTCGTACAGAGAGTACTCAATCTTCATAGCCTGCCAGTAGTGCTCTTATTAGACGTAATCCAAATAGACAACAGGGTAATAGAAGAGGAAGTAGAGGAGGAATTACAGGCAACAGAAGTAATCAGCGTAATGGAGAGGCTAGTTCTAATCAGGACTCAAGAGGAGTCATTTGTTATTATTGCCATGAGCTTGGCCATACAAAATATAATTGTCCGCAACTTCAGAGGAAAAATCAGCGATCACAGATGGCAAATATGGTAGCAGAGAATTCTATAGTATCTTCCTCTGAGGAAACTATTTTGGTATCTGCAGAGGATTTTGCACAATTTTCCCGATGTCGAGCATCTCTAAAGCCTTCAGTTCCACATCGCTGCGATCCACAGTCGAGTAAATCCACTACATGCCTTGTGTCTTCTTTATCCAAATGGGTTATTGATTCTGGTGTGACAGATCACATGACAGGTAATTATAGTCTTCTATCTGCTTTTCAGTCTAATCTCACTTCCTCTACTGTTACTTTAGCAGATGGTTCTACTTCTTGTGTCATGGGTTCTGGAACTGCGAACCCAACTTCATCAATTTCTTTGTCTTCTATTTTGTGTCTACCAAAATTCTCTTTTAATCTACTTTCTATTAGTAAACTTACTCGTACCTTAAATTATTCTGTTTCCTTTTTTCCTGACCAGTGTTTGTTTCAGGATCTTACGACGAAGCAGATTATTGGTAGAGGAAGAGAGTCAAGTGGTCTTTACATTCTGGAAAATCATGTACCGCGGTCGCTTGTTTGCTCCAGTACCTTAACACCTCTTGAAGCTCATTGTAGATTGGGTCATCCTTCTTTGTCTACCATGAAGAAGCTGTGTCCTCAATTTCTGTCTTTATCAGTACTAGAATGTGACTCGTGTCAGTTTGCAAAACATCATCGTTTTCCTTCTGTATCTAGAGTCAATAAACGGGCTTCATCCCCTTTTGAGTTAGTTCATTCTGATGTTTGGGGTCCTTGTTCTGTTACATCTAAAACTAGATTTCGTTATTTTGTTACTTTTATTGATGATTACTCTCGTGTTACCTAGTTATATTTAATGAAGAATCGTTATGAGTTGTTTTCTATCTTTTGTGCCTTTTGTAATGAAATCAAAACTCAATTTAATATTTCTGTGCGCATATTAAGAAGTGACAATGCCAAAGAATACTTTTCAGCACAATTTCAGCCTTATATGACACAAAATGACATTCTTCATCAGTCTTCCTGTGTGGATACCCCATCCCAAAATGGCGTGGCCAAAAGAAAAAATCGTCATCTTCTTGAGGTAACTCGTGCTCTTCTTTTTCAGATGAAAGTACCTAAACACTTTTGGGCGGATGCAGTTTCTATGGCATATTTTTTGATCAATCGTATGTCGTCTTCTGTCCTTAATGGGGATATTCCTTATACTACTCTGTTTCCTACAAAATCTTTGTTACTTATTGAACCCCATATTTTTTGTTGTACCTGTTTTGTGCGTGATGTTCGTCCACAGGTTACTAAATTGGATCTAAAATCTCTCAAATGTGTCTTCCTTGGGTACTCCCGGCTCTAAAAAGGGTATCGTTGTTTCTCTCCTACTCTTAATCGTTATCTTGTTTCTACAGATGTCACATTTTTTGAGTCCACTCCATTTTTTCCTCCATCATCTGTGTATGAGAGTCAGGGGGAGGAGGATGATCTCTTAATATATACTGTCTAACCAATGTCTAGTCCTCTCCCACAGCCTGTTCCTTCTGTCTCTAAACCTACTCGACCTCCCGTTGTTCATATTTATTCTAGGAGATTGGAGATTCCTGACTCAGATCCTCCACCAGCTACTTCGTTGGGAGATCCTGTACCTCATACTGATCATGATTCTGATCTAGACTTACCCATTGCTCTTCGTAAAGGTAAATGTTCATGTACTTACCCTATCTCTTCTTTTGTTTCTTATAATCCATTGTCTTCTTGTTCTCGGTGTTTTGTTACTTCTTTAGACTCTGTTCCTATCCCTAATACTATTGATGAGGCACTGTCTCATCTTGGCTGGTGTGATGCTATGAAATAGGAAATGGAGGCTTTAGATGCTAATGGTACATGGGAACTATTGCCTTTGCCCACTGGTAAGAAAGCTATTGGTTGCAAATGGGTATTTACTGATGAGTAAATCCTGATGGTTCTGTGGCTAGGTTAAAAGCACGCCTTGTAGCAAAAGGATATGCTCAGACATATGGGGTTGATTACTCTGATATTTTTTCTCCTGTAGCTAAACTTACTTCTATTCGCTTGTTTATCTCTTTAACAACTACATATGATTGGCCCCTGCATCAATTGGATATCAAGATTGCTTTCCTTCATGGTGATCTTCAGGAGGAGGTGTATATGGAGCAACCACCTGGGTTTGTTGCTCAGGGGGAGTTGGGTAAAGTTTGTAGGCTTCGGAAGTCTCTTTATGGCTTGAAACAAAGTCCTAGGGCATGGTTTGGGAGATTCAGTGAAGCAGTACAGGAATTTGGTATGCAAAAGAGTAAGTGTGATCACTCAGTATTTTATAGGCAATCTGAGGCTGGTCTAATTCTCTTGGTAGTCTATGTGGATGACATTATCATCACTAGGAGTGACTCTGCAGGTATTTCATTTCTTAAAACCTTCCTCCAAACTCAGTTTCAGACCAAAGACTTGGGATTGTTAAAGTATTTCTTGGGTATAGAAGTTATGAGAAGTAAGAAGGGTATTTTCTTGTCTCAAAGAAAATATATCATCGATCTATTGATAGAGACAGGAAAATTAGGTGCTAAGCCTTGTAGCACACCAATGACTCCAACTTTACAACTGTTAGCAGGGGATAGTGAGAAGATTGGTAGGAAAATTGAACTATCTTACAGTCACTCGTCCTGACATTGCTTATGCCGTTAGTGTGGTAAGTCAGTTTATGTCTTCCCCAACTATTGCTCATTGGGAAGCCTTGGAACAAATCTTGTGTTATCTGAAGGGCGCTCCAGGAAGAGGTTTGCTATAAGGTAATCATGGGCATTTGAATGTTGACTGGGCTGGATCTAAGGTTGACAGGAGGTCAACTACTGGATATTGCATTTTTATTGGAGGAAATTTGGTGTCTTGGAGAAACAAGAAGCAGAGTGTAGTTTCTCGATCTAGTGCTGAATCCAAATACAGAGCCATGGCACAATCAGTATGTGAGGTAATGTGGATACTTCAATTACTAGATGAGACAGATTTTAAGACCTCCTTGCCTGTGAAATTGTGGTGTGATAATCAAACTGCTTTTCATATTGCTTCTAATCTGGTGTTTCATGAGAGGACCAAACATATTGAGATTGATTGTCACTTTATTCGTGAAAAGATTTAACAACAGATCATCTCAACAGGACACATCAAAACTGGAGAGCAGTTAGGAAATATTTTCACAAAAGCTCTAAATGGAGCTAGGATTGACTACATTTGTAACAAGTTAGGCATGATTAACATCTATGCTTCAACTTGAGGGGGAGTGTTATGGAAAGTCAATCACTATGTTATGGAAAGTCAATCACTATATTATTTCTCTGTATATTCTGTATTCTGTATTCTTATTTAGGATTTTTTATTTAGGATTTCTTCCTAATTAGTAGAACACAATTATAGGAATCAATTGTATATATATACCCATGTACAGATTAATTGAAATCAATGAGAATCATCTCTTTCTACTCATCTCTTTCTACAATTTCAATTCCATGAGTATTGCCTGTTTTGGAGGGCTGAGGAGGGGCTATATGATGTTGATGAGATATGAATTGAGATTAGTGATTTAGAAGTGTTATTTGAACCCTTTTTGCAGGTTGAGTAGGTACTAGTTACAGAAGAAATTCTGTCAAATTTTCTACAAAATGTAGGCTGTCTTTTGACTCTTTTAAAATTTTGTTTTAAGTAAATATTAATAAATTTGTAATATAATTATTTAGTTTAGCCGGGTCAGCTTTCCTCCTCGTCTCAACTGCCGCAGTGACTTATAGAGTACAGTTAGTAGATATTGATTTTATTTATAATTTCAATATATATATATATATATATATATATATATATATATATATATATATATATATATATATATATATATATATATATATATCCAAGGCTTGTTTATGCAACACTTATAAATATATGTATATAGTTAATTATTAGACAGGGCTTATATTGGATATGTATTTGATGTCCTTGTTGTGTATGTTGTTTTATGGCAACTTGGAGTAGTGTTTGTGAGTTAGTGTACTTGTGGTGTGTATATAGATATGAGTAGGATGGGTAGACGCAGTTGGAGCTTGACTCCCTGGGACTCGATTCTTTTTGTAGATAAGTCGGGGTGAGGCGCAGCTCTAGTTGATCTCGCTGACCCTCACATTTAGATATTAAGAGAAAGTCCAGTTTTGAGTTGATCTCGATGGCAAAAGTTGAAATTAAGAGAGCTGTATAGGGAATCAGCTCTCATTTATATATATGTGTGATTATGAATTTAATACACTGGTGTGTGAGTGTTCTAAATTGTCTTTGATATAATTATGACTTGACTTGTTTGATTTATGTGAAGATATTGCATTTCATTATTAAGGATATACTATACTTAGATAGTTATAAAAATTGTATGTAAAATCAATATCTTACTCTATGAGTCAAACGCTTACTCCCACCCATTTTTCCAGGCTTTAGGAAGACTTTTTCTTTGTGACTCACCTGTTTTCTTTCTTGCTGGTTCATTAGCTACTATATCTATATTTCATGTTGTTCATTTGAACTCTAAAACTCCGCATATGCTAGACTATTTTATTTAGCTTGGAACTATAAAAGATTATTTATTTGAGATTATAAACTCATTAACTTATGCATGTGTGAATATGTGGGATGAATATTTAACTTGGATGAGGAAGCTGAGCTCCCAGTTGATTTTCTTTTTTTTATTGATTAAGGATTATAAGAGTGAACTGAGCTCTATATATTTATATATTGTGTGATTACAGGTTAGGTAAGTTGAGAACTCTCTGTTAGATGATCCAGGTTATAGTCGGACTTTGTTCGATTGATCACTTGAAATGGGCTCAAAATATGGGTTTCAAGGTTGAGTTAGAGAATCGTTAGGCTTACTATAAGCTTTGAGGGCTTTATGCTGACCCAAGTCCTAATGTCGGTCGGGCTCATAATTTGGGTCGTAACATTATTAATAAATTTTAACTTAATAATGTAAATATTATTTCTAAAATTATGAAATTATGAATTTAAACTCTATTAAAAAAATAATTAATAATTAAAAATTATGTTTAAACTTGTGATTGCTATTTAAGGAACTAATAAGTCTAATGGTCAAAATCAAATATTTTATTTCCAAATTTGATAGCCTATTTTTAAATTACCACCTAATAAAAGTGGAAGATAGAGATGGTAATGAATTAGGTATTTGTAGGTATCTGACTCGAGTGAATTAGGGTAGGATGGATTTGGATAGTTAGTATATAATCAGATTTGGAACAAGTTTGAATTTAAGAAATAAGGATTAGGTCAATTTTGAATTTGGCATATTAGGTACTTATTATCTTAATTTGTTTACATATAAATATAAAAAATATATTTTACAATAATATTTATATTTTTTATGTTTAAATTTTTAAAATATAAATTACTAATTAAAAATATTTTTATGTAAATTATTAATTTATATATATATATATATATATATATATAAAGTTAAACGAGTTTAAGTATTATTTGAATAATAATAATTAGATTAGATTTGAGACATATTTAAGTAATTGAGAATTAATTTTAATTGAGTTTAGAATGAATTTAGGTAATTAATGTCAATATTAATTAGATTCTGATTTATTGATTTTGCAATTACTTATCCGTTATTAGCCTTATTTGAAGGTAAGACAACTAAATCAAAATACAAAGACAACAAGGAGATTTCTCATAATCATATGGGATTTACTCTCCATATTATAAGGAGTACCCACTTTTATGTGAAAAGGTGATAAGACAAAGGGCTACATAGGATCCATGTTTTCCTTTTTATCTTACTAATTGACTCCATTAAGATTAAAATAATATGCTTAAATACTTTAAATAAATATGAAAAATTGAATTTTAAAATCGCTGAAAAAAAACCTTTATAATACATGACAATTTATTTTAAAATATCATTAATGGTAAATAAAAAAAAAATAAGGAAACATATTATAATAATAGGATGAAAATTACCATTATATATATATATATATATATATATATATATATATATATATATATATATATATATAATAACAATAAAAGTTATTGATATCTATTTTATTAGTAATTTTTAATATATTATTGGCAGAGAAAGAATGTCAAGAGAATTACAATGTAAAATATATTTATTAATAAAATACTGACAAAAACCTTATTAATGAACCGGCTTCATAAATAAAAATTAGATAAATTATTAGGTGTATTTAATATATATGCATCTTTATTAATAAAATAATGAATTTCATATTTTTATTTTTATTGTGTAATTATTTTTATATAAATATGTAATATATTATTTTTTAGTACTCTGAGTGTATTCTATAATTTGTCTAAAAATTAATATTAAAAATTGACAATAAAGGAAACGATAAAAGTGTAACATAAATTGACAAAATAATATGCCGTTCGTATTAAAAAAAAATTTAAATAAATTATTTAATTATTTTGAAATTCTTATGAATTAATACATTTAAGGTGATATTTTTAACAACAAATAAAATTTTGTTGCTAGCAAGGATGTCTTCAGCCACGTGCTATATATTGTCGTTGCTGAAAATCTATTGCTAAAAAATTTTAGTGACATATTTTTTCTAAAAGAAAACTTAATTTGTTTCATATCATAATATATATATATATATATATATATATATACACTGTAATTCAAACTTAGTTAATAGTTTGGATTTTATTCATCTTATAGTGAAGATTTCTTTTTAAAAAAGCCAAATTGGTTTATTAAATTACCCATGTAATAACTTAATTTAACACATGAATTAATTATAAGAATTGATTGAATATATATACTAACGTTTATTCAATCAATTTTTTAATTGTAATAAATGTATAAATTATAGTCCTAATAAAAAAAAACTTAAAATTTGTAATTTAATTTTATTTCTTTAATTTTATTGATTTTAGCTAGTCTATTAATATTGATAATAATTTTAGTACTCTATTTTGTAACTTGAAATTAAAATGTACATGTAAAGCTAACAAAAACTATTTTAATAAGAAAAAAAAATTATTTTCATTTAAAAATTTTATATTTTTTTGTAAATTTTTATAAAAATAATATAAATAAATATTTTTTGGAAAAATTAAAAAAAGTGTTTTGAAAATAAGCTAGAAATTTAATTAATGTTAGATTATATCAAAATTGATAAAATTAAAAATAAATAAAAATTCAATCCTTTTTTAGTCATTATGCCTAAATTACTGTTGTTTTTGAAATTTAAGTGAGACATATTAATGACAAGAATGATTTATAACAAATTACATGATATATCTTATAACTAGCATAATGCCCATGTTATGCATGGATAATTTATAATTTATATTTTTTAATTTAATTTTTAATTTAATTTTAAATAAAATAAATTATTATTATTAAATTAATTTTAAATTAAAATTTATCTCTTATTTAATTTAATTTAAATAAAATTTTACCTATCATAATAATAAAATTTTAATTAATTTATATTATAATTAATTAAAGTACCTATTTAATTCTTTTTATACATTTATTAAGAGTAATTTTCATGATTATTTTATTTAAAATGTAAATAAAGTACTTTATTTAAAAAATAATTTAAATTTCATAAAATTTTTATATTTTATCTCATAATTTATGTAAATCGATATTTATTTTTTATAAATTATAAAAAAATACATTAATGAGAAAATAATATTATTTTAAAAATATATAAATATAATATTTTTTGTTATTAATATAATAAAAAATTATCAAATTGCCACATTAATGAGAAAATAATATTATTTTAAAAATATATAAATATAATATTTTTTGTTATTAATATAATAAAAAATTATCAAATTGCCAACGATGAATTGAATTATTTAATTTCAGTAATAATAAAAATACATAATATTATTATAAATTAAAAATAACATTTTATTATATTATTTTCAAAATTACTACATCTAAATGTAAATTTTTTTTATTAATCTCAATTTTTTTATAAAATAATTATTTGATAAAAATAGTTATCACTTTACATAAATTTGTAATATAAAATAAATATATTTCATAAACGTTATAATTTTAAAATGTCATAATTTTCTATTATTAAAATAAATACTATAAATAGATACTATTTTTCAAAAGGCAGATTTCATGATTATAATATTGTAACTTTAATTGTTCTTAATCATTTTTATTTGTAGCTAAATTTTCAATGTTATTATATTTGTAATTTATCTTTAAAATTCTACTTCTATATAAAAATATAGTTAAGAGATAATTTATATACTAAAATATAGATATTTAATTAAAATTTAAAAATAATTTTGATGAAAATTAATTATAATAAAATATAGATAATCAAAATATTAATTATAATTTTATTTGATATATAGTTATAATGAAATTAGATATTCAAAGTTTAAGAAATATTAAATAAGAAATTTTAAAAAATTAATAATTAAATAAATATTAATTAGATATATTTAAATAAATAAAATTTGAGAATGATAATTAATAACTTTGAAAGAAATAATAAAATATAAAAAATATTTTATCACATTTAGGTTAAATAAAAATACTTGTTGAAAGAATAATGCTTAATGTGTATCAAAAATCTCATATAATACTATATATTGATAAAAAAATGAAAATTATTTAAATAAAAAAATAATTTATAACTAAATATTATTGAATTGAAAAATGGTAAAAAAAATATTTAAATTCATGTTTTTAAAAGTAAAATGTTTCTTATTTACTTGGTCATTTTAATTAAATGGCCATAAGTTGGTAATGATGATGATGATGATGATGATAATAATAATAATAAGCATTAATTAATTTTAGAAAAATAAAAAATATTAAATTATTAACATAAAAAATAATATATACTAATTATAAAAAAGTCTAATCTCTATATTTTATTTTTATAACTTTTATGTATACACTTTTGTCTCTCAAATTTTTTAATAAATATTTTATAATAAAAAATATAACAATGCGATAAAAATATTTGTTAAAGATATGAAATAATTTAAAATTGAATTACATGATAGTTGATTATTAGATCACAAATTAATGAATCATTTTTTTTAAACTAATGACCATCAATGATCTATTATTATTATTATTATTATTATTATTATTATTATTATTATAATAGAGAGTAACATTTGGTAAATAATGTTTTTACAAAAATGAATTTATTAAAAAATAATATAAATAATTTTTAAATATTATATTTAATCATAAAATATCTTAATTTTTAAAAATAAAATAAAAAAAATAATTTAAATAATAAATATTAAAATAATATTGTAAGTAATAATAATAATTATAAAAGAACTAAAAATAATAATAATTAGTATTTATAAAATAATATAAATAATTTGTAAATATTACATTTAATTACTAAATATTTTAATTTTTTTTAAAAATAGTAATTTGAATCATAAATGATAAGGTAATATTATAAATAATAATAATAATTAAAAGAGAAATAAAAAAAATTAAATAATAATTAATGTAAATGAGAGTATTTATGATTAATTATGAAATCATAAATTAATAGTCAATATTCATTAAATTAATGATCATCAATTACTTATTATTATTATTATTATTATTATTATTATTACTAAACGTAATATATGATAAATAATATTTTATATAAATGTATTTATAAAAAAATAATATAAATAATTTTTAAGTATTATATTTAATCATAAAAGGTCTTAATTTTTTAAAGATCAGATTTTAAAGAAAATAATATTTTAACTAATAAATGTTAAAGTAATATTATAAAAAATAATAATAATTAAAAAAATTAAAAATTAAAGAATAATTAGTATTTACAGAATAATATAAATAATTTATAAATATTGTATTTAACTACAAAATGTCTTAATTTTTAAAAAATTAAATTAAAAAAATAATAATTTAAATAAAAAATTTTAATGTAGTATTTTAAATAATAATGATAATTAAAAAATAAATAAAAAATTAAATAATAATTAGTATAAAAGATAATATTTATAGAAAGTGACACGTGATAAATTTTTTAAGGAGTGTTACATGTCATTTTCCTGTGAATACATTTCTACTTTATATATATATATATATATAATGATTGTATTTATAAAATTAAATTATATAATAATTGTATATTATAACTTTCAGAAAAAATAGTCATCAATAAATTTAATTAAAAACTACCAATAGGTATAAATATAATAGATTTAAATCTTACATCCTCTTAAATTTATTTTATAAAAATATAAATCAATTCTTTATTAAAAAGTGAAAATATAACATATATAAAATTAGTATATATTTTTATTACGTAAAATTAATAAATTAGTTCAAGTAATTCTTAATTTTTTCTTTCTCTAATTAAATTGAACATTTCAGATATTTATAATAATAACAATAATATTAACAACAATAATAATAACTATTTATTATAGTATTAAAGTGTAATAATTAAATAATTTATAACTTATATATGCATAATTAAAAAATTAATAACTTAATCATAATTTAAAAAAATTATATAATTAATTAATAAAAAATAAAACTTTAAGAGGCAGGTGCATATATATATATAATTTTTCTAAATAATAATAAAATAATATAATATGATTAATAGTAATATTAGTTATTTATTAATTATATTATAAAGAATATCAAAAATAATAAAAATTAAATATTAACATAAATTTCTTATTTTTCATTACTATGAAAATAAAATTTTATTTCATTTTTTCATAATTTATTTTATATATATAACATTCAATACATAATTAAAAATATATTTTTATTAAATATGTGTTAAAGTAAAATAAAATCAAAGTAAATTAAAATTTATTAAATATATAAAAAAGAGAGAGATGACAAATTATTTAACTCTATGTGATAGGAGGATAAAATATTTAATTCCATGTTATAATTTTTTATAGTATAATTCTAAATTATTTTATTAATTTTAAAATGTATAATTATTAAATTTTTATAATTAAATGAAATAATAAAAAATTTAAGAATTTTTAAAATGAGAAATTTATAAATTTTTAAAGTATATCTACTATTTTTAATTAATTAACAATAAAAATTATGATAATAATCGTAATAGTAAAGATATTTAAAAGGAAAGTGTTACATGTCATTTCTCTATAAATATATTCCTACTTTATATATGTATATAAAAGAGGATTGTATTTAGAAAATTAAATTATATATTAATTATATATTACAACTTTCAGGAAATATAGTAAAATAATAATTAATAAATTTAATTAAAAATTATCAGTTAGTATAAATGTGATAGATTTAAAATCTTACATCCTCTAGAAATTGTTTCATAAAAATATGAATCAATTATTTATCAGAAAGTGAAAATACAACACATATAAAATTAATATATTTTTTTAGGTAAAATTAATAAATTAGTTCAATTAATTCTTAATTTTTCCTTTATCTAATTAAATTAAGCTTTTTAGGTATTTATAATAATAATAATAATAATAATAACAACAACAATAACAATAACTATTTATTATAGTATTAAAGTGTAATAATCAAATAATTTGTAACTTATATATGCATAATTAAGGAATTAACAATTTAATCATAATTTTAAAAATTTATACAATTAATTAATTAAAAAATAAAACTTCAAGTATATATATATATATATATATATATATATATATATATATATAATAATAATAATAATAAAACAATATAATATGATTAATACTAATATTAGTTATTTATTAATTATACTATAAAGAATAAAAAAATAATAAAAATTAAATATTAACATAAATTTCTTATTTTTCATTACTATGAAATAAAATTTCATTTCATTTTTTCATAATTTATTTTATATATATATATATATATAACATTCAATATATAATTAAAAATATATTTTTATTAAATATGTGTTAAAACAAAATAAAATCAAGGTAAATTAAAATTTATTAAATATATAAAAAAGAGAGAGAGATGACAAATTATTTAACTCTATATGATAAGAGGATAAAATATTTAACTCCATGTAATAATTTTTATAGTATAATTCTAAATTATTTTATTTATTTTAAAATATATAATTTTTAAATTTTTATAATTAAATGAAATAATAAAAAATTTAAGAATCCTTAAATGGAAAATTTATAAATTTTTGAAATATATTTGCTATTTTTAATTAGTTAGTCATAAAAATTATGGTAATAACAGTAATAGCAAAGATATTTAAAAGGAAATTAGAATTAAATAAAAAATAAAATTAAATACTTAATATAAAAATTAATAATTACTTACATTATTATTATAATTATAAAATATAATAATTTTTGTATAGTAAATACCACGTACCAGTACTAAAATTTAGAATGCCACATGGTAATAGTAAGAAAAAACCTCTTTACTTTATATATATTTGTTTTATGAAAATATAGACCAATTCTTTATCAGAAAGTGAAAATATAACACATATAAAATCAGTGTATGTTTTTACTAGGTAAAATTAATAAATTAGTTCAATTAATTCTAAATTTTTTTTCTCTATCCATGGTACCCATGTAAGGAACACCTAAAGAACCTTCTGCTATGTTCTTCTTTGCTCTTCCACTGTTATCTCCTGTATAGCTAATCTCAATCTGTCGGGCTCGATCAACTACCACATAAAAAGACTGATTAGACATCATGGCCAGGTTTGCATGCCTCCTGTCCAGCCCCTTTAGGAACCTCTTTACCTTCATATTTTCTATAGCCACTGCTGTAGAGGCATACCTACTCAGTTCTAGAAATTCTGTAGCATATTCATCTATAGATCTGCCATTCTGCCTTAAGGCCTCAAAGGCCCACTGATTTTGATCTCTGAAACTTTCTGGCACAAACATGTTGATAAACAATTCCATAAACTGAGTCTAAGACAAACCTTCAATCCGAGATAATATGTAGTCATTCATCGATTGCCTAGGCACAGGCCCCATGACATGCTGCAGACACTCTATAGACTCATATTCACACACAATTATACAAAGTAGAAACTAGAAGCAAAGATGACAATGCAAGGACTAATATGGACCATATTCTCCGCATGTGACTCATATTAGACTCTTCCCAATACTTTAGACATATATTCCCTATGAATCTGGAGCCTAAGCTCTGATACCACATTTGTCACGATCTAACCTATGGGCCAGACTGACACTAGGACCTCGGCCAACCTAAAGCCCTGAGGCCCGTACTAAGCTTAACTATTCCTCAACCCAACTCTAAGGCCCATTTGGGCCCAATTTCAAGAATTCAATAGGACAGAGTCCGGCCATAAAATGGACTATTCAACGGGGAGTTTTTGACTCGCCCGACCTGTAAACACAATACATAATAAATTGGGGAGCTCAGCTCACCCTCCTCATAATCAAAATGTCATAACTCAAATGGGAGCTCAGCTCCCTCATCCAATCCCATCATGCATATAGTTAATAATTTTACAAGTCCAATATAACTTTTATAATACAGGCCCAAAATAAAAATAAGTACTTCTAACACATGCGAAGTCTAAAATTTAACTCAATTGTACAAAATACATTAAATAATATTAATGGACCTGCGAAGAAGAAGAGCAGGTTAGCTATAACAAATAATCCTCCTGTAGCCTGAAAAAATAGATGAACAGGAGTGAGCGTTCGACTCAGAGAGTAAAATACCAATTTTAATCATAATCTCTATAGCTATCTAAAGCTAATGCACCCTGTGGAGTGATATGCAGCATCCTCATAATTTTCATACAATTCATATCATAATAGCAAAAAGGCAATTTGGAGCACTCACACACCCAACACTGTCAAACAATACATATATGGGAGCCGATCCCCTATACAGCCCTCTTAATCCAACCTCTGCTTGCGAGTGTCTCTCAAGCCGTGTCTATCCCGAAGGACCAGTTCCCAGCGAGTGTCTCTCAAGCCGTGTCTACCCGTCCTGTCCATATCCAATACCATACCACAATCACATCACGCACACACACTGCTCGAAATTACCACAAACAATATCTATGGCACTTCAACAATTATGAATGTAATATAAAATGTACTTAGTGTTTAACTACATAGATACATATTTATAAGTGATGCATGGGCATGCTTAAACATATAATAATATCAAAATTACAATTAAAATTAATATTTTACTCACAGACTTAAACCAAGGTCACTGTGACGCTTAGGAGGAGGAAGGCTGTCCCGGCTCACCTAACAAATTTCATTGCAATTATTTAGTATATTTGACTCAATACAAGTCTGAAAAGAACCAAAGACACCCTAAGTCGTGCCGAAAATTCGGCAGAGTCTCCCCTATACCTAGGACCTACCAACTTTCAAAAGGCTTCAAAATATACTTCTATATCTGCAAATCACACAATCACATCACAAGGCCCCTCTTGGGCCCACTCAAACAGTCAACAACCATAATTTAAAAAATTACCATTTAGTCCCTATAATTAACTCTTTTGCAAAAACTACCCAAATGAGCTCTAAAAATTCTAAAACTTTGCTCCGCGGTCCTTAGCAATATTAATAAGCTAATGCAAAATGAATTATAATTTTCTAAACTACCACGAATATTCTATGGATTTTTAATCCAATTCAAGCACTAGATAATTAAGAAAAAATAAGGTTTGGGTTTACCTATACCGATTTTGACCTTGGGAACGCGCTCGGGACGTCTGACAATGGTGGGGTAGCCAAAATCTCGACCCAATTCTAAAACTTTTTCGGCAGCATGTCTGCCTAGGCCGAAATTTACAAACTCAGGCAACCGTTGAATTTCCGCGAATTGAAGGTACCTACACAAAGCTCACAACACGGGGGGTTAGTACATAATTTTTACGGAATTTTCTAAGCTCATTTAGTGCTCGAAAAAATAGTATGAAGTTTCGCGAGACCCATCAAAAAACGGTGTCAAAAAATTTTGAAATTTGTATTGCCGCAAAACTCTCGACGAGTGGAGCACTTCGGTACTGTCGATTTTCTCATGTGGTTCACGGTTTGCGAGAAATTTAGCCCAAAAGTCGAAATGGGTTAAAACTTCTCGGACAAAAATTAGGCAAACCGTTCAATGGATTTTTGGTGTTCTTGGTGTCTATGAAAAGCTCTCGAGGTGTCGATGGGTTTTAACACAAAACCCGATTTGGATCGTGGCGGATCGACCGAATCGACCGGGAAGATTTAAACGATGCGCGACGCTGGGGACTTCGCGACTTTTTCGATTGCTCGAGCACCGTGGCGGGGAGGTGGCCTAGAGGTGCGCCGGCGTGTGGGGGAGGCTGGGGGGGTAGCTGGCCGGCGATGGGTGGAGGAAAGAGAGAGAAAACGAAGAGATAAAGAGGACTATCAGGAACGCGCAGAAGAGAAGAAGAAAATGGAAGTGGGCCAGTTCGATTCGATCAGTTTGATCAGGTCCGGTTCGATTCGGTCGGTCCGATTGATGATACAAAAATTTAAATTTTTTACTCTACTTTGGGACCTAAAATAAGGCCCAAAAATTTCGAAAAAATTCTAGAAAACTCAAAAAAATTCGTAGAGTCCAAATATATTTTTAGTTTTGCCACGTGGTCTTTAAATTAATTTTTAAAAAATCATCAAAATTTTATATTTTTAGAAAATTGAACCCAATTTCTAAAATCTAAAAAATTTTAAATAATTTCTTAAAATTTAAATAAAATAAAATATTAATATTTACCTACAAAATAATAAATTTAAAAATTATGGGTGTTACATGTTTCTTCCTTTGAAAAAGGTAGGAAATTAAAATGAAAAACTCCTCCTTGGCAACCTGCAAGCCCACTTGCTTGCAGATCCAGCCCTTCAAAAACACAATTGAGATAGAATATATAAAAGAGGGAGCAAAAAATAACAACTTGCCTAAGTTTGTAATAAAAGTTGAGTTTTTAATTAACTCAAGTTGCTCCATCACCTTTTGATTCCTCTATCACCCAAAAAATAATCACTGTTTTAATGTGGCTTAATACTTCATTTCACTTTGTATTTATTAAAGGTGTTTAATTTTATTATTTTTAACTTTTTATCAGAATTAGTTTAAAATTTTCAATTTAAATTTAATTTAGTCCAAAAAATAAAGAAATTACACCTCTTAATTCTTTGAGCTAAATAAGAGATAAAAAATTTAGTCAAAAATAAAGAAATTGAATTTATTATTTTTTTAAATAAAGAAATCTAGAAAATTAACTCAGAAATTTTAACTTTTTAAACTAAATATTGAGCTTAAATTAAAATTTCTAAATTAACTCAGATGAAAAAATTAAAAATAAACTAAATAGAACATCTTAATAAATACATAAGTGAAATTAAACACTTAGCCATTTTAATATTAAAAATGCTAATGCAGAAAAATTCCCACCTACCTATGAGGTTTTGAATTATTCTGATTTCTTTCTTATTAATTAATTTTTTACTTATTTTAATATTAATATATCTTTCCAAGACAAACCTCCATGTATATTAAAATTTCAATGCCGACTACTATACGACAGCTATATAAGATAACTGAATTATCTAATTATCCACCTAAAGGATCGACCAAGAATTGAAAAAGAACCTTACTCGAGTGTGTATATATATATATATATATATATATATATATATATATATATATATATATATATATATATATATATATATATCTTAATCACCAAGAATTTAAAAAAACCTTACTCTTACTAACTCTATGTTTATTTTAATTGCCACTAGCTGGTTTAGTTGATCATACCATTTACATATGATAATTGATCACCACTATTTTATTATTCTTTTGTATCCGTTTGTCGTCAAGAATAGCATATTATCAATATTAATTAATTATGACAGTTTCAAAATCACAATCGATACTTGGGATTTGAAATCGAAACCTCACAGAGACAATTTCAGTATTATTGAATTAAAACTCATTAGTTATAATATTTTTTTTTGTAAGTGGGTACTATTAAGAAAACACTGAATATAATCATCAACTAGTGAAAAATTAGGGATGGTAAAATTATAAACAATAAGGGCAAGGGAGAGGAAGGGGAAAATACAAGAAAAAAAAAAGATGAATCTAGAATAATATGTGCATAAATGAAGCCATAAAATTAACAGCCCTCTCCCTTGAACAAAAACAACAAGAGAAAAAGAAAAAGGGAAAGAAGCACAAAGGTATAGAACATGATGCTAAATTGGTAGCAATCTCGAAGGAAAATTATCAAAGTTGACAAGACATTAAAATATACTATAAGCACCTTCAAGAGCCAATATATATTTATATGTAGATCTACGAAATTTCCAATTCGGGCATTGGCAATCCACGAACGATATGATCAAATCCAAACCCAATTCGAAAACCAAAAAAATTATGAAAAAAAAATCAAGAAGATGATGATGATGATGATGATGATTGTTGTTGGGCATTCTTGGCCATGTTCTCAGCAATCCGAGCCAAAGATTCCAAGTTGCACCTTACAATTGTATCAACAAAAACACATGTATCCTCCTTAGTATTTCCTGCGGGTATATCAACTACGTATGATTCGATAACAACCGTACCATTTGAACCATTTCCACCTGGAGAAGAGTGGAGGGTGGTGACTGACCGGTAATTGTTTAGCCGGTGGTCACCGCCAATCATGCTAAAGCTCAAGACATGGCGTTCATCATCAAGAATCTCGAGTCTCTCGGTGCTTGACTCAGCAGGAAGTCCAGACACCACATGAACCTCCCGGAGAGTGCCTACATCCCCATCGCCGTTGATGAGATGGCAGCTCTTGACAAAGTGTTTATAAGCTTGAGGGTTATCAAAACGGCGGACCACCGACCAGACGGTGGAGACAGGTGCATTGATAGTCTTGACGATGGCGGAGCAGCACTGGTTTGGTCCCATGGTACGAGAATGGTAGCAATAAACGTAGTCAGGAACGGAAGAAGAAGTATCCCAAATGAAAGGAACCCGCCAAGTGTTGACGGTGGTTTGAGACTGCTTGTGGCAAGGGAGGGCGGAGGTTGTGGCGGTGGTTCTTGGGAGTTGCAGGGAAGCTGCAGCAGGCATATTAATTAGTGGGGGGTGTTCTTTTCGGTTGGTTTCTTGAGGATTGTTTTAGGGTTATAACAAGAATCATGCATAAGAAAAGGCGAGGTATAAAAGTGTATATAGAGAGAAAGAGAAGGAAAAGAAAAGAAAGTTTTAATTTTCCTTTATGTCCACTTGGATTAAATTGATGTTTTCTTGGAGATTTAAGAGATCAGAGAGAGAATTTTGGGGTGGTGATCTTATCATATGCATCATAAAGCAAGTGGATCATCAAGTTGCAAGTTGTTTGGACTTAGTTTAGGTAGATTATCCCATTATTCCGTTAAAAACCACAAGAATGCCACTTTTTCGTTTGTCATTTTCAAAGGTTTCCCAACTTCTCAATGACATGTATATATTTTTGCTTATGGAAATTAAGGAATCAACATCTCATTGGCAGTTGTAACCCAATAAAACAAAGGGTATTTTTCAATCTATTTGCTTCTCAATTTCCTTTTCCTATGTACATTGCATACTTTATTTCCTTTTCCTAATATAGGTTTAATTTTCTTCTTTCTAACATCACAAAATTGAAAGTTCTTTTAAGTAATTTGAAGGAACAAATTTACTCTTTATTTTTTTTTCATAAGTATTTTAATTTCATAATTTTTTTTATTATGATGAGATGATATTAAGTTCATCATTTTTGTTTGATTAAAGGTAGACCATTCACGCCGGCCATCGAAATTAAGAAATTTATCAATGAGAAATATACATACTTATTGATTTAACTTTAATATTTAAACTCTAATTAACAAAATTTGGCACAAAATCTAGTTATTAACTAAATTAATCATTAAAATTATTTCATAATTCATATTAATTACAAAAATAAAAATAAACCCAACAAAATCTTTACAAACTCTATGTTAATTAGACTTTGAAATTTATGGGCATTGGCAATTAATAATTCTTCTTCAATTGTGCATTGTATATGCATATGCTGGAAAATTCTTACTAAATTTATTTATCATAGATTTAAAATATAAATATATAAAATTTATGTATTTAAAAGATAAGTCTTATCATATATTCTGTATCTTGAATTCATAATAGATCAAATTTAAGCAAAAAAAATCTATATATACTTTAGAGTGAATCAATACAACAAAATCACATTATCAAAAAGTGAAACTATTTCATGACAAGCTATTATAAAGTGTAATCACATTTTAATGGTCTAATCCATGAACCATGGCTTTTAATTTTGATGGGATTTTTTATATATTGGAATCAATGTACTTAAGATTACACTTTAAATCGAAATCTTGATAAATAGCATCCCCATTGGCAAGCAATTAAAATAAGATTCTTTTTCTTTGGCAGCCATTGTGTAAAAATAATGATGATTTTGTTAATTAAGGGTTAAATTTCTTCTCTTTTACAGTAAGAAAAGAAAAGAATTCAAAACTTATAGGTTATAATTTGCACTTTCAGTTTATGCAGCCCCCAGAAAAGACAGAGTTAATTGAGTCTATGGGCTACAAACCATGCAGCAATCTTTTCTTTTTCTTTTTTTATAATTTTTACCATATTAATATATAGAAGAATATTTAAATAAAAAATCCTTATTTTTTATACACTTTAATTAATATTTTATTTATTTTGATAATCTAATCAAAATCTCTTTTTTTTTTCTCTCTATTTTTGTAGACTTAATGCTCAATTTCATATATTTATTGGAATGTTAAATTTAATTTATTTTTAATTTTTTTTAAATTAACTCAAAAAATTTAATTTAGACTCAATTTTGCTCAAAAATTTAAAAAATAAAGAAATTGATATTCTTAATTTTGGGTAAAATGAAAAAAATCAAGAAATTCTTAATTTTTGATTTAAATTAAAAAATCAAGAAATTTAGCTAAACTGCAGTTACAATTGCTGTACTCTTAGTCAATGTTTGCTAACAATTGGAGGATGTTGAAAGTTTACTGGTCCTATATATGGTCAGATAACACCCCTCTACCAACCAATTATATATGGCTAATTCTAAGACCAACACACACCATATAATATAATATCAATATATATAACTGAAATTAATTTAGGTTATGAAATTAAATAATTAATTATAAAGTTAATTTTGAATATAATTTCCAAGGGAAAGTTCAGATGAATTGCAGGCAGGAAGAACTCAATTCTTATAGCCCACTTGACTGAAGAAATTTTATTCTTTAATGCACAACTAGCAGTTGCATTTACGTATATATAGTCATCATGGTCGTCACCCATGACAAAAATTCTTCACCTTCATGTTCATTTAATTATCTCAAAGGTTAATTTAAATTCAATGCAAGTTACCTCTTTTTAGACTTCAAAAGCTACCCAATACTAATTACTTCCTTATTTCATACCCTGAGGAAAATAAATTAACTCTTGCTTGCAATCAAGTAGCAATATTAAGATCATTTAATTATTTTGATTTATTTTCTTGTATAAAAATTATATAAATTCCATATATCAAATGGCTTTTATAAAATAAAATTTTTATATTAATTAAGTTTTAATTTTACTGATAAGAATTCTAAAATTTTTTATCCTAAATATAGGATAAAACGATGTGAAAAAGTGCACCTTTAAAATCATTTGAAAAGAAATTTTAATTTTAATATGCAAAAGCTGACCTAAAAATACTTCTGATTATAATTGATTCACAGTGTGGTAAAAGATTTTTAATTCAAACTTTAATGTAAAATGATGATTTTATTTTGCAATATCAATTTTCTAATAAAATTATAAATTTTTACATATAAATAAATAAATAATATATTTAATTTAATAAATATGAAATAATTTAAATTAATTAATAATGTTAAATCTAGTATTTATTTGGATGCTAAATATCTAAATGAAATTTAACAATCAAGTGATTTCTACATTATCATATGTTAATTTTTTTTTATTTATTTTTAATTATGACTTAAATTCAAGAATTCACGATTGTCAAAATGACTCTTAACATTTTATTGGTTCTCATATGTCAAAATTTGACAAAACTTGAAGTTGCTTTCTTTCATTATCTTCTTACAATTTTAGTCTTGGCCATGGGATTGGGAGGGTATTATAATAATTTGAAGCAACAAGTTGATGCTTTTGAATATTTGAAAGAGAAACTTTAATCACCTTTCTTTTCCCCAACTTGGGGGTAATGCCATTTAGTTTACTCCTACAACTTTTGACATGATTCCATTTCTGTTTTTAACCTTTAATTTTTGTTGTCCTTTCCTCCATTTCTGCATTCCCAACAACTTCCATCAACTTGAACTATTTTTAATAAAAGAAAAGGAAAAGAAGATTACCTTTTGCTTGAAGAGGAAGACCTATCAGTTTACTGGTCATATAATGAAACCCTCCAATTTGGCGTTAGCTTTATAGCTCCAAGCAATGAAATTTCGAGTTTAAGTATAAAAAAATAAATAAATAAAAATTAACACTTGTCAAGCACTATTACTTTTCTTAAAGTGATTCCATCTTCTACTTGCCCCTTCCTTCTCTATATATAATAAAAAATCTAGCGTCCTTTTCTATATATAATAAAAAATTTAGCGTTTAAAGACATATAACTCATCTGATAAACTCAAGTTCGAATCTCACTCTCCCAATCCCCCTAATGAAAAAGAAAGTACAAATATTGTTTTTGTGGGTGGAAAATTTGGTTCTTCCATCCCTTGAATTATTGGTAAATGGTAATATTTAGATGTGCAAAAGCTTCTCTTTTTGTCTTTTTTTTTTTTTTAGTTTCTTTTTTCAGTGGAGTTAGCTAATCTTTGATGATTCCTGTCATCTGCTAGGTCTTTACTAGCATAAGTTAAAACCCAGATTTATTTCCTAATTGAAAAGACAATTTCACTGATTTCAAAATGATGAGAATTCTAATTTTGAGGAATCACAACATTCAACTTTGGAAAAGTTCATTGTTATATTTCTTCAGTTAAAAAACAACATTCAACTTTGGAAAAGTTCTATGAAACAAGAGAAAGAGTCATTTTGTTGTGAAATTTTATAAATTAATAAGGCTTTCAAGGGACCAAATCAAACCCAAAAGAAACTCAATTTGTTGTATAATTATCACCTAAATATTAAGTCCCCCTAAGCAACCGCTTACAACTCTTCAATTTATATGAACAAATATATACTCAGTGTCTCCTCTGAAGTCAAAATTCAATCATCTCATGACTAGTGCAAATTTATCTGCAATTAGTACTTCAGCATCATAGACAATTTCCACAAAGCAACTAGCTAGACTTTTAAATATAGGTGTTTTGCCTCTGCAGGCCAAAAATCCAGCTAAATTAACCTTCTCCATACAAGAAACAACTGATAGGGAGAAAAACTATTACTTATATATATATATATATATATATATATATATATATATATATATATATGTTTGCCAACTTGCATGGTTGTTTAGTTCATGCAGAAGCTTCTGTGAAAATATATAAATAAAAATAAAAATTTTCAATCAATATATTTAATTTGAGCTTTATCCAACAAGTAGCTTATTATGTATCTAGCTAATGCTACAATGATTGAGGTCATCTTTGAAAGCCCCAATAAGTTTATACAATTTGATTATGGCATTCCTGTTTTCAAACTCTAGCCCATTGTTTTGGGTATCCAACAACATTAGTAATCTCTCTCCCAAAAGATGCATTGTTGGTGGCAAATGCCTTTTTGATAATAAACTCAACTCAACTCAACTCAACTAAGCCTTTATCCCAAAAATTTGAGCATTTTTGACAATATTCAGAAAAAAAAAAATCCTAAGAAATTATATATGCAATGAAATGGGCAACTCCTACTGATGCACACATTTTTGTGCAGCCTATAGTAGTTTCTCACCAGGACAGACTGAGCACATGAAAGCAGCGCTGCAGCATATAAAGGATTAGGGCGTGTGGCAAATTGGAATTTATCATATAAAAGCATGACTTACTGAGCATCCCTCCTTATAATTGCATACATCCCATAAATCCCTATTTCTAATTATTTAAAGCACTGAGCCTTAACATGGTGGTATTGGAATTGTTTTCAGACTGACATAAAGTAATATAAAAAAAATAAAAAATAAATTAAAAAAAAACACTTTTGAAATTCATAATATTAACCATTTTGTCTCCAAAGGCACCAAATCTGATTTTTCTTGATTTTAGTCTCAAAAGAAAATAAAATTCCATCTAGTAATCTGTATGGAAAACAAATAGAAGACTTTCTGCTTATTAAAAAGGAAAATTTCCTATTTAGTTCTTATATTATTATGAAATTAATGAATTGATCCTTGTATTTTGAGAAAGTTAGTTTATAAGTTTTAATTCCATTATACACTTTCATCCTTTTTTCTATTTTTTCCTTTTTTCTTTTTTTTTTTTCAACTTTTGCCATTAATGATAAACATCTTCGTCCTTAAGCTTTTACCATTATAAACTTTTTATCTCTAAGTTTTTACTATTATTAACATGTTTATCACTAGTTGACCACATTTTACTCCCTTATGATTAAATTAACAAAAATGGACAGAGATATCAAATAGTTAATGGAATTAATTATGAAAGTGAATCATGTATTTTTCTAAAATACGAAGACTAAATCATTAATTTTAACATAATTGAGAGACCTAATAGTAATTTAACCTACCAAAAAAATTGAAGACTTAACTCGATTCTTATTGAACACATAGAGAGTAGATAAACTCCATAATAAGATCATAGCACTTCTTTACCTATTCATTGGCCCGTTAAGCCTTGGATAACATAATGGAGGTAGGAGCTCTCCCTCATTTCCATCTCAACTCCAGTAAGATTTAAAACTTAGATCATCAATTTCCCTTGCCTATCCCACAACCCTGACCATGATAATAGCATTAACAAATATATCGTCATAAGGTGAATAATTAAATAAGTCATAAGCCCTTTACCACTAAACCATTATAATCTAAAGGAAAATTGCTACTTAGCCTAATAATTTTTTAGCAATAAAAGGATGGTGGAGGATGATTTGGAATGGGAGAGAGGAATATTTAGAGTCCATTCAAAATGGACAGAGATTGATTGATGTAATTCAATTTTCTATCCATTGTCTCAACTCAATGGTCTTTTTAAGTAAATTAGAACACAAATGCAAGTGTTACTTCAGTTGTATATGGCACACTGTATTTCAAAACCACATGGTTTGTGCACTCTAGTTGCCTTCCATTAGCCACTGACAATCAGATTTTGTTATCACTTATCATCAGAAAATAAAGCAAGATTAGAACCCCAAGGCATCACAACCTTGTTGATAAAGCAACAATGCATATGCTGATGACAATGGCAATACCAATCCATTCCTTAAAAGAATAATTCTGAACAGAATTAATTCCTCAATTATCTTGCAGGAAGTTAAACATTGACTAATATCTTGAGGCTTCAAACATAAAAGAACTATATTTTCCTCTAAAATACAGTTCTACAAGATACCAGAGAATGAATTTGGAAAACCACATATTTTACATTTCAAGCTAAAATCTCATTTGCTTCTGTACCCAATAAATGAGTATATGATATAGGCATGTTTGAGAAAGATGATTTGAACGAGTTTTTCCCCTGAAAGTAGGCAAATTATGATGAATGATAACTAAAGAGCATTGGAAAAGAAAGATAAAATAAGGAGAAATAAAGTAGTTTATTCACCTACATTTAAGTTTTTATTTTGCTGAGAAAGGAAATTTCTAGGACAACTGAAGAGAGCTTACTCCAAAGATTATGGCTTGGTTCAGCATATCCTTATGCAGTTTAGCTCCATTGCCGCAATTATTGAAATCTTCCAATGTCCAGCAAACCAAAGCTCTTTTATGTCCTGAACAACAAAAAAAAAAAAGAAGTGAAAATTAAAAATAACTAGGAAAAATGAAAAGGAAAAAGAGAATTGCAATAAAACAGCACAGTTCCTTACACTTTACATTATTATAGCAAAGCTAGCCTCTGTTCATCCTGTCGAAGCCTTCTCATTCTTCATTATCATATGGAATGACTTAACACGGTCCTCCTCCACCATCTCTCTTAGGACATCATCTTCAATCTTTTCTGCTTGCCAGCGAGAAGGATCCTCCACAAATGCTTCACTGAATATCATACTAGACACCCATTCTTTCCATGTTGTTCTCCTATACTTGTCTTCTTCAAGAGTGCCGGTTGCCAGGAGCTGATACACATAGACCACCTTTTGTTGACCTGGCCGGAAGGCCCTTGCAATAGCCTGCTTTGTCTTCGAAGGATTCCACTCTGAGTCCAATAGAATTACCCGTGACGCCGCTGTCAAGCTAATGCCTTCAGCACAAGCTGTAATTGATGCAAGAAGCACTCTTGAAGCACCACCAGGTTCCTCAAACTTATCCATCACTCTTCCTCTTTCAAAAAGCTCTAGATCCCCTGTCAGGACCATAATTTCTCTACCCTTCTGCCACCTAAAGACATTCTCAAACAATTCAACAAATAAATTAATAGGTGCAATGTTGTGGCAAAAGATCAGAACCTTCTCCTTCTTGACTATACGATACACAAGATTCAAGACAAACATCACTTTGGATGCCTTTTTGAAATCAAACTTCATCCTCTCCAGCTGCACCAATTCTGCCCAAGTAAAAAATCTGTTAACACAATTAGAAGTTTTGACCAGCCAAGGATGTATTGATGCAAGTGTTATCAAAAGCTCTAATTCCAGTGGATATCCAGGGTATGTAGCCATAATTTTGTGGAGCTTCACCAAAATCTCATTTTGTATATCTGTTGAATTCATCAATATGGTGTATATCTGTAAACCAGGAAGTCCATCAGAAGGTCCACCTTCATACACGTCGATAAACCCACTTGTGATGTTCCTCAGCATATTTATGCCCTGCATTCTTTCTTCACTCACATTTGAATCAATCTTCCTTGCGATGTTATCTAAGAAGAATTTTCTTGCTCGGGCTTCTAACAAATGGCGTGCTTTCTCCTCTCCTTTCTTTTTTCTCTTGAACTTTGGGTCTAACTCCTTCAAAACTTCTCTTATGAACTTTGGTCTTGCCAGGCAAAGGGTATTGAAATATTCACAGAAATTATTCTGAAACAAAGTACCTGAAAGCAGTATCCTAAGATCAGTTTGGACTTTCATCAAAACCTTCCTTAACCTTGATTTGGTACTCCTGGGGTTGTGCCCTTCATCTAGTACTAAGAGTCCTGGACTTTCACGCAACACTTTAGCCATATATTTTCTGTGAGCAAACTTTGAGTCTTCTCGCATTAATGTCAGAAATGAGGTATAACCCATGACAAGAACACTTGGTTGTGCATGCCACTTTTGAATTTTCTCCAAGCAATCTAAAACATGCATAACATCTTGACTGGGTTTTGGACCTCCTCGAAATGTCACTATATTCTGCCTAAAGAGAGTATATGTTCTGCGACCATGAATTAGATGAACTGGTATAGGAATTTGCCACTTAATAAATTCTTTATACCAAGTATAGAGTGTTGTTTTTGGAGCAAGGACCAAAGGCCGTTTTCCTGGAAACAGCTTCAAGTAACTAGATAGGAATGCAATAATGAGAAAAGTTTTTCCAGCTCCAGGTGTATGAGAAACAACACATCCACCTATCTTCTTGGATCGTTTTTCAATTTGTGCTGGAATTAAAGACCCGGCAATATTTTTCCACAAGAACTCAAAAGCTTTTTTCTGGTGCAAGTGCAATTTCATCCTAAGCTCAGGTATTAAGGCCCACACATTATCATTCTCTTCTGATAAAGAAATTTCTTCTTTGGAAATGCAATTACTGAAAAGATTTAAGCCCTCTTCTTCACATGGATTCAGCTGTGAATCTTCTTCATTGGATGGCTTATTTTCAGCAGTCCAGCCTACATGTTCAACCTAAGGAGGAAACAAAAAAGATGCCTATCAGATAGCTATTTGAAGCTTAGATACAGCATAGTAAAATGTTTGAAGTTGAATGCAGAAAATCTGGAATCTATCTTGAAAAAGGTCTCCACTACCAGCTATGGTCAAAGACCAGCCAATATGAATAGCCAAGGCTCCAAAGCAAATTTTGTGGAAGTTACAGCAACACATTCTGCTGGATTTCTTAGTAAAATAACAACCATTGAAAATAAGAGTTATGTTTCCCCCATGCATAGTCAGTAAAAAAAAAGAAAGATAAATGAAATTATCAGGTCTTCGATTCAGGGCCCAAGAAGGAAAGATAGTAAAAGTACTTCTATTGATGGTTTAACTTACAAATGGTGCAGAAAAGTGTCTTATTTCAGTGCTCACGAAGCCACATGTACGGCAATAAATCCCAATTTCTTCATCCAGTCTGAATTCATGCTGGCAATATTCAGTTGATTTTTGCTTGGTCTCAGTGGGAACTCGAACCTGAGAATCCTTACACCAAGCTGAATTAGAGATAAAGAAGAAAAGTACCATACATATGGATGTACCTACATAAATATATGCACAAATGTAGAGTTAGGTAGGGTGAGGGACAGGGAATCAGCAAATGAGAGAGAGGCAACACATGAATATGTATCTGAGATATAAAATAATGAAATAATGATAAAATTTAATAAAATTATACCTCATTCTCTTCAAGAAGATAAGCTGATGCCAAAGATAGTTCCATTTCTCTCCACAACATTTCAGTTTCAGATTCTTCTTCCTCCTCTTCAGTTGCTGATGGTTCTATTCTCTCACTTTGGACTGTGCGACTTCTTGCTTTAAATTCTTCCCACTGGTCGATGACATGTGTTTCCTCCTTTGACATGATTGTTGAATCAATATTCTTCATGTATGATTTGATTAGTTTACTGTATGCACCTGCACTTAAGGTTGTCCTCTTATACGTCAGTGGCTCACCAGAATCACCCCTCCTAGAATGAATAGGACGGTGCCTCCCATACTGAACTTTGTATATAGGTGGTCTTCCTTTCCGTCTTCTTTCAAACACCATATCTTCTATTTCAAAAGAATTCTTCCTTCTCATGGAAGAGGAACCTTTTGTGCTGTAATAACTGACTGAGATCTCGTTGGTTTCTCGCAAATAATTTTCAGGACTCTTGGCAGGGGAATCAAGTTGTTCAAAGGGTACTGGATCACTCTCACTGGGCACAGGAACAATAGCAAGTTCAATTTGATGTTCTCTTTGCTTAACCATACTGGATTTAGCCTCTCTTGATTTATTCTTGAATCGGGAAATAGGAGTGTTCTCCAAAGGTTCTACTCCAGAAAAAACTCCCATTTCTCCCCCAGTTTTCTCTGCAGAAGAACTTGCATTTGGACCAAACAGAAATGATAGTGGCAAGAACATTTCATCTTCCTTCAATTTTTCTGGCTTGTATGGCATGGTTCGAACCCAGCCAACATCTTCCTCAGGAGAAATATCACAGCCAAGGAAACGGTCAGGTTTGACATTTCGACGCTTGGATCGCCGCAAGTTCATAACATTATAAGTTGGTGATGGTTCATCTGAATCAGCTCCATCCATGTCAGGAGCAGGAGAAGGCTCATTGGCATCATCAGGAGCGAATTGGAGCACAACCGGTGTTAAAATATCATTATCTACTTTGAAATTTACAGAATTCAAATAATTATTAGATTTTATTGAGTCACAATCACCATCACAACCCAAAATTTCATAGACAATTTTATTTTGAACTGCTCTCACATCAAATGCAATTTGCTTCAAAACAGATGCCACAACTAGCCAACTAATGTCAGAGGAAAACTTCCCTATAAACAATTTAGTTCTTTGCACACAAGAGCAATCTTCAGAGGAATCCCAACGGTAGTACCGACCTTCACAAGGATTTTTCTGAAGCTTTTGAAGGATGCAAATTTGGTCTATTCCTACTACTTCAATATCTTTGCTGAGTGTTCCTTTCTCTGATCCAAGAGGACCTTGGTTAACATAGCGTTTAACAAAAAACTGACATTCACATTGAGATTCATGAGGCTTCCTTTCGATAGAATTTATTTTAGCATCAGCCCACACCTGTCAATAAAGGGAATCTGGAAATCAACTCAAAATGTAGCAGCTGCAACTTTTGAAGATAAGCGAAAGTTGCAAAATTAAATGTGCAGAACTTTCACATAGCAACATTAGTAACGTTTTTTTGCTAGGTATAGAATCAATGTTCTTATGTTCATTAGGCAATGGCACTTCTGTTGAAGCATGTTTAAGTCGGAAAGTACTGCATTGTGGTTAAATCATTTGATGAGTAAGGTAAAGAGATAAATAGTTATCAGTCATCCATTCAACAATGACAAAGTTTTCAGTTATGGAGCACTAGGACAAGGTAATTTATGATACCAAAATGTTTTTACCTCTAAATTTTCCTCATTTTGAGGAGATGGAAGCACACAAACATCAACACCAGGCCTCAAAAAGCAGGTGCAATCAGACATCATTGCTTGCCTTGACTTTACACGAATGTTTGAGACAGGACCCTTATCTTCAATCACATGATAATTATCGGCAAAGTGAATGGTCATGGCCCCATCTCTAATCTCTATGAGCTCCACATTCTGCCATTTGCCACAGTACAAGGCCTCAAAAGCTGTGAGATAGAATATCAATGAGATTGAATTAGACCTATTTTAATGACAGAATAATCATATAGCATTGATCATAAAAATGTTTCAGGCATTCCAGAACCTTATCAAAATGAGACTATTCACCTTTTCAACAAACTAAAATCAGAATATGCCTTATAATCAAAAGCACCAGAAATGGTTTCTGCGCAGTTTCCTAATGGTAACACAATACTAAATCATTTTAAAATTCAAGATTGTGTAGATTAATGCTTCATTATCAATCAGCAATACATGATGATTAATGCTCAATGAATTTTTGACCTCACCAAACATCATTGAACTGTAGAATCACCAAACACAACTTTTTTTTTTCTATAAGACTTCAAAGTGCCAAGTAGTTTTCAGCATATAAACTCCAACATTGAACTGAAAGTGAATTTTATCAGCACTTATAAATTTTGCAGTCTTTAAGTTAAGACTAGCAAAATGCCAAACACACCTAAAACTTTTCTTTCAACTTGCACATTCAGAACTACAAATGCATATGCAAACATTTGATCTCACTTCAAAGAAAATTATATAAAGATAAAAAGAAAAACCATAAAAGGAAGTAAGGAGGAGACTATGCTTACGGTGTTTATTAATCGGATGGTTGGATTCATGTAAGTGCTTTCTCTTCATTGTTGACTAGCTAGCAGGCTCAGAAATAACGGACATATAAGGTCACTCACCGCTTCACTGACTGCACAATTAGACATTTTCAATTTTGAGTCATGCAATCCAAAAATAAAGTTCTGTTCTTTTTTCATATAGATCCTGCTAATTGCGGGACAAGAATAACAAAAGAAAGTGGATTTTCTTTATTTTTTTTTTTCATGATATTCAGGAATGTATAATCCCAGAAAATATGCTAACAGTGACCTTCCACATTAACAATATTCCAAACCATGATTATATACATAAAACAATGTAGCTTAATGTTATGGTATGGATTCACTTTTACACCTCTGATTTTCTTTTTTTTCCACCAACCAGAGAATGGAAGAAAAATAAAAAGGAGATGTGATTCATTATCAATAACGATGAGGTCCTCCTGTATAGATCCTTAAAACAGGAAAAGAAAATGACTTTTAGTGCTAACCATAGGCCATGATATGTAGTTAACTTTCAAAATCATCCTATCTTTCTGTTTGGCAGCTATTCACTAGAAACTGTAGTCCATAGCTATGATGTTTACTTTTTTTTTTACCCAGATGAGAAATGAAATTATTAGTAAAAGAGTGAGAGTCCTCATCGCATCATGAATTGCTGTTAAGGCACTAAATTTTCACATGCAAATCCAACCACCATTAGATTATTTTCTTTAAAAAAAAGGGGGAAAAAACTCACTTCAAATGGCAAAAAGATCTTCCCTTCCATAGACCCACCAGAAAGCCAACACTAATCAAACCATAAAAGCAAAATAAAAATATATCAAAACTGAATCTAAGAAAGGAAACCGCAAGAAACTGTCTTGTAAATGCCCAAGAAATGCATGGCATAAAAGGGAAAACTAACCAAAATAAATAAAAAGGAAAAAAAAAGTGTCAAAGCAAATTTACCTGAAAAAAATTTCTGTGGATTTTATAAAAAGCAGAATTCAGGTGATCCTGATGAAAAAAGAGCCAAATTCCGGCTAGATTACCATCGAGAGCTAGGGTCACTGAGTACTGAAATGTAGCAGAGAACATGGAGAAATGAGCACGCACTCAAAAAGAGAGAAAGAGAGAGATTAAGAAAGAGACAGCATAGCGGAGAATTCTATAAGCGGTCTGAGAATCTCGGGGTTCGTGCTGTTGCATGAGTTAAGAGTAAATTCATGGCTACTGTTGTTTAGTTTGGCTTATTGGTCATCGCAGTTTGACAGTTTAATAAGCAGTCCCACAGTCAAGGGCAACAAGTGTAAATAAGTTGGGATGGAAAGGGTAGATTAGGCATGAGATTTTATGGTTAATGGCTGTGATTATGTTTCTGGTTCATGCTGCCACAGAAATGCAAAATTTGAATTTATAATTCAAATATTAAAAAAATATATTTAAAATTTTAAATTAAATTTAATATATTTTAATTATAAAATCTTTAAAAATATTTTTTTTTAAAAAAAATATCAAACAGACTCTCCTTGATATTTACACCCTATTTAAATAAATTATTAAAAATAATAATAAAAAAATTATTTTTTTTATTTTTCATCACTTATTTTCTTTACTTGTATTTAAATAAATAAAAAATAAAAAATAAAAAATAAATTATTTTGATTCTTTAACTTTTTATTTTTTCTTAATTAAAAAAAATAAAATAAATTTTCCTCTCTCCTCATTTTCCTTCTTTTATCTAAACAAAAGAAATACCTTTTTAATTTTATTTTTCTCTTATTATTTTTCTTCTTCTCCCTTTTTTATCTATCCAAATAAGATGTTAAATGAGTTAATCAAGTTTTCAAAGATGTATTCTCTATTTAAAATTATGATTAAGAGATTAAAAGGTTGTTTTTTACAAAAATTGTATTTTAAATGCTGCTGACATAATAATTCAAATATTTTATAATTAAAATATATTAAATTTAATTTTTAATTATTTTTAATATTAAGCAATAAATTGTATCTTTTTATAAATAAAAAAAATTACATTTTATTTATACTACAATTTAATTTTTTATTTTTTTTCTTGTCAATCATTCTATTTTAAAAGCCACACACATTTATTTTACATTGAGTAAAAATAATTTTATGAAAAATATATTTATTATATTTTTAGGAGGAGAACTTAAATTAAAATTTTAAAGAAATTATTAAAAAAATACTATAAATTTGAAATTTTAATTTTTTAAATATCCTAAAATGGATATATTATTTTTTTAAAAAAAATTATTATTTTGACTCTTTGTGTTTTGAGCCAATAAAAAAATTAAAAAGTAAACACACATTTTTGTAGCTGTTAGGGAAATGGAGAAGTGTGCAGTCAGAGCAGTTATGAGCCCCATGTATGTGTTGTCATGAAACTGCTGCCTAAAAATCTATGATTTTGTCATTCTTCAAAATCTAAAGAGGTTAACTTGCTAAGATTTGCTGCATTATCTCTTTTATTTGAAATATATTTGGTAGTTTTAAGTATCACTTTTCAAATTCCTGTTAATAATTATTTTAAAAATATATAAATAAAAATATCTTCTGTAGACTGTAATACTACAGTAGAAAATATTTTGATTTATTAAAAAAATAGTATTTTTGTTGTATAAAAATTAATTATTAAAAAATATTTTTTATTAAAAATATAAAAAAATCTCCCAATATAAATATATTTATTTATGACTTACCTACCCCCAATATTTATAAATTTGATTACATTCTTACTTTATACAATCAAATTTATTTTAATTTTACACTTCAAAATTTATTTTATTTTGGTCAGAAACTAATTTGTTAAGAAGAAAATAAAATGAAATGAATATGACACATTGCCTAATTAATGCATTGGTTAATAATATAATTATTTAATTAGGGTTAAATATTTACAATGTATTGTTGTCATCTTATGTAACATCTCTTCACAAGATTAATTGTACAAATAATCTATTAATTTTATCTCAATTTTATTGAAATTATCTCTAAGACTATTTTTTAACTGTTTTGATTAGAGTCAAAATACAATCTTTCGATGGCATAAGTGTTTAAAGATTGATTGATGAAATATAATATTTTTTAATTTTTAAAATAATATTTAATATTTTAATTATGATAAAAAATAATATTATTATTTTTATATTTAATAATTAACCCAATAATTATTTTATTAAGCACTTTAATTTAAATTATTAAATAAATAATTAATTATTAATAATTAATATCTAATCATTAATAAAATAATTAATAATTATTAAAATAGTTAATTTTTTCTGGGACAACTAATATTAACAAACATCAATCACAATAAAATAAGATGCATAAAGTAAAATTTTTGGGTATTGAGAGGAGAAATTTACATTAATTAGAAATGAATCTTAATTCCTACTTATAAAGTAATTTCACCTTAAACTAATTAATTAATTAAGAGAGAGACCACATGATTAACGCACTTTCTACCACCATTACCAATGATCATGTCTTTGAGTTATTTTCTGCAAATTTAAATTTAATGACTGACTGATTTTTAAATTAATTTTAATTCAATGATGAAAAAGTTTATTTGCACTGAGAGGCCCATTGGACCTGAGAAATGCCACTGCCCATATCACCAAGTCACAAACCATTTAACCTATGATGTGGTTACCCAAATGATCAAAGCCATTGCCCAATGAGAAGGAGAGCCATACAAGGCACAATCAAGGTGCAAATATGCCCCATCCTTTCATAACCCCATGCATCTTTTCGGTTTGCAGATTTGCTGGCAGAGACCTCAGGATGGGAATTGCAGAAACAAAAACAATCCCCACTAGGGAGAGTTTACTACTCAAAATTACTAACAAGTTTACATACACAATTATGCAGAACCCACTAGAACAATTAAAATAACAAAGGAGACCACATATGATTTGAACATGAACATTTAAAAGTCGATTGACATACGATTATCGAGTACTCTTCATATACAAGAAATAATTTGTCTAACAAAACTAAATTCTTCAATATCACAAAAGCTTTGCCCAAGGCATGATAACAACCAGCCCCAACTCTACCTTGAAGTTGGTTCGCGAAAACAAAGACGTTTCAAGGCCAATTTCTCTGATAAAAAAAAACTCCAGAGAATCAGCCATTTGTGGGTCAGGTTTAAAAGAACAAATTCAGTAATGTAGAAAACATGTTAATATAGCAGCAAACCACACCCTAATGCTCCTTGTCATCTGACCTCCTGAATCAACAAGGGTAGTCTCAGACCAAAACAGTACTATTATTTTGTTTGTTATTTCCAAGTGATAATACAGTGTCATCGTCAGGCTGCAAAATGCCCTCTTACTCATGTCTCCTCATCAAAACCTATCTGGCAATCCCAAACTGAAGTATCCTTGATCATCCAATGGAACATTGTTGTCTTCCTGCCTGCCTGGATTCAAGAAATCGAAGTTGTAATCGCCACCTGAAGGCACCTGCTGTATATGCTGATGATCCCCAATGAACCTAGCATCAGGGCTCTGCAACTGGAATGACAAATCAAGCGGCAGCTCATGCAGTAGATGATCATTGTCAGTGAACAACAGTTGATCACTATCAAAATCCAGATTGAGCGGGTTGTTGTCTATGGTCCCCAGTAGTTCATCAACACTAAACATCTCATCAATTTTGAAATTTTGCAAGTAATCCATCCCATCACATCCATTACCCCAGCCATAATCCTTCACACTCAGAGACTCATCTTTTGGGTCTTGTTGGATATCACAGACACCTTTCTGTTTTTGCTCACAAATATTATTCTGTTGAATTTCGTCTTTCTCTGGGATTTTAATCTCCGGCATCCTACCCCTTTCACTCTCTGTAACATCTTCCCGCTCCTCCTTCGCTTCTTGTTTCAGTTTACTCCATGTTGAGACGGATTCCAGCTCCTCCTTTGCTTCTTTTTTCAGTTTAATACATGATGAGACAGATTTAATTACTTCAGGAGGCTGAAGTTTTATTTTTGATTCACCTTCACCATCCCCAATTTTTACAATATGCTCTTTGGTGTCTTCATCTGCACAAACTTCCGAATGATTGGACGTAGTAGTGGAGTCTGAACCTGCAGGAGTTGCTACAGAAGAATAGCCAGATGAGGTTGCAGCCAAGCAGAAATCCTTTGATGAGCTTGTTGAATTTGATAATTCAGGAAAATTCAGCCGGGCAAGAGTACCATACATGGCCCGTGCAGCGTTATCATATGCAAGAGCAGCTTCAGAGGCAGTTGGAAAAGTTCCAAGCCAAAGCCTAGGCCCTCTATTTGGTACCCTAATCTCCGCAACCCATTTACCCCATTTCCTTTGTCTAACACCTCTATAAATACACTGCGAGTTCTCAGGCCCTCCTTTGCCCTTCATACATCCCTTCCTTGAGCCTTTAGCTGGAATTTTACGCACCGGTTTATCATCTCCATTAGTACAAGAATCAAGATATTTATTGTACTCCTTCCATTTTTGAAGAGTCTCAGCAACAGAGCTATTGCCCTCCCGCCTCTTCCTCTTCCTTGTAGAAGCCAAGGGCTTAGAAATTACATTAGAACCTTGATCAAATGTAACCATCTTCCCCAATTTTATACGGTAACTCGTCACAACCACCACCTTCTTTCAATCAACAAACAGAACTAGACAAATATTTATAAACTCCCCAATGAAAGCCAAATATGAGACTTTCAGAATCTGCAAAAACAAGAAAGCAATACTCAGCACCAAAAGCCAGCCACCAGCCACAAGAAAGAAACAGAAATCAAATTCAGAATCTCAATTACGAGTTCACCAGTAATTATCTTGAATCCTAATTGTATCAGGCAAAGACCTTACTTTCTCACCAAGCTTTCCCTTTTTCTTTTTTCCTTTTTTTTTTTTTTCTATGTTCTTCCCATTTTTATTCCATTCGTAATCAGGAGTTTTTTTATACTTGGGTTGCAAGGATTAAAACTCAAAATAAAACAAAATCGAGAAATCCCTGGAACGTAAAATAAAACGCCAAGATCGTGCAATATCTCCCATACCAAATATATCGCACCAAAACCAAAACTTTTCTTCGCCACCAAGAAACCTGAATTCAAGAAACTAAACAGTCATTGTAACCCAGAAATTATTTTACTCTTTAACAAAACACAGAAGAAAACCAAAACAGACCCA